>NC_143019.1:31431770-31731770 GCF_055824585.1 Amblyomma mixtum | reverse complement strand
ATGAATGTCAAACACGCACGCATTCAAAAAGCATTAATCCACGCATTTCCAAGCATCGCCACTTCCGTCACCGCAGTTGCATTGCCGGCTGACATCGTCTGTACCGCCCTTGCCGCGACGGCGCATCACGAGTCAGCGATCCCTCCTCATATGCCGGTTTTCTTTCCTTCCCGCGCCACCCCATCATTTTTGACACATCGACAGGCTTTTCATGTCCGTTGATACCGTCCACGTTCCGTAACCTTCTCACTGACTGCCTCCACGGTCTTTGCCACCCTTGAACAGGCGCCACGCATCATCGTTTTACACGGCGTTTTCACTGGCTTAGAATGAACAAATACGTCTGTGCTTCGACACGTGGCTTGGCAGGAATTTAAAAGCAAATGACATACATCACCTCCTTTTGGCGCTTTTCCACTCCCGTCAGAACGTTTCGAACATGTGCGCATTGGTATTTTGGGCATGTAGCCTTGATCTGACGGACACTGCTTCCCCTCACAGGCATCAATCGTTTTTTCTCGCTGACTAATAGCATAGCCTCTGTACTGCGCCACTAAAGAAAACCATCGAGAGAACATTTGTCGCAGGTTGGGTCTCCCGATTCGCCCCCCCCCCCCCCCCGGGCTGTCCCAACGGACCATGGTCTACAGTTCTACCCCTCCCTCTTCAAAGACCTAATGGTCCTGGTCATAACTTCGACAATCCGTACTACGGCTTACCACCCAACCGCAAAAGGCAGGATTTAACGGTTGCACCACTCACTCAGAGGCGCGCTTAAAGGAGCCGGGAAATGATATTGATTCAGGTTAGGGAAAGCGCAAGAACGACCAGTATTCCATCACTTGTCACCGCACTGGAAGAAATTTTAAGCTAGACAATTTAAGCTAGCTAACAATTTACTTTGAAGATACTGGGGATAAAAAAATTCGCTGAAGGCTTAGCTTGGTTAAGCCTGGCTGATTGCGAAAGCAATAACACCTGTCTGCGCTTGGTTCTGCTGGTAGTTTCGTTTCTCGAATTCACGCGTAGCAGACTCGAACTCGCCAACTCTTATCTCTTGTTCTTCACGTCGCTGAGCCACGATGCCACTGTCTCGAATCAGCACAATGCTCTGCTCTTTCTTCTTGGCTGTATACTGCACTCTTCTTTTAGCAAGCCGCTCTTCTTTCTGTTCTGGCGTTTCTTCCGCACGGCGTTTGCTTCTCTTGTGATTATATCGTTCCGCACTACTCATAGATTCTTCTTGGGAATTAAGTGAAATTAACTTAATTAATTTTATTTATTTATTTAATTATTTGAGCTAATAAATTAATCCTCTCCTAGCGAGCGCCCTCACGCGGCGGGCCGAGGAGGCCGTCACGAGGTAGCTGCCGCACCGAACGAAGGAACGACTACGGCCGAAGAGACGAGTTGGGGTCCCTGCTCTCCTCTGGTCGTGACGTCACGCTGTCACGTGGTCGTGCGCCGCAGCTGCGCCGGAGCGAAGGAACGACCTCCACCGACGGCAGAAAAGTGCTAGCATTATTGCTTTCGCAATAAAATTATGGTCCTGCTCGCCCACTTGCACTCGCACACGCCGAAGGGCCGGAAAACAATAAAGAGAACAGTTCGGGACTGCACACCGATGTGCCTTATCTAGCCCCACCTCGCACACTCAGGCTTCCACTGACGTCATCGGAGAAGAGGCAGCTAAAAACGAGCGCTTACGTGGCGCCGTAATCGGTTGCAGGTACTGCGAGCAGCAAGCCCACCCCAGTACTCTTCTCTGTTCAACTTCCTTACGTGTGATTTTCCCGAGTCTCCGTCCTGCACAGAAGCAGGGGCTACGGTGTACTTCAGCAGACTCTGGCCGCATAGACTTCTCTGCCAATTCTTCAACCGAGCATTGTGATCACCGCACCCTGATCCTACGAAATGTGTGACGCAGCTCCGTACTGTTTGCTGTAGTCGTCGGTCTCCTGACCCTTAACAGAGCTGCCCCTCTTCTCAAGTTTCCGCAAACTCCTTCAGCGGCGCCACGAGGGCCCATTCCCTGTGGTCAATCACGATCGAAAATAGTTTTGCCGCGCAAACTGCAATATGTTTACAGAAGTAACTTAATAAGGGCACCTTAGAGGGTACAGCGGCCGTCGTGTAAAGCCTTACGCGTAACGTGTTTTTTAGGTGCGCACCGCAACGAAGTATCTCAAAGCACTACTGACGTGTCCATTGACCCTGTGGGCATGTAAGGACCATTTCACGTGCTGCGACCGGAACGAAAATAGTGGGCCTAATCGGTGACGCCGCAGTGAGATTTTCGACCACTGCTTTCACGTGCAACGCGTACTCAGCTATTAGGTCGGAGGGATACGCAATTAAACGCGACAGAAACGCTGTACGGAATGTGTTGGGGATGCTATGACCAGTGTGTTTTTAAATGCACGGCAATATTTCATAAGTTTTGATTAGAATACACAATTTTGCTACCATCTCGGCAACATCTCCCACGTGACCCCACGTCACACGCCGTGTCGCTCTCCCCATTGGTTAGTCGCAGAGCGAACGCACCGACGCTGCGACTGACTACCAACCGGACGGAACTCGATCGGAGGCCGTCTGTGGCTAGACCGACGGCCTTGCCCCGTCGCAGACTGACAGAATTCGCAGCGCCGCAGGCGAGAATCGCATGCATGTGAAATGGCCCTAATTTGCCTTCCCTTTCCTCAAAACCAACAGAGGGTTTAGATTGAGAACTAGACCATTTGATTCGTCCAAGATGTTTTTGGAGTTCATGAAGTGTGCCAGGAACACAATCCAACCGAAGACAACAAGCGCAAGAAGGCCGAGTATGCACGAAAGCGTACAGACGCCAAAACGGACCTGTGAACCACCCAAACGGGCAGTCGCCGGTGAAAGTCAAAATGGGCCAGCAACTCCAAACTCCTGCAACTCCAAACCTCTCAGCCGATAATGCCAAGCAGTTTCCATTGATCAATGCACTATTCCGGGAAGCTTAGATATATTTGTTTTCCTAGAAGAATTTATTGCGCGCACCTGCTCCCTTCTTTCGACCGTCTGAAGCAGGCCTTTACTGAGGACGCTTTCGCCACTCGACCTTCCTGCAAAGTGGCTATGCATCAATCGCCATACAGAAAGCCTTGAACTTCTACGGCCGCTGCCCCAGAGCGACGGGCAAGCTGAGGCTCCCAACTCGGGGGGTTACTTCATTAGCGGGTGTATTGCTGAAGCAGCAGCACCGACCTGAAGCAGCCGACAATAACGGGGAGCAGCCGCGCGCCTAGTTTGTGTCTCGCGCCAGTTCCACGCTCAAGGCCATTATTGCGAGTCGAAGGAAAGAAAAAGCTCTCCGGTATAATTAGCGAATAAGTGTTGCGTTCTAGAAGGGCGCCACAAATTTCTCATCTACGAAACACTGACTTTTACATGTAGTCACTATCCAGATTGTCTTAAGCCGCCAATCTAACCTCCACTATCCAAAAGCCTCCAGCCGAAAAAGCCTCACAACACAGTGTAATGGAAAGCGAAGTAAAGCTTCAGCTACCACCCACGCACCCAACATCAACCCCCGGAAACTCCAACCTCGAGAAGACGTGCAGCCAGCCACCTACACAACGCGGTCGAATAAATTTAAACAGGTGTGGGAGACGATCATTGTGGAACCAAAGGATGAAAAAATGGAATTTAAATAAATACCGCAACGCAGATTAGTCGCCATACATCAAATTATCGCGCATAATTTTTTCTTCACACCTTATTTCTAAGAATTGGTTGCTCTACTACTCTGGTGCAGAAATGAACTTCACAATTTAAAAAAAAATCGGTGATGTTTTGAATGATTTTAGAGAAATATAGCTTGTTTTTTTGTTAATTAAAAAATAAGAGGATAGTGAAATAGGTAGTAAATAAAAGATAGTCGAGATAAACCACAGAAGTATTTTTTTATTTTTGCACTTGAAAGCTCCCCATGCAGTCCCGTATTCCAGTTATAAAATCCCGCCGAGACTTCTATGCGCACTCAAGCCCATTCTGCTTTTGCCGTCGTCCGTGAGTCACTAATGAGCTTGACAACTAGGTGAGTAGGATGGTCTCGATTTTTTTCCTACAACCGCATTGAAGTATTTCAAGCACTTTTCAGAAGGACTCACGGTTAAAGCGTCTTCGCTCACGCGAAGTTCGCGCCAAATAATTTCAAGTCCTGAAATAGACAACAAAGGTTCTCTCGAAATTGTGGTTTTGCAATCAAAACTAAATATTGCGCCGCACAGAATAGGAAAAGGGCGAAAATACACTCGAATGGACAGGCAAAAACAGTAGTACAGAACCTACTTGATCACTTTTAGCTGACACTACCTCCGATTGTGCCAATAGACCTGGGAGACACTAATTTCGGTTTCTCTGAGCAATGCTCCATAGAGTGCTCAGAAATCAAATTGAGAAAATTTTTTTCACAGGTATATCAGGCCTCGGTAATCTCATGTTACTCGCAAATATGGTTTTCATGTGCCGCGCATGTGTTTTATTCTATTTTTATTCGCATTTGTACAGTATTCTTTCATTATTTCACATTAAAAAAATCTAAACCTTTTTTTGAGTGTCCAGATACTTTATATTGTCTGTATACTACACTCCATATCCAGTACATTTTCACAGTGCAACAAATGTTTTATATGGTTTTGTATATACAGTGAGTACACTGTCTGTTCGTCTGAGTTTCCTTTAAATACATGTGATCTAAAACAGCAAAGAGAAATGCATCAGGTTCTAGTGCTATCTATAAAAACCAATAGACTTGGTTCCGAATGTCCGCCTTTGAGCTCCGGGTGCAACCTAGGGAGTCAGTTTGTTGCGAGTTTCTCGAGTCGAGCAGGGTCATACACTGCCTAGATTCACCTGCGAAGCGCAGAATCTCACAAAAAAATAGCCTGGTGTTGGCAGGTGGCCACTGCTCTTCCGTTTCTGCGAAACATAGCGCGTTTTACTCTAGCCTAAGACGGTAGCTGACCTTTAGACATAACATACAGCGCCATGATCGATCAGATTTTCCTTTTTCTATCTCGTGGATGTTGCAGCATCACGGTCATGAAGAGTGCATTTCTGGAGTTTCTTCGACATTCAGCACCAGAGTTGTTCTCGTCACATGTGAGTCGAATTCCCAGGACATTCCACAAAATTCTTTACTTTTTGTAATAAAAACAGCGCAAGGACACAGGACGAGAACGGAGAGTAGACACACACGGCGCTGAACTTGCAACTAAGTTTATTGGAAAAACACGCTGCTTTTCAAGGCAGGGCGTCAAGAAAGCGCGCGCATGCGCTTTGTCAAAAATACACTTATCGGGTAATAAAGTCTCCTAAAGGCACGTGTGATTATCGGTGCTAACCACTGTTAAGCAACTTCATTTCCTTAGAGGACAATGCTACTGAAGGCTGGCTGACACATCTGTTTCCTTTCCTCAAGATATGAAATGCCTCTGCTACTTCCCTCGTGCTACGATCGTTATGTATGAACAAGATTTCAGTGTCAACGAAAAACGGGGTGCACTTACACTCTAGACAATGCTTGGCCAAGTTTGTTGAACTCTTTCCCAAAGAATTTTGGTGCTCCAAAAGCCGTACATTAATGCAGCGACCTGTCTGGCCAATATAAGTACGGCCACAGGACAGAGGAATCTGGTAGACCACAGCAACCTTACACGAGACGAACCTGTTTGCATGATTAATTTTACACCCTGTTTTCTTTCCCATTCCATCCCTCTTCCTTTGAACAGCTGCCCCCACTTTGCCTACCTTATTAGGTGCCGAGAACACAACGTTGACACCATACTTGGCCCCCACTTTCTTGAATCTGTGCGAAAGGGAATGTACGTACGGCATTACAGCTATATTCTTTGTTCTATCGTCCACACTGGCGCGCTGCTCAGAGTCCCGTTCGGCGGTTTTCAATTTTTTCAGGATCTTTTCCGCACACGACACAAGAACTGAGTCTGGGAAACCTGCCTGCTTACAGCGGTGTACCTGGGCGCAGAGGCTAGTCTTCATTTTGTGAGAACAGGATTTCTTTAACGCCATACTCATGCACCCTGTTACTATCCCGTTTTTTACTAGTTTCGAGTGGCAAGACCTATAGTTCAGCAGGGGCTTCTCACTCCGAGGGGAGTATTGCCAGCACACGTGGTCTTTTTCGAAGACCAGCAGTAAGTCCAAAAATTGTAATGTGTTATGCTGAGGAATTTCATGCGTAAATTTCAGTCCGGACCCTTTCTTTACAAAACAATCTAAAACACTTGACACGGTTTCTGCCTGAGGGGACTGTGAAGTCCCCTCAGGGCAGAAGATTGTGAAGTCCCCTCAGGCAGAAACCGTGTCAAGTGTTTTAGAGTGTTTTGTAAAGAAAGGGTCCGGACTGAAATTTACGCATGAAATTCCTCAGCATAACACATTACAATTTTTGGACTTACTGCTGGTCTTCGAAAAAGACCACGTGTGCTGGCAATACTCCCCTCGGAGTGAGAAGCCCCTGCTGAACTATAGGTCTTGCCACTCGAAACTAGTAAAAAACGGGATAGTAACAGGGTGCATGAGTATGGCGTTAAAGAAATCCTGTTCTCACAAAATGAAGACTAGCCTCTGCGCCCAGGTACACCGCTGTAAGCAGGCAGGTTTCCCAGACTCAGTTCTTGTGTCGTGTGCGGAAAAGATCCTGAAAAAATTGAAAACCGCCGAACGGGACTCTGAGCAGCGCGCCAGTGTGGACGATAGAACAAAGAATATAGCTGTAATGCCGTACGTACATTCCCTTTCGCACAGATTCAAGAAAGTGGGGGCCAAGTATGGTGTCAACGTTGTGTTCTCGGCACCTAATAAGGTAGGCAAAGTGGGGGCAGCTGTTCAAAGGAAGAGGGATGGAATGGGAAAGAAAACAGGGTGTAAAATTAATCATGCAAACAGGTTCGTCTCGTGTAAGGTTGCTGTGGTCTACCAGATTCCTCTGTCCTGTGGCCGTACTTATATTGGCCAGACAGGTCGCTGCATTAATGTACGGCTTTTGGAGCACCAAAATTCTTTGGGAAAGAGTTCAACAAACTTGGCCAAGCATTGTCTCGAGTGTAAGTGCACCCCGTTTTTCGTTGACACTGAAATCTTGTTCATACATAACGATCGTAGCACGAGGGAAGTAGCAGAGGCATTTCATATCTTGAGGAAAGGAAACAGATGTGTCAGCCAGCCTTCAGTAGCATTGTCCTCTAAGGAAATGAAGTTGCTTAACAGTGGTTAGCACCGATAATCACACGTGCCTTTAGGAGACTTTATTACCCGATAAGTGTATTTTTGACAAAGCGCATGCGCGCGCTTTCTTGACGCCCTGCCTTGAAAAGCAGCGTGTTTTTCCAATAAACTTAGTTGCAAGTTCAGCGCCGTGTGTGTCTACTCTCCGTTCTCGTCCTGTGTCCTTGCGCTGTTTTTATTACAAGATGTTTAACCAACTCGCCCAAACTGCCATTTTACTACAGTTCCTTACTTTTACACGCAGATCCACGTTCGGCATAGAAGCAACAAACTCACCTTCCGGTGATAGGCCAAATACTATCACCTTAACCACGGCGCAATTATTCTGGGTGTCCAGCACCTCTAATATTTCGTCGGTTTCAGGTACATCTGTTGTTGAAAAAGGAGAACCCATTATTCGCCCTGCGAAATGTCACGCTTAGTCCGTCGTATATACGAGGGGGTACCCAAAAGAATCCGGACTTATTTTTGTTTGAACTTATTTGTTCACATTTTCAGCACAGACCTTCAATATCCTTCAAAGTACTCTTCACTTACAATGATACGTTTGTCGAATCTTTCATTCCATTCTTCAGAAAATTGTTTAATTTCATCTTTTGTGATGCTTGACAGTCTCTCCGTCGTTTTTTCTTCACCTCAGCAACATCAGCGAAACGCTTTCCATTAACCTGTCTTTTCATTCTAGGAAACAAAGAAAGTAGCAAGGGCAAGGTCGGGTGAGTATGAGGGTTGAGGAACAGAGGTCATGCCGTTTTTGGTCCGAATTTGTCGTAGAGATAGGGCTGTGTGAGCAGGGGCATTGCCATGGTGGAAAAACCAGTCACCCGTCTGCCACAAATCAGGCCGCTTCCACCGAACACTGTTGCCCAATCTTTTCAAAACATCCAAGCAGAAAGCCTGGTTAACTGTGTGACCCTGCGGAACAAATTCTGAATGGACGATTCCTCTCACGTCGAAAAAACAAATCAGCATTGTTTTGAGGTTTGGTTTCACCTGACGAGCTTTCTTGAGGCGAGGTGAATTTGAAATTTTCCATTGGCATGACTGTTGCTGTGATTCAGGATGTAATTCAGGAACGCTTGAGTTGACCCCATAGCATTGTCTTTGAACGTGTTTCTTAGTATTTCAAGAGTTTCCGTTCCACTTTTTCCGAGAAAAAATCATAATTTCACCGGCGCACGCTGTTCACGGAAATCAGCCATTGAAAAAACGACACTCACACAAAACAGTCGTCACTCTAAAATTCTGCCTAAAGTAGTCTGACCTCCTTCAGCGACGGCACTCGGCTTCCTTACTCTGAAATGTTCGTTCTATGCGCTCCTAGCGGCAAAACGCGGTACCACAGAAGCTGTGCCGATTCAAAAAATTAGTCCGGTTTCTTTTGGGTACCCCCTCGTATTGTTTGTCTTTACAGAGAGCAAGCATGTTATTAATTTTTTTTCGATTTTCGTTTGTTTCATGTTAAGGGTACAAGGTTAAAAAACACTGAAATGAAGAAGGAGGTCCCCAAGTCAGGGACCTTGGATGAGACCTGTTGTCAGAACAATTAAAAAAATATATACAGTCAGCAGATGCGAAAATTATAAAGTTGTTGGCATCTGTAAAGAAAAGTGAGTGAGATACGTGAACGAATGCAAACACTTATTTGAATGAAAAAAAAATTGCAAACCTAAAAGCGTACAGAACAACAGAAAACAAAAAATCATAGAATATGATATAAATGACAAAACTAGTACCATTTACCATGAGAAATACTATTAGGAAGTTTGTAAAAACTGACTAAGAGCTGATTTAAAGGCACAGATATTTAATGATTGCTTAATGGCAACAAGTATTCAGTTCCATAAAGTGGTAGCGGAGAAACGAACTGTTTGTTTACCATAATTAGCGTTAGGTTTAGGGAGTAAGAAGTTACTGTGATCAGCAGAACGTGTGTCGTTGCGACGCGGATTTTGGTCACTGGTAGTTATCGAAAAAGGAAGTAGCTCTTTACCAGATTTGTGCATAAGAGTACATAAATTCTAATCAATTATTTTGGGCACAGATAAAATACTATGTGATAGGAGCAGACGAGGGACATTTACGCGTACAGAGTAGTGACTATAAGTGATGATGCGAATTGCTTGATTTTGGATAGTTTGCAGAGAATATAAATGCGAATGATATGTTTCCCCAAGATGAAATGCAATGCTGGATGTTGGAGTCGATGAACGAATAATAGAGGGAATTGAGAATGGGAATATGAAAATACGGGCGAGCTTTAATTAGTACTCTAATACCATACGCCATTTTTCAGGAAATGGATGTTATGCGAGTCTGAAATTTAATCTGTTTGCCCAGTACTGCTGAAAGGATCGAGTTTGAGCCTGTGCTAACAGACAGGTTTTAGCAAGGAATTTTATGGGGTGACCTAAAAACTATAAAGCTAGAGGGGTGCATTATTGGACAGCTAATGGTTTCTGCAGCAATCGAATCCATTCTGTGCTTCAATGTTAAATTTATCAACCACTTTATTTATATGTGAATCCGAGGTTAAGATTGCAGTGTCGTCCGCATAAAGAAAACAGTTGGAATTATAAAGACACTAAGGGAGCTCTTTGATAATATAATAAATATAGAAGAGGGTCAGGAAGGGAACCTTGCGGAGCTCCAACGTTAGTGGTCTTGAATTTTGCGCATGTTCCTGAGATGAACACGGCTTATTTTCTATTGAATAAATTGCTTCTGATTAGTGAAAGAGCAGGCCCTGCTGAAAATTTGGCTGAACAAATAACGAAGCAATGAAAGATAAAAATGATTAGCTTTGCGATATGCGGCTCTCCTCCTTGACCAATTAATGAAATGCGGGAAGGCCTGTGTAACCGAAACCAGTAATAAGTTACGCTTCAAAGCATGTACCGCAGTGTACATAAGTGGCTTTCGTGAAGTGTTAAGCTTCTACCTGTGTTGTATTGCGGTTTATGGGAATAGAATTTACTTTTTACCTGTGTTCCGTTGCCGATTAGGAAAATAAGGTTTGCTGTGCAAGGGTGAAAGCCAGTGGAACGGCCGATGGCGCTGAAAGGACGCTACTTTTTCTTCTAAATTTGCGGCTCAACCTAACGAATGCCAATACGCAAGATTTTGAAGCAGATGCCGCGTTACAGCCGCATTGAGCGAAATTTTTTGCGCTTATAATAAATTAATTTTCGGAACTTGCACGGACCTCTTTACAGGACCTACAGATATCTCGACGATTTTTTGTTTTTTTGTGTACGGTACAGACTGCCGAATAAATACGACATACAACATTAGGGAAGTTTGCAAAGAATGCGTTTCTGGCCTCTAATTTAAAAAAAAAGGCCAATAAATACTACATGCTTCGATATTTTAAGTCTCAAGTTTCTGGCTGGCCATGAACACGAGGAGAGTTTTGGGAATGACCGAACTGCATTTAAACAGAAATCTAGAAAAAGCAAGCTTTATATTCTAATATAGATTGAAAGATCTCGGGTTATATTATGCTATGGTATTTGTGCATGTAGATTTGCCCACGAAACCATTACTAAGCAAACACTACCAGGGTATTTTCAGCTGATTGATAGTACGTACTGTACTTTGCCTGTATAGCTACGAAGTAATATAGCTGCACCATTCTGCTCTTGATAATCAGCTTTTGACAAACTTCAGGTTTTAGATCAAGAAGGGAAGCATTAGAGCATTTTCTAAATGAATATCAGAAATTGTGCCGGTTGCCGGCACATTTATTCTCTTCTTAAAGGCACACATTCTTTACTCTACCCAGTGTGGCCTGGATTTAACAATAGTGTCATCATCGCGAAGGATACTGTTTGAATGGGGCAAAACATTCTGTGCAGCGGACTTGGCCAGGGCTTGCACCTTTAGTGTTTGGATTATTTGCCTACGAGTTGCATATTACTGGTACTCCTACGAAATTTTTCAAAAAAACTTTTGCGCCCTTCTTGCCACTCAGAGGAAAGCAGTCAAGATCACACCTAAAATCTTTGCATGTGGTAACAGATGTAAACTAGAGCAACTAGGGAAGCACAAAGCAGTAGAAGAAATATTCGGAACCGAGCACGCTGGCCAGATCAATAGACTTAGCCCGACCCCAAGGTTTGACACTTGAACAGCCCAGGCTGCCTAAAAAAAAGTCGCCAGAGACATTTCGAACAGCTTACGTGCGAGACGGCGTAAGCGCGCTCTCTCTGTGGACGCCGTCGCTGCGCGCTGCAGCGTGATGTAACCCGATGCCAATCAGGCAGTTATACATCTACATGGCTCTATGTAGCCGGCGCCGTCTCGCCGTCGGACCCCTCCAGAAAAGCAGTCGCCGCCGTACCGCAGCCCGTGCTCCACAATAAGGGTGTGACGCGATAGCTAACAGGTTAGGTTATATATAAGCAGAACTCGCAATACCTGAATACCATTGCGAAAAAGAGCGCTTACCTACCACGTAGGCGCTGAAACTAACTTTCGATGGCTTTATTTTTGGTGAGCCAGTTGGCTGCTTGCTAAAAATGAACTAAAATTTTTTTAACTCACCTGCAGTGGTTGACACCGCCAATGAATCGTAAGGTGTGTGAGTCTCGTCCAGCCAATGTTGCCAGTTAAATAACTCTCCTTTCCGGCTTTTATTGAATGTTCTGAAATCCATTGGTAAAATCAAGTAGTGGTAAAAACTGTGATTTTCGAGAAAACTTACTGTGAGTTGTACTTGAACTGGCGCTGAAAGGACAGGCTTCGTTTGTCTATCTTGGATATGGTGTCTCTTCTACATGTAACGTTTCCGGGCTCAGATGTGTTACGAACCCAAATTACTTTGCGTTCTTGCAGGAACTGTAGTAGAAATGGAAAAAAAATTACACCGCACTAGTTCTACTAAAAACACTTGTTTTCAAAAATTCTAGCGCTAGTTTATCTCCTCTCATACCACGTACAAAGATTATATCAGGTAGCAAAAAGCATAATAGCGTCAATCCTATATTAAAAGTTTTGTTAAATGCACAAACATTTTGGTGTATATAATTTTTTCTTGCACGGGAAACACAAGGAAAAAGAAATAGCAAGGAAGATTGACTCTAAAATTAGAAACTGATTTTTGTCCTGTCGCCAGTGTGGTATTTGTTGTTGTTTGCAGTTACCTATAACTACAGCAAAGACAGACAATAATTATTGTCATAATAAATGATTTTTAGCGCAACGGGGACACAACACAAGAAAGAAGACAACACGGGCGCTGAAAACATACTGAAAACCAACTAGCTCAGCAGTTAACAATCTTAAAGTATAATTATAGTCGTTGCGTAATATTGAGCCTTCTCACTTTGAAAGCCCCAACGTCAGCATAATGGAATGATTTGAATGTGGATAACTTCTGCCAGAAAAAAAAGCATTTTTAATCAATGAAATTTTAGTTCTTAATTTCACACAAGAACTAATTACGTTAACAGCGGCAAAAAGTATTGCCACGATGCCCCCACAGAAAGGAAGGAAGGGTGCTGTAAATCCTATGTAAACAAAAATGAAGCCAGAGTGGGGTATTATCTCCGTGCGGCATTCCATGAAATGGATAGATTTGACACTCTGCGTGTTACTGTCATTAAGCGATTAGAGAAGAGCCCAAGTCTTTATTTGTATACAGGGCTACGCTCGACCTGGCCAGACATTACTCAGAAAGGTCCGCGAGACACTCCAACGCTGAGACGAACGGTGATTTTCACCCCACTTAACCGGCCAGGGTTTCCCGAAGCGCCCCACGCTGGGGGACCCGCTGCGCTCGCCGGATTTCTACGGAGGGCCGCTCGACGTCGACATCGCGCCTGCGATAATGGCTCTGGCGCCAGCTAATCCTATCTGCTCGAAGCCGTCCGCCACTTCACCTCAAACACACGACCTGGAATTTACCGACACGTTATGGGAGATTTTTACTCCGATTCCAAGGAAGCTGGTTCACCGTCGCCCGCACCCGTCAATGACTCTTGTCGAAAACTATCAGTCCGTACACTAATATTGTGGTGATAACAAAGGCAGCCAACCTCGCCCTCAATGCTCAGACATTTCGCTTCATCTCAAATTTGAGCAATGCCTCATTTTCGTGTGAAGGTACCCAGCCCTCACAGCCCAATGGCTCCTGCAAATTCCCTAAAAGTACATGGTCAACAATCCATTTGCCGTAAGTACGCATGCCCTGCCGCCGTTGCACTCATGCTAAGCAGTAAATCACAGCATTGAACCGGCCTCCTCACTCAAGTACTCCTGCCTGACCGCGGATATTGCAAGGCCTAAATCTTGTGCGCCCGCATGATGGGATCCGCGAAAACCCTACTCCCCTTTCAAGGATTCTGTGTCCTACACAATCTGGTTCAGACGCGTGGACCATCGCTGATTCCTCCCCAGCACGAGAAGACGGCGAGATGGGCCCGCCGCTTTGAATACAGGCATGGCATGCTCCCATGCCCGGCACCCCAGCATAACAGGATCACCGGCACCACGGTGCTCGCCTAGCCAAAGTTCTCACACCCCTGCCAGCCTTGTGTCTTCAGTTGCACAATGACCAACCCACATTTAATGCGAGCAGCACGATTCTAAACCAACCAAAGACATAAAATATACCAGCCAGTATATGACACTGCTGAGGATGAGAATTTAGCTTTAATAGAACCGTAGTGTAGAACATGCATAATGTACAATATGCGGGAGATCGCATTCTCAGTGAAAACGCACCATGAATATGTAAGGGCAGTTACATTGCAGCTTGCCCGTTCGTTCCAAATCGCTGCCATAATCAGGGCAGGGAGTAAAATCTCATTAATTCAAACCTCCTTAATGCGGAATGCGGAGTGTTCTGGCTAAATGCCCATGTATGACTTTGTGACCGATGCTCGTAAATTCGGATGAAGCTGGGCTCACATCGGTTTATTCGGGCCGGGTCGCGTTGGAGGGCCGTGTTAACGCATGAACGAATCAGCAACCGAGCTTTCACATAGTCGTCGTCAAACCTGAATTTCATTGTCCAGAGTGCGCCACGAACGTGCCACGACCTCAAGCGAGCCGCAGTGACGCCAGTCTGAGCAAAGTTAGTTCTAGTGAAGCTGAATCAGAGGTCACCAGCGCGGAAAAATAGCGCGGTCGCTTTGTTTAGATGCTGTCGGCAGGAAGCAGTCGCAAATAGGCTAGCTATGCCAAGCACAGCTGTGCGCTGATAACATGCTGTTTGGCGTGTCAGTTATCTTTTCTTTTCAGAAGGCATCTTACCCGTTCTGGCGCCAACGCGTTTCTCTTTATTTCATCCAGCTGGTACTTCCGTTGTTTTTCCTCTGCGCGAGAACTGCGCGCTCCTCACAGGCTACTGCTTGTTTACGCAGTAAAACTTCTGTACAGGCGACGAACTCGCTTTTGGGGAGGCAGCACTGTTACATTGTCACACCTCGAAGGAAGCTGTGGAGGACGACCATCCCGACAGTGTGCACCCCTTGGAAACATTTTAGGGAAATGGGGAAAATCAGTTTTACGGCGTAATTTTCATCCCAAAAATAGACGATCATGGCCCTGGTATTGCCGAAATAATTTTCTATGACGTCCATGGATATGACGTGCACGGACGTGACGTCGAGGTTGAGGGGGGGGGGGGGAGGGGGATTGGAGTGAAGCATTCGTATTTCGGACGTTGGGAGGATAATTTGGATCTTTTTTCCGAACTGAATTAACATTTTTCAAGAGAAGTTCTTGAACTCACATATTTTTCTGTTATATTAAGATGCACTACATAACTCATAATGTTTCAGAATGCCACTGAAGTCTAATGCTATGCTGCACGCAAGGGCCGCTAATGCAGCGCTAGTTATGAATTCTTGGTAAATCAGCACATGAAGGCAAGGTTTTAAAGAGGTGCGATCATACAAAAGAACGAATAAAGTTATCGGTCAAGCCTACTTTATACATGCTCATTTCCGTTCTTACATCGTTCGAAATAGATGGAACTGCAACCTTGAAGATTAAGAAAGATGCTATATTGCGAATGAAACATCTGTCAGGTGCGGCCACGAGTAAAAATGAAACCAAATCGTGGAGAAAATTATAGATAAAATTGAGCTGCATAATCATATCTAAGGCTTGTTTCTTTACAGACTTTTCTAAGAACTTCAAATAAATCATCTTTCGCATAAAGCAACCGAGTGGTGATCGTGTTTTCGGAAAATTTAAAAATTCCCTCTAAATAATATTCTCTCGGCCAATTAAAAAATTTTAAATTTACATTATGTGCCTATCGAAGCACTGGTAATCAGATGAGAATGGGCACACTCTCTCTGCGTACTAAAGTAAGTACCAATCCTATTTTTTGACGCAAGCACTTATTACTAACGGTAAATTACCTTATGTATACTCACAATAGCCGCGGAGAAAGTATCAGGGCTGTGTGGACAGTGTACGTGATGCAGAAACGGAAGTCTTCGAAGTATGGTGTTTGCAATAGGCGTAAGGTCACGAAACGAGCTACCTTGCGCACAGAAAAGCCCGTGATTCTATTCGCAGCAATTTTACATCAAATGAACGAGTGTTTAGTTTTTCCGCGAGAGAATTACGCGGTCTTTTTTGCTGCGTGATTGTTATTTCTTTTGTGTAGTGCACCTAGCATTGTAATCCGAACAGCGGCTCATCAATAAAAGTTACCTCAACTTGCATGACACTGCTTTAATTAATATTGTTAGTGTATGCGCTTAGGTTATTCACCTCACTATGGGGCTGCAGGAAGACTTGGAAGCTCATAATAATCTAAATAAAATCCCAAAACGATCAGATAAAATTTCAAAATGCAGAACGACAGTTAAGTTGTTTAGAAAATTAACAATCTCAGAAAGCATCTGCTGCGCTGTAACGGGTTCAACATAACCAAGATATGGTAGCATTGTGTTCACAAAATGTTGAAAATTCTAGCAATATGAGGATTCACCATCTCTACTTCTCGCATATATATATATATATATATATATATATATATATATATATATATATATATATATATATAATTATACACACATAAACGTTATCAAATTCTTCAAGGCAACTGATTAAAACTATAGCAAGTTGAGGAAGTCACACTGAAAAACTTAACACCTTTAATGACCATTTCGACCAGGGACTGGTAGGAACGTTAAGTAAATCTATTGAGTTGTTCAGTGTGACATATATATATATATATATATATATATATATATATATATATATATATATATATATATATATATATATATATATATATATTTGCAGTAATTAGACGTAGAGGAGGATTACTTCTCTGAAGTCGTAGTCAGTATTATCAGCCTCCGCTTCAAATCTTGTTACCGCCGTCGCCACGAGCAGGGCAAACAGAAGTCCTCCAAAAGTCGAAAGCTTAGCCATGGCTTAGGTACTAAGGCACTCACAGTCCACTGTGCTGTCAAAGGGTCTTTTATAGAAGCTGGAGTGCTTGCTCAGATGAAACATAATAAGAAATGGAGACTTGCATTTAAGCACAAAATTTTTTCAATTTTTTTCATTCAGCACTATGTTCTTAGCGAGAGAAATTATTAGACACGAATAGAATGCCGTTGCCCTCACTTGATTGCTCTCTTACCTTTCAGTGTTGATTTATAGGCTGTGTATGTAAGGCAATGATAAATGCTGCTGGCTAAGAAGGTAGTATTTCATGAACATCTTTTAAATGGCGAAAACCTTCCATCACTAAATATTTAAAGAAATAATAAGAGAATCCTGTCACAAAAAAAGCAGAAAACAAAGCTCTCTTGAGTTTTGACGAGAGAGTTTGGCATTGACATCACTGTCCTGGTGGCGGGTGTTGACTGCTCGAGCTCCTCTCTAAGCAAGAGGATCTGAGCAGACATGAATTTGCTCATTGCTAACCCTAAGCAGCACGCGTCACCAGTGACATTTGGTGCTTGTCTTCACTTGCGGTGGTTTCTCAGAAGCGTCTGCGAAAGCGTATTGACCCTCGTCACATGGTATCCCAGATGACGTACGGCTTCTCTGGTCTCAAATAGGCATCGTCCGTTCCCTCCCCAGATCCGTTACTCAGGTAGTTGCTCTTTTTAGCAAGTGCCGCAAAAGTGCTAGTGAACAGGGAGGCTGATAAAACATCGTTTGATGAAAGGAAGAGCTTACGATAAATACAACTTTCTCCATTAAGCATGAAATGATCTTAGCTCCCATGATTGGCAAATATTTTGCATACCTGCAGAACGCGGAGCTGAAAATATACGATGTTTCCCGGTCTAATGGTAAGAAATCATACAAAGAGCGCTTGTTAAAACAATAGTTAGCTTTCAATTAGTACGATATGAAGAACAAGAACGTTGCCAAGTACCCGAGGTAATTTCGTACGCAGAGAAGCGCAAGGCGGAAAGCAAAGGTTTTTACAGAATACACCTTAGAAAAGATAAATTTCGTACTTCTACAGGATTACAAAGAATCCTTGCACACGTTGCCCCTTGTTCATAACGAGAGCCGCATCAGTGACGCCAACGAAAGCCGCGGGCGCAACGCCATGCAGGTAGGCAAGTGTCGTCTGGTGTGCCATTTTTTTGCCATCATATAGGACGCCCGGTCAAATGAGCCGAACTCTCAGAAAGTTACCACGGACGTTCTGTGCGCACCTCTGTCGGAGTTAAAGCCCTCGTTTGAAACACCTGGTCTTTAGACGCTACCGAACACGTCCCAATGCTCTCAACGTGGTCCGGCGTTCAAAAAAGCCTAGTGAAAGGCGCAGACGGCCGCACGATTTGGAGGTAACGCGGCGTCCGCACTGGGTCTGTGCCCAGACCAGTCGGCCGTGAAACTAACGCACACAGGAGCTTCGGAATCTCGAGCCACCGTGCGACGGCGCTGCCGCTCCTTAGCAGTCACGCAGTGGCCCGAAATCTAGGCGTTTTCGGCGCCACTCGCTCAACTTGCTCGAGGCTTTCCTTGCACCACTACCAAGATACTGGTAGCCCTTACTGCTTTCTCCCGCTGCAGTGGCTCAGTCGTTACGGTGCTCGCCTCCAGAAACGGAGGGCCCGGGTTCCATCCCGGCGACGGCGGCCGCGTTTTGATATAGGCAAAACGCGAAAGAAGCCTGTGTGTTTTGCGATCTCGGCGCACGTTAAACATCCCAAAGGAGACGAAATTATTCTTGAGCCCTTCACAACGGCACATCTTTCTTTTCCACTTTTCACTTTCTCCTTCAACCCTTACCTTATGACGCGGTTCACGTCTTCACAAAAAATTGAGACACAGATTGCGTGTTTTCTTTTGTAAAAGACAAGTTGCGCTTCGCGGTTTTTTTTTTGGACGCCTTCATCATATTTCATTCGTTAGGTCTGCTCTATGAACGTTTGCGAAGGCAACTAAAAAAAGTATGGTTCCGACGAAAGGAAATGCTCAGTAGATGTCACTTGTATCGAACATTTTAAAATGAGCTACGCATATCCAGCTCTGTATATCATGCTTGCATCCAGTTGCGGAAACGAGTTGTGTTGTGGTATTATTCCTTACCAATCCAAAATCATCAAAAGGCCATAAAATTGCGATAAAGGAAAGCTGTAGTGCTTGTACGTTCAGCTTATATTTCATGCGGTAATATATGCGGTTAAAGGATTGCTTGAAGTGCCCTGTCTGCAGCGCTCCACTGCAATACATTCCTTACGCGGGTTCAGCAAGCTCTACCTACATTGGTCAGACTGGACATTATCCAATAGTCTTTTTGAGAATATTGCTCAAAATGCGACAAGATTAATGTAATATATGCGGCTTTCATTTCGTTAGTAAAAAGCTATGGACGCCAGCACTTAATTGACGGTAAATCAATCCGTGGACTAATGTGGATGAGCAGGCATGGTTTGATTTCAATGCATAGAAAATTATAGCAGTCACTGCTCCAGTGCTGAGGCTTTATTATGGTAGACTGGACATATTTCTTGCAACCTACTGGGTGGCAACTACAGAGTAAAAATTCTTAACTTCGTATATTTCAGCTGGCAGCCTGAGATTGTATTAGTTGTGTTTATATTTGCACCATTTTAAGAAATCCATTCCGCATTCTCATGGCTGCCAACGCTGCAAGCAGTATGTGGGTTTCATTCAATCATATAAATACATAATTTGCTATGAGCGCTTGTGTGCGCAATTGTTATGGCGTGTTTATTCCCTAAACATGTTGCAATTGAGAGCGAAAATACGCGGCATTAATGCCTCCGGAACAAGTCTTCTTATCGCTGGCCTCAATGTCGGCTCTGAAAACGTAATTACGTAATCTCAAGGCAAATTTCTTTTCTCTATTTCACGTACACAATGCCATACAGGAGCACTTGAGGCCCTTAGGTGATTCTGCCTTCTGTAGTGCACGAATGAAGTCAACTTTGCAATATAGACCGCTCTTTTCTGTTGCACGCCTTGAGGTAACTTGAGGATGGTTTAAAACACGGACATCTTAAAGGCCCTGGGCTCTCTAATAATGACATTCTCTCTCCTTAAAACCTATATACGCATCGCAATCTACAATTAAGCAAGATTCGTTGATCGAAATAATGAGCATAATCGCAATAAGCGCACTCTTACCAGCAGTCACACTGGAGATAAGTTCACAAAATGCGCAAGGCATTCATTTTCACTCAGAGATCTTCTGTCCAAGACGCATTCATTTGTCTTTATTTGTGGTTGATGCCGGTCGGCTTAGCGAAGGCAGAACAGATATAGAATAACTGAATTAACTGCTAATAGAAGAGGAACCTTAGGCGCCAATACAAAATTTGTTACACATATGATGAGCTGAACCCGGAGTGCAATAAAGATTTAAAAATCATTTTGTGCACTACTTATATAATCCACTATCACGACGCACAGCACGACGTTTGCTAAATAGCTACTTTGCAGGTTTCGTGCCCCTGGGCATATGTCTTTGGTGTCTGCTGCTTTGGCAGGTCACAACGACTTATTCATAAAGAATAACATGGTCTGTCAGACTCATTATGAGGCCTGCACAAAGTAGGTAATCAACGCTAGGAGTAAAAAAGGAACTACCGAGTGTCGAGGAATTATTGATCAGGACAACAACATGTCGATGCTGCGATGGTGTATGCTTTTGCGTGTGTGAGTGACAACTTTAGTCATCAAAGGCAGGAAAGGTACACTAAGAAAATAAACGTAGCACGAGCTTAACGTCCCTTTGAAGACATCTGCATGTGGATAGAAATTCAAGCTCACAACATGAATCGATCATCCCAGCCTGAAAAGCATTTCTTTCTCATGACTAATAAGGCGTGTTTCACTCGAAGATCTTGTTTCTGCTCAGGAGGTGCACGGATTGTTTCGGAGTGCACGGAGTACTCTCTCATGATCCGGCGAGGAGAGGCGGATGTTGTCGGAACAAAAATGATGCGGTTCCGTCATTGCCAGGATAGCCAGATCAATTTTAATGAAATTTAACGTGGTTTGGGACATCAAATTACTCTGTGCATTTCTTTATATCAGTGATAGGAAGCCCTCATATAAGGATTTTCGCTCAGATCACCGAATAGCGGAGGAAGTAGGTTGAAGAGCAACAGCGCTAGCGGCAACGACGGATAAAAATTCGTTTCATTCGAGGCGACTGCTTAAAAAACATCGCTTAAACAGCCTCCAAAACGACGCCGAATCCCAGGTTCTATCGACGCCGCAAGGTGCAGCTGTTCGAGCGAAAAAACATGAACATAAGTTGGCGTACATATATTGGCGGGGACCAGCCTGTTTTGTCTAAAAATTCTTTTCTCCTCAGGAGTTAACTCTTTTGAACGTCGTTATTCCTTCCGATCGAAAAGAAATGTTTTCCCGCCTGAGTAGCCGAATCAGCCTTTGAGAAACAGAATTCTTTAGTTTTCCAGCGCAAAATAGGAGCAGTTAACTTTTTCTGCGGGGTGGAAAACTTGGTACAAAGTCTCATAATTGATGAAAATAGCAATAGCGAACTGTCGATACCTATTGAATGGGCACCAAAAGGATCGTGGAAATAATTTATGTTTAGAGGGGGAACAGTCTCAGAATTGGAAAAAAGAAACCTATACTGCTATTGCTGGCAAGCCTGTCTGCACAAAAATGGCGGACGATGTGCTATCCGCTGACTCTTTCGCGAATTATTGTTTGGCGCGTTCGCTGCATAGCATAAATAAGCAGCCTATTTGCAAGATGAAGGGTGCGAAATGTAACTGAAAAAAAGTAATCACTGCTGTGCCACCTAGTCTCAGAGAAAGCTTCGAGCTCGTTTAGTACACCGTTTATAGCGTGCCAAAGGGTTAAATGCAAGATATGGTTTTCCTAAATAAGCACAATGCTTTCCCTTTCTTAAACAAAACTTTATATAATTACATCGTGGGGCAACTGCTGCACCCAACTGCACACGTCTACTTGCGTCGGCTCCCTGCCAGAGCACTTTTGCTTACCTTTTCTCGATTCAGGCTTCTTGTATAACTGTCATGAATTCAGTCGCACTGGCGCTAACACCCGCTGTTAATCTACCAAAGGAATCCGAATTTAGGACTCACCATAAGGCTAGAAAAGAGAATGAGGCGTAGCGGTAGAGTCAATTAGCACCCGTATGTTTCCTGAACACAGCACTCTAATAATAAACTGGTGCAGAGGAAACAGCCCGTGAGTTCAGTCGTCTATGCTTGAGTGTTTGGTAGCAGTGGTAAATTAACATAGAAAATACGATAATGCACTTTTATAAACCAACTACTCCCTGAGGTAGTGGTTCATTGATTCCTTCAAGGAAACAACTAATTCACGCGAAATGAAGCAGTATACCGCCTCGTTTGTATCTGTTATATTAACACTCTAGAGATGGGTTATTACGTTTGTCGTAAATATTGTATTGTGACATACGCTGAAAGGCACCTTGACAACAAACGCTTCCCTGTGATCAAAGCAGGCATTTTCCACTTTTGCCTGATCCTAAATCTTTCCATTCTCTGAAATCACCAACTTGCGGTACTGAAGCTTCCAGTTCTAAGTTCGATGGCTTCAGACATTTATGCAGCCACTCGCAAACACGTTAAAGACTTTGCTTTTCCTATGAAGTAATGGCAAGCACGCAGGTTGCTAATACAAGTGTGAGAGAAAAATCAGAGAAGCCAACAGCCACAGAAACCAAGGGACAGAGGGGATTTTTTTAAGTTAATTTATTTATTTTGTGCTGTTGTTCGATTTAGAATCTTACTGAATATGTTATCGCTTAAAGCTAATTGATTAGAAAAGCAGAAGAAAAAACAACCACATGCCGCCCGTGGGATACGAACCCGCGACCTCCGAATTACGCGTCCGGTTATTAAATGTTATTTATGGATTCATACCTGAATGCAAAGCGTCAGCTAAAAACAACACAGAGCTGAGGGGATCTTGGAAGACGCTTTGCTACCCTAAAATATGATATTTCGCAATGCAGTGCTCATAAGATAAAAAAAAAGTGCGTCGTCAGCATCTTTGGACACGTAATAAATGCCAGGCCTCGAATAAGGGGCTTCACTCCAGCACAACTGTCACTAAGTGCAAGCCTTTCGCTCAGAGTGTTTCGTTTAGTTCAGTCCCAAAGTGACTCAGGCTATGAGGGACGCCGTAGTAAAGGGCTTGCGAAATTTTGAACACCTGTGGTTCTTGACCCGAAAAACGTCGGTTCGATCTGTTGCAATCCATGCTCTCTGGCCTCTCCTGTGCCTAAAGTGAGAAGACAAAGAGCTGCTGCAGCGAGGTGCGCAGAAGCTAGCGCAGGAAGAATCAATGAAGGATAAGGCAGTATCTTTCTAGCAAAAGAAAAGCGGCGTGGAGCTCTTGCCGCCACTTGACATCGATCATTTACAGGAATAACCTATTGGAGATAAAATTACAGAAAGGCATCATCCGAGCGTTTTGTTTAGTTTCAACAAGCTTTTGCGGCAAAAATATCGTAGAGTGAGCGATCATGTGCTCTCGAGCTAAGCTAAGCGTCGGGAGGCGCAGAGCTTACAGTTGGCCTGCCGTCCACGTTCACGTGATCTAAGCCGTTCGCCCGCTATTGGTGTGGTGCACGTTCTGTAATCAAAGAAAGGCATTGTCATATATTTTACGATAGAAGAATAATTGTGCGGATTTTAGTGATGATTGAAAGACTCAATCTTGCAGTGTAAAGAATAATAGTATTAAACAGAGTTCGATATTGCGTCGATTTTTTTCGCCCTGTTTGTCTGTTCGTCATATTTGTGCTTAAGGAGTGATCACTGTCGCTAATCTTAATATTACAGCTAGTATGACCAATCCATAACATGACACTATCAATAGCGAATGACACCAATATTCGTTAACTTCGCGATGATTTTGGCATACCATTGAAATCAACATAGTGTTATAATTTTGCAGCATAAAATGCACAACACCTAAGCTACGAACTGGTACCGACGCCACACGATGAACATTGAGGTCACTGCCAGATTCAACCCTTAACGTAACGCTCCTAGATCTCTTATAAGAGGGGAGAAGAAATACTGTTAATGGCGCATGTAGAAGTAAAAAGGGTGGGGGGCACTTCAGCTGCGCCTTTGAGGTCATGACGACATAGCCTTAATGGTTGCGGTCAGCGGCTCCTCTTGGCCACGCAGACAGGAGCGCTGTTTCCAAGCTATCTGAGACCACACGACATACATATAAAGCCCCACTTTAACAAAACCGTAGGAATGTGCATGTATGGTCCAGCAGTAGCGCATCTGGCTCGCAGCCAAACGGTCAGAGATTCGACTGGCGACTAATTTAGCCAGTTTCCTTTTCAGCGCCGTCGTGAATACAGTGGCACCTTCACCGCCTGATGGCACACTCCTGCGTCTCGCGCAGCCCTGGTCACAATACTGCTCGGAAAATTACCTTTATTCAAATCAGTACACATAAAGGATAGCAGCTGCATGTTTTGAAATTCTGGCAGCATCTGGGAACAAAAATGAACTCCTTTTTCGCAGTGCTTACTGAAACAAGTGTTTCACGGAAAAAGAAATGTACTGTACAAGAATTTACAAAACAATCTCACAGTAAGAGCAGTTTTCCCGGAGGCAGCGCATTCACCAGAATTTGGGGACAGATTTTTCTGTAGAATATGCACATATACTTATCACGCTTCGACTGCATAAGCTTGCCTAGAGCCTGATGTCGACAGTCTGCAATGAATGAATTCCGTTTATGTTTATCAATCTTCAAAACAATATTTTGAAAGATATCTCGCAGCGGCTCACCCCGTGCATTAAAATTCTAGTTTTAATGAGCGTGGCTGTCACCAGACATTTTCAGACAATTGTATGCAATTTCATCTCAGGGAAAGGACCACTTGAGAAGCTGTCGTAGTCATGATATGCATGTCTTCCAGTCAGAGATGAGATGAGTGTGCCAACCGTCGCTCACTGGGGAGGATTAGGGGCATATTTTGAAAACCGGCGTCGTCGCTTCGGTGGACGCGGTTGTTGCGATGCGCGTCTCTCCTTTCAATCTTTCTTCTCAAGCCTCTTTCAACTCTTTGTCTGCATGTGGCAGTGATTGTGGCTAAGCTTGAGGCAATGGGCACGCTTGTGCAATTTCCTTTCCATTCTTCTTTCAGTCACAAAAACAGCGTATCTGACTCGTTACCTCCATATCCTACAAGTACACCCACTTTGAAAGTTCCACGGTACTTGCCTCGTTTCTTTGTACTGACTGTCATCTCTATTCATTGCATTTTCGCCATAAAGAAAAAACTTGTCCAGGTCTCCGTAATTGTGCGACTTCGTTAAAAATTTCCATTGCGAACGAAACACCTTAATTTATGCCAAGTGTAATGGAGTGCCCATGGGCAGAAGAAACGCTGCATGGCGTAATGTTGACCCCAAAAAAGCCAGCGCTATCTCTTCAGGTCACACGTTTAACCCTGCATCACCTCCATAAGTTACAGCCTGCATAAATCGTCTCGGTTCAGCAGATCCAAGGCTTGAGTGAAAAACCACAATTCCGCAAATTTAGGGCGTTTGATGCACTTTAAGGTGGACTTTTTTTTTCGGTGTATTTTTAAGTTGAGGCAGCGAAGTATATATTGTTAAATTTTTTATTCCTCTTACGACAGCTCTTTCTTAGTGCCAGGAATACACACGCGTAGGCACAGAACTCGTCCCATTTTTCAAAGCCATACTGCTATTATTTTCGGAATCCACTACACGTCAAGACTTTGTAGGAAATGTTAGAGGTTGCTCGCTGGTAACAGTTAAAGTTGTTATTCTGAAGTCTTTAGTTGACATTTAGAGACATGTAAGAGATCATTGCTAAGCAACAAATAAAGCGCTCGCTCTTGGCAACAGCGTAGAAAATATCACGCACCAAAAGAGAAGCGCCCGCGATCTTTGCAGTAAGAGCGATGCTCTTGATAAACATGTGGTCATGGGGCCGCTTTTTTTATTATTTTAAAGGTTTCATACCGCTCAGAACAAAGACGCACATGATATTTTCTTTCTTTTGTATTTATACCCACCAGATTGGAAGGAATTTGTAAAGGGCTGCCTCCTTGTTTTCATCAGGAAAAATCATTTTATTGTCGCTAGGAGTCGAAATTGTTCGTGTGTCATTGTAGAAAACAGTGTAAACGCGTGCGAGACGACATAGCCAACTTCATAGATACTTAGACTAGCAAATCGCCTAGCTAACCTCCCTGCCTTGGTGTTCATCTTTCTCCATCTCTATAGACTATCAAGGCTAAGGCTCCAGTGGCCATTAATTTGGTTCTGAATATATGCGCGTTTCTTTCGGTCCAGCTAGCAGACAATGGCGACATCACCTGTTGTGTTCAGATCTTTCGGCCCGAAAATTTAACTAAACTTGTCCTGCGAGGTGTACTCTTTTAGGGAGCCAGCGGGGCCGCGCACTTGTACATGATGATACAATTGTTTTTGTATTTTGCGACCCATTCGCTTTCAGTCATATGAAGGAAAGAGCTGACAAATGACTTCTTAACTAAATGAAGCAATGTTGCTTGTTGATCAGCATTAGCAAATAAAATTCAGAGCATGCGTTTGCATATAAAAGAACCTCGAAGCCCTTTACTACGGCGTCCCTCATAGCCTGAGTCTCTTTGGGACGTTGAACCCCAGTAAACCAAACCAAACCAAGAACCTCTAAATCAAAGAAGTTTTTGCCACCGTGCTTTTTCTCTTGCGCTATGAACAGCTGCAGGTGACTGAACCAGAAATTGGTGTCGTTTCTTTCTCCTGGTTAACTCTATTCATTAAAAGCCAGCAAAAAACAAAATGAAATATATAGATACCTAATAAAAGTACCCTAAGCACAGGATCCAGTTTCTTGTTCTTGCATTATTAGCATGCCACTTAAAAATGCAGCTGTTTGGTATTTAGGGAGAGAAAAAAGAATCACATTAGTACCGCTAACACAGCTGTTTTATACTTTTCTCTTGAAGGGTATTGGTTAACTGCCACTCATGATCTCAGAGAGCATGCCGTATCGCTGCACCCAATTCTTATTCTTCTTATTTCCCTCTTATTATCCGGATCAGCGGCCACTACCTGGACTAGTTAGATGTATTCCCTCACCACTTCCAGCACCTCATTACGAATTGTTCACTGCTGCTTCCTTGCGAGACTGTTCAACATTTCTTTGGTTATCTGTATGTTAATTTTTAGACCCACTGTTCTGCTCTGCCTAACTCATTGATCATGCTTTGCAGTTCCTCTGCTCCTTTTAATTGCATATACTGCTTTTTGGTGCATTGAAAGGAGTCCGGCTGGCCGGTACATGATTTTTGATACAGCTGCTGTGGCTGCGAATTTCGACTTGGTGATTTTCCTGGTCGGAACCAAACTTTGTTTCATAATTTATATTTGGTTTCCTTTAGGCCTAAGCAGCAAGAAATGTCTCTGCAGGGTAGCTCTCACTCATGACTGCATCCGTTCTGAGGCCAAGGTTTGCAACATGTTGAGAGATGGTACAGTGTTGTGAATTCCTTCCCATGCCATGTTTTTAGAGTTAATAATAATGATACCTAGTCTTGTACAACGGTGGACGTTGTGGTAACTACACAACTAGGCTGTTCCCAGTCCTAACAGCCATGTCATTCACTTAGTAGAAGTCCCCGAGATTGCTTTTGCTTTCAGGAGCTATGCATTTTTATGGCCATGAATTTCGTCCTGCCATTAGTGATGTTAGGAAACTTGATTGTGTTTCCTCGCAACAGCAGCTCGCAAGAGAGTTTCCGAGCAGAAATAATACTGAGACTTTTACATTCCAACTAGTCTTCAGCTATGTTGTGAAAGCGAAACCTTTTTTGGGCTGTGCTTGCTTACTGTTGCGATGATTTTTGGCAGACGCGTGAAATCAGCGAGATTACAAAGAAGTGACAGCCGTAACTCGCGAAGACCATCAGTGCACTAGGTTAACTTTCGGGGCCGGGGACAGCGGTTAATCTCATCTTGTTCTTTTAATACCTCCATCTCAAAATGTTCATCCATTTGCGGCACAGGAGATTGCGAGCGGAGCTAAAGCAGCAGTGTTCCATATTTCGTCTTTGAATACTGCCTGGACAGCCAGTCTTACTCGGGTTGTTTCCTCCATTATGGCTGACATTTTTGCCATTGAAGCAGCCTTAATGAAGCTAAGGTCTTGTCTGGCTAAACCTGTTGTCATCCTGACGGATTAAAAATATTGCTCTTCAAGGGTTATAGCGTGGGTGCCCCACTGGAAGGTGACCTTTATTTCTGTGCACTTGGTGCGGAAACTCCACAGCAGAGGCTTCCCTACGTTCCCAATGGGTTCCCTTGCACAGAAATATCTTGGGCAACGAGGTAGCGGCAGCCTCGCTCACGAAACTGTGCTTTCGGATGCACAAAAAAAAGGTCCCTCAACATCAAACTTTACGTAAACTCTGCTCAACTATCTCAGATCTCTGTTACGCATGTCATGTCAACCGTGTGTCACCTAGGAACTGAGGAGACCTCAAGCCATTCTGCTGTGCCGCACTCGCAAAGGCTCTGCTCTCACCTCAGCGTGGGTGCATAACACGGGTGCGGCAGCGGCACCCCTGAGTATGTCACGTGGTGTTTGGGGGGGTGGGGATCATTACCTTATGTGCTGCCCAGATTCCACGCGCAAACGGGTGCCCTATGCTCATACCTAAAGCCCCACCTCGATGTACTATCAGCAAGAAATGAAACGCGAACAAGACAACTGAACCACTCACTGGAAAATGCGCAGCTCTTAGCCAGGGGAAGCTGAATACTAGCTCATGCTACATTAATTTTAAAGGCATGAAGACTATTCTTTAGAAGTTTTATTGAACCGCGCTTGTATTTCCAGTACAGGAGCTAATACGTTGTTTTTTTTGTGTTGCCACCTCAGTTTTCGTGTTCGCGTTTCATTCGTTGCTGATAGTACACTTCCGAGGCGTGCACGTGATGCACCTGCGCGCCCAGCGCCCACCGCGACGGGCGTCTAAAGGCCCAACTCCATCGGCGCTTTTCGGTGCGCGCGCGGAACTCCTGCGCGACCAGCACGCGCCGCGACGGGCGTCGAAAAGGGGCATGCATCTCCATGCTCCTGGTGCTGGCTCGCTCCCCCTCGCGAGCCGACTGAAAAAATGGCAGCCCGTGAACAGAAGATGGTTGGGGTGCTGCAAGGACTCCGAGAAAATTTTGGGGAACCGGAAAGAGCTTCCATTCACGAAGAAAAGAGTCCCTGATAGCCCCGAGGTCCTCCGACGGTTCTAAACCGGATCCCGCTTCCGACGCGTGCGCTAGCGCCCGTGCGCAGGCGCCGATATCTGGCATACACAGATATATGCGCCCCGCTCGCGCCTGCTCGCGGATCGTGCCTTGGGCATCCGCAGACATGCTCCAGCGTACGCCCGTGCGCGTAGGCATTCCTCCCGTACACCTAGGATGTGTCCATCGAGTTGGCCCTGAAGAGGGTAGGAACGTCACACAGCACACTTAAAGACATTATTTGCTCACGCGTAAATTCCCCGTATAGGAAAGAGGTTTTCCGCCTTCTTTTGAACTTTACGGTATCGTTACGGTGAATAAATTGCCGCCAAAATAATTGTAAGGCTGACACAACCAGTAGCTAACAACCCAACCCAACGCAAGGAGTGAATCGCGGGCCCTGTGGGGTCACATGGCCGCTGGAGCTTGGAATAAATTTTGGCAGTGACAAAGCTCCTACGTCTGCAACGGAAGCTGTAAGGAAACATGATCTGAAGTAAACCGTGGTGTGTATTAAACACCTTCTGTAGCTGTCACCCACCGACCAATAATTACGTTATACAGGTGACGGGAGAGAACTAGTAACCGCTCATAAGCCTTCCAGTGTTCGTAGCAAAGGTGCAGATGCTGTTTCGGCATGTTCTGTATGAAATCATTTATGCGTTTTCGCTAAGTTGTCTTAAAAACGTAGTAAGATTTCTATTTCTTCTTTTTGTCGCGTTTATATAGATTACATCCACTTTTTTGTGAATGCGTTGTCGAATGTCTTAATGTTTCTACTCATAAAGTTACGTTTTCATTTTGCACTGTGCTTCCCGTTATGTTATTCTATGTTCTCCCTACTGTGTTGCCCGTTTGAGCGCTGTAGATATTAGAATAAACAAAAAATGAACAAAAATTGTTATTGCAGACGTTCTCGCGGTGAAAAAGGTATGACTAGCCTGGCTTCGAAGGAATGCAAAATGTGCTTTGTACTTTAGGCGGGGAGACGACAGCTGTGCTGAAGCAACCTAGAACCTTTGGAGGCGCATGATTACAAAATCTGCCTATTGTTTGCAGTGGGAAACTCAGAGAATTGCCTCATACCACAATTTGAGCAAGTGCTAGCATTCATCTTGACGAAACGTTTAGCATTCATATATAGGTTACGAGAGGTGCTTCAGTTACAGTTCCTTCGAAAGTAATGGTCTGCAAGGAGGCAAAAAAATGATAAATGATAAAATGATAAACGCAGCAGGTTTGGCAACCGGTTGGTACAGAAATGAAAGAAAAATGTCTGCGCACGAGCTATGAAGCGATACTAACTGCTGGTTATATTCCCTAAGGAGAGCAAGTTTGCCATTGATAGCTGCGACAAATTATTGCGTGAAAAAATGAGACAGTGCTAAAATGGCAGAGGACTCGCTGCCCTTGATTAGCGGTACTAAAATCTGCGTGTAACTTTGCACCAAGCTGGCAGAGATTGCAACCATTACTTTCTGCCATCACATCTACGCCAAAGAAGTCCACACGACTTGTAATGCCATATAATGCCGTATGTTCCTCTGTGGGCGAACCACTGGGGGACTGTACATGAATAAGAATTTACATATTTTGCAGAGCATTTGCTTTCGACAATGTCCATAAGGCGGCAGAAAAAATGTACAATAGTTTAAACTTTATGGACTTGTTGACAAAGTGAAGCAGTGTTGCTTGCTGATTTGCTGTACAATAACAGATGTAAATAGCACACGTTGCTCGAAAGGACGTCGGAAGCGGGTAAGTTTTTTTAGGCTGAGGTGTTTCATTTAAATTAAAAGCAACCACATATCAATAAACAAGAAACAGCGATAATCATGCTGCCTCTGGTTTCCTCCGAATGCTAAAATAAAGAAAAAAAAACAAAACCAATGAATGGGATGGCGAATACGAAAAACTGCCTTCCACAAACATGATCACAGTTCGTTCCGCTCCTCAGATCTAATAATAGTAGCGTTTGCGATCATAAAACTTTCTCTAGCAGCGACATAACAGTTCGGATGTAAGGTCGCAGCAACCATTCTCTTTCTCTGATAATGGCAATATATACTGCTTTTTGAAGCATCAGTGCCGAATCTTCTATTCAATTCATTTTCACTAATTTCTCTTTACAAAGTTGCTTCCTTGAACATGATCAAAATGATTCCGGCACCATGCTCCCCAACTATGAGCACCAGCCAGCCTTACAACATTTAAAAGTAATTACAAGCTGTTACAACATTTAATATCCCAACTTAAGACCATTGAGGAATCAAATCAATAAATAAGCAAATTTGCTGGATATATTGCTACAATCCAGCATCGTATTGTAGCAATTATCAAATATGCTTCCACCACACCATGAAAAGGTATTTGGTTGGTTGGTAACAACTTTAATCATAGTCCTGCAGAGCTTTCGCCGACGGGGCCTTAGGTCTCCCACGCGGGGACGTCGAGGCGCTGCCTCGCCGTCGCCTCGCGGGCCTGCTGGACGGCCCAGAGTTGGTCCCCGAGGCTGGGGCTGCGCAAGGCAGCGGCCAACCGCGGCGGGAGGGTTCCGGAATTAGCACCGTGAAGGTTTTTGTTGCAGTCCCAGAGCATGTGAGTTAAAGTGGCTACATTGGCGTTGCAGACCTTGCATATATTTGTCGGGTATGTACCGGGGTAAAGCCTGTGGTATAGCTCCGGGTTGGGGTACGTGAGCGTCTGCAGTTGTCTGAGGGTCACCGCGTGCGCCCTGTCCAGCTTGTCGCTGGGCGGAGGGAAGGTTCGGCGGGCAAAAAAAAAGTATATCTATGATTATTTTACTTCTCGCGGCCTTTCTTCTGTGGTGAGTAAACAAATATGAAAAGATCAGAGATGACAGCCCTATTTTGCCCTTTGCATTCGAAACGTTTTGGGTCTGTGCTTCGCGGCGGCAGTACCCTTCCCATAAGCTGGACAAGCATATGTCTCGTGTGCTGGCTTATGCGTCAGTGCCTCTAAGAACAATGTATTTCAAAAAAAAAAAACCCTCGGGCATAAAGCACATGGTCTGGCAGACAGGGACAGTGATCGATGCCGGCAAAATGCTTTATTGCTTTTCAAGAGAACGGTTGCCGCCGATCAAGTGCTCACCGGAGAAATGTTTTCTGCTGCGGCCACCTGCTGGTTTATAGCTAGAGAACAACTGCGGTCGTGCGCTCCTTAAAACAAGATAGCGCAAGACGACTGATCAATGACCTGCCACCCTATAACAAAGACGTAGCGCTTCGAATGTGTATTTTTTGAATTTTAGAAGGCATGCACACGCAGGTTTCGTATGGATTTCGAGACCATACATAGGCAGTGGAACTGGAGAGATGGAGTGCACAAAGTGCAATTAGCTTGTCTGCTCAAAAACCGTCCACATGGGCGTTCTATATCGCCACAACACCACCACCACGCACGCCAGCTAAACATTTGGCCGGCTGTACAGCGCCTCAAGACCTACTAAAAGCCGGCATATTACCATCGTCATAAGTCACCAGCAGCCTGGTTAACTAAAATTGACTAGTTAACTTCTAACTATTACTGTTTAGCTCCTTACTTATTGAAAGGGGTGTAGCCCACCGTAAGCAATTTCCATTGTTGTTTTTACATTCACGAAACCGTGGTTACCCTCGGCGCAGTGGCCTGACAAATTTTGACTACAACGCGACAAAATAGATGCGATTTCGAGAGGCTTGCAGGCTAACCAACCTATCCAATGTATGTAACTCGTCGAAATAGCGGTAGTAAGAAAGGCTAGGGGTAGGCTAGGAGTGTGCACTATGTAGAAATAAAGGACGTGGAAATACATGCGGGATGCTGCGCCACGCATGGTTGTCACAGTACTCGGTGCGCGGGCGTGCAAATTGCTTGGCGAGGGGGAATTTCAAACACATTTCAAACCTATTTCAAAGCCGTTCTCCTGCCGTTCAGTTTTACTCCGTGGACTATCACCTGCCAGTGTCGACTTCTTCGATCCTACTGAAGCTTACCCCCTCGGTAACACCGCTGGTGCCTTTCAAATCGCACCTGTGACCAAAGCAAGTTTTTCATTACAGGGCTCGGAGAACTGGGTCAATCATGACTCGAACGTAGCGGGAGCGTTGCAGAATTCAAGAGGCATAAAATTTATTTCGTATAATCATTTTGGTTTTTTCTTGGTCATCTTCTTGCATTGGTATACACCAGTAACCGAATCCTTGTCGAGGATGGAGAAAAATTTGGTCCTTGTAAGCATTTGAGGACTTGGTCAATGCGAAGAAGTGGATATACACCCTTGCGTGTTATCTTATTGAGAGCACGATAATGGACACCAAAATGTATCGCACCTTTTTTATTTTGCACTAACACGCCTGGTGATGACGAACCGCGGGACTAAGGACGCGAGATGTGGGGTTGCAGTTGTAGCGCCACCGCTTCGGCACGCGGAAGACGACGAAGCGGTGGGCACGCGCAGGAGAACGCCGGCTCGCGCAGAGGAGAACGCTCTGGACTTCGGCCTCGCCGGACGCTGCCGCCGCTGCTCTGTCGCTACCTCTTCTCAGGAAGCCTCAAATAAACGTGGCCGCGGTCGCCTCCCGGGCGACCTCAACACTGGCCTCCACATCGTGGTGACCCGGAGAGCCGCGCCTTCTATCCCAGCGGCATACCAGCATGGCAGGCTGGCAAGACCTAGATTTCAACCCCCCGCTTCCAGCGTTCCGGCCTGCAGGCGTCGGCGGGTGGTTCGCCCAACTGGAGGCTGCGATGTACCTGAACGGCATCACCATCCAGCCGTTCAAACACGCAGTCATTTGCTACATTCTCCCGCCTGACCTCCTCTGCCGACCCGCCTGCACTGCCTCGGGATGCCGGCCCTACGACCAGTTGCGCGCTGCCGTCCTCGTCTACTACGGCGCATCATACTACCCGCTGCCGCTCAATGATGAGGCGGACTCGCTTTCGCCACCGCCAGCACCTGCGCCCGCACCAGCATCGCACTCGTCTTCGGCTGCATCCGCGAGAAACAGCACGCCGCAACCGTCACTGGCCAGTACTCTTCCGCCCCAGTCCAGCGTCTCCGGCCCGGTTGCTTTAACAACGACCGCACCCTCGAATTCCTGCCCTCTCGCCAAGGACCTGGCTCAAGACAAGTGGCAGCCACCCGAGCTTCTCGACCCTTCACGTCTGCAGCTGTGGCCGTTCCGCCCGCACAGCCCTGTAGTTTGGTTTCTGCAAGTGAACGCTCAGCTACACGTGAACGGCGTCCGATCACAGATCTGGCGGTACCTCCTCGTGAAAAGGGAGTTGCCCGCCGACCTCTTTTCCCAGCTTGACCTTCCGCCGCCAGGTGAACACCCTTACCATGACTTGAAGGACGCCTTTTTCAAGTTTTTCGGCGCAAACATTCCCCGCCCTGCATCCCACGCGGTACAACAATCGGCTCTAGACGCCGATCCACGTGCGATCACCTGTCCCACGGCTCCTGCCCAGCCCTGCTTGCCAGCTGTGGTGCCTGCCTTGGGACCACCACCAGAAGAGGTTTCTCTCGACACGTGCCTCACCTCTTCGGAAAGTAACCCGACCTGCGGCGCAGCCCCGCTCCTCGTCACATATTCGCCTGTTCCCTCATGCCTCTCCCCGGTGAGCCCATCTGTCCTTCATGTCACGGAGCACGCATGCACGCCACACCAGGACCCTGTCGCTGCTAATACGCAACCCGCAATGCTTCCCACGGCTCCCTGGTCATCTGGCGGCTTCGCAAGTGGCTCTGCCTCTGCGACAAACGAGACAGTCGCCGAAGGTGGCATGCATGCGACATGGACGCGCCTCAGCGGGCCCCCTCCAGCACCGCCTGTCGTAGCAGCACCAGCGCACCCCGTTCCTTCCGACGCTCACGTGCCGGATTTGCGCCTTACTCCTCCATCCACCGCTGCCACTACCCAAGCAGTCCCGGCTTTCCAATCAGATGGCAGCCGCCCGTTGCTCGCTCCGCCTACGCCTGCCTTGCCGTTTCTTCGCCGCCTCGAGCGCCTGCGCCATCGCCTCCGCTACTACCGCTGCTGTTGCCACAGGCGGCATCATCTACCACACCCGCTGGGGCGACGCACTAAACACGCTTGCAAATCTGGACGCTGGTGTATCTTCAGGCCATCATCGAGCGTGCTGTCAGCCCTACCACGTGCCCCCAAGACTTGTTCCCGGCCATCCCGTGGACGTATCTTGGATTACTTTTCATGTCTGCTGCCCGTGTCCTCACCTTCCGCTTTCTGCCTCCCTCGCCCGTTGTGAAGCAGCCAGGCTCGACCGCCTGAGCTTTGTTCTCCAGCCTGTCTGCCTTCCCGGACTACCGACCTGAACTCACCGGCCTTTCGTTCCCAGTTTATATTTTTCTTTTGTTCCACCCTCTCCTCTCGTGTTTTCTGTCCCTTTCGCACAAACCGGACGTTCGTGCTGGGTGGGGGCCTCTGTAGCGCCACCGCTTCGGCACGCGGAAGACGACGAAGCGGTGGGCACGCGCAGGAGAACGCCGGCTCGCGCAGAGGAGAACGCTCTGGACTTCGGCCTCGCCGGACGCTGCCGCCGCTGCTCTGTCGCTACCTCTTCTCAGGAAGCCTCAAATAAACGTGGCCGCGGTCGCCTCCCGGGCGACCTCAACACTGGCCTCCACAGAGTATATCAGTGACTGTATATTGCAGTATATTCGACTGTATAATCCGGAGTTCGGAATTAGAAGTTCGGTGCTGGCGTCGACGAACGATAAACGAGGCGATAGTTACGATGCAATGGGTGGTTTCTCATCTCGAAGTTAAAACTACAGAATAGATGTCCAAAAAGAGGCATGCTACTTCAAGCCAGAGACCAAAGCTTGGGCCTTGTCTGAGGTGAGGTCTTGGCTGATGGTATTGGAAAGCGCCACACCAAAGAAGCAGATGAAAAAACGGATGGTGCGGCCTTGTAAACCGAGAGGAGCGCCACTGCCTGAGCGCTATCGATTGACGCGACAGTACATCATTCGGGCTCACGAATAGCCTGAGGCTAACTGTTACAGTTGGCCACTAGAGACAAACTGTGCGAAAAACGAAGAAGCGAAGAAAACGAAGAAAAATTCTTCGGGACCGACAGCACAGGTTCGGGACGACCAAGTGCGTCCCAATCTGCAATACGGTCAGAGAAAGAATTGGAATGATATCATCGCAGCCGGGCTAGATGACATGTTAAGGGGCGGTAACCAAGCTGTCAAGTGTCCGTTCAGACAGATCACTGACAATGGTTCCAGCAACCTCGGGGATTGATTGGCCGCATGCGATAACAGCGAAATACGATGAAAGTAAATCCCATTGGAGAATGAGTTTATTAGCAATGGGAAAGAGCACAACGAGCACGATGGAATAGCTGATGCCGTTGTTAGGGATCCGAGCTATGCACTCCACAGAAGGATAGATCGGAGCTTCATTACCAGTCCGTTAAATGTGGACTGGAGAAGAGAATAGGGACTTTATTCATTCAGATGTAAACACAGAATTGAGCGGATGGCGGAAAGAGAGGCGCCAATATTAATTAATACTTTGAGAAGCGTTCCTTCAACTTCTGCAAAGGACATAATCGGCGCGGCGACGGTGCAGATTAACCTATGCGCTTCTGCACAAATCTGTTTTAAGTGTTGCGGTCTGAGGGCTGAGAAGGTGGTGAAGGGGCGATGAATAACAGCAGAAAGGAGAGGGGTGCGGCGGGACGATGTAGGAATGGTCGAAGCTTGTTCAGGAAGAGTCGCCGGAGAAGGACAGCGGCGAGAGTTGTTAAAGTCGACGTTCGGGTGGCACAGAAACTGCGGGTACATGTTTCCGTGTCACAGATCACTGTAACAGTCACGCTCGTCGCGCATGTGCCAGCAGGATACACTGGTGCTGTGGCCAAAAATGAGGCAGCAGAAACAAAAAGGCCGGGGTGGACGTGAACGCCAGACTAAACGAGAGGCAGGGATGGAAGGTACTAAAAAAAATGCGCGGAGTTTGCACTGCACAGATTCAAAACAGGTTGGCAGAAAAGTTGATGGCGTTGTTGCAGCAGCATTACTTTACTCTGGGGCACAACGACAGTCAAGTAGTTCTTGGCTCCTTTAGCCCGTGAAGTAGGCCAGCACATTCTTGATCACGTCATGCAAACTAGAGGAAGGAGCGAAGGGTTGGAAAAAAGCAGCACAGATTGTCACCATCAAGCTGTTTGCTGATAATCGAGCAAAACAGCGGGCGTGTCTGCAACAGTAAAGGGGCGGCAATTCCAGGTTTCCTAAAGCCGGGCGACTGGAGGTCGTCAAGACTGACACGTGCTGTGGTTATCCAGTATCATAGAAGGTTGTGGACAGTGAGATGAGTGAATGTGAACGAGATGATGCCTTTCAAGACATGGCAAACGTGTTTGAATTCAGGCATGACGCTGTTCACAGGCAGCCAAAGAAAGGGTTGCACATCTATAATTTACGATATGTTAGACTCTCCTGGAACCTCAACGCGAGTGTACAATTTTTTTGAGATATTTGGAGGCCAGCTTCGACGTTCCCAAAAATCCGATTAATCTGCGACGTGAAGCAGTACAAGTGAAGAATGGCATCTTTGTGGTTGAGAAACAAACTATTGGCCACATCGGACAAACAAATGGAGACGTTGATAAGATTAATTGAAGCGTCCCAGCGATTCAAAACGCTTACGCTGTCATACAACCCTCTTCACTACGGTATCCTTCATACCCTAGAGCAGGTTCAGGATATTAAACCCACCCTGCCACGCCATTTTATTTTCTTATATACAATGCCAGCCAATTTCACGGCAATTTTTTTCGAACGCTTCAAGCCGAAGTGCCCACACTTTAAAGGCCATCATGATTTTTTGCAGGCACAAGCTTCTTCAGGCTGCGTGCTTTAAAACCATCTTGAGAGTGAAAGCGCTCAAAAGGACAAGGACGACAGAAAAGGAAAGACATACAAAGCGCTTACTTTCAACTGATTTTATTTCATGCGAAAAACAACTTTATACTCTTTATACTCTTTATACTCTTTATACACAGCACACTTCTGTGTGCTGTAAAGTCCTAGAGCATGCAATAGCAAAACATATTCTGTATTTTTTAGAAAAAAACGATTTATTATGCCCAGTTCAGCATGGTTTCCGATCTGGCCTTTCGACGGTGACACAGCTAATCGAAACTGTACATGACCTTTGTACAGCTGCAGATGAATGCCAACAGGTAGATGTTGTATGTATAGACTTTGCGAAGGCATTCGATAAGGTTGCACATCATAAACTACTTTCCAAATTGAGGAGCCTAGGAATTAGTGAAAATGTAGTATTGTGGATTCAGGCATATTTAAAAAACCGTTATCAAAGGGTCAGAATCGGGAAAAGTGAGTCGGGGAAGTGTGAAGTTGTGTCTGGAGTGCCGCAGGGGTCTGTTTTAGGCCCACTTTTGTTTTTATTGTATATTAATGATATTCCGTCTAATATTAACCCACCTGTAAAAATTAAACTATTCGCCGATGATTGTTTAATTTACACGCGTGTAGCCTGCACGAAAGATCAGATCAAACTAAATAAATGCCTACAATCATTAAACTCGTGGTGCCAAAGATGGGGCATGGTAATTAACTACAATAAATCTACATACACTCACGTAACTAAAAAACAGAACGTTATCAGATTTGAATATAATATTGGAGAAAATACCTTGGTCGAGGTGCAGAGTTTTCGGTACTTAGGGGTGACAGTGACGCATAATCTAGACTGGCGTATTCATATTGAGAATATCTATTCAAAAGCGTACCAGAAGCTTTGCTTTCTTAGGAGAAAACTTCCAAACGCAACTAGAGAAATTAAGTTAGTCGCCTACAAAACGTTTATACGACCAGTTCTGGAATATGCGAATGCTGTGTGGAGCCCTCACCAAAAATGCTTAAAAAAGAAGGTAGGAGTACAGCGGATTTCAGCACGTTTTATATGTTCAAAGTATCGCCGTACTGACTCGGTTACAAAGATGATGCAGCAGTGTGAATTGGAAACGCTGGAAATTAGAAGAATAAAACATAGACTCAAACTTTTTTTCCAGATAATGCAAGGGACATTAAAAATAAATAAAGAACATTATGTGAAAGCGCCTCTAAAACGTGGTTCCCGGAAAAACCACAGCAGGGTACTACAGCCTATTAACACACGTACGGATGTGTACCGGTATTCTTTCTTCCCTGACGTAATTGAAATGTGGAACAAATTGCCAAGTGATGTTGTGGAGAGTATGAACGTGCAACAATTTGAGCTAGGTGTTGATACATTTTTGAGAAATGGTGTACAAATTTTGAACTCTGACTCATGATTGATCATTTATGTATTTGTTTTTGTTCCCTCCCTGTAACGACCCTCATATGAGGGTTAAACGTATGACCAAATAAATAAATAAATAAATAACTTTATTTCGCATGAAACAAAATCAGTTGAAAGAAAGCGCTTTGTATGTCTCTCCTTTTCTGTCGTCCTTGTCCTTTTGAGCGCTTTCACTGTCAAGATGGAAAACCAACTCGCCCACTCAATTCCATTATTGTGCTTTAAAAAGCAGAAGACTTATGGCGACGCTCATGCGTAGTTTAAGACCCCGGACGTCACGGCGAAGTAGAGGCGGGAGAGTGAAATATCAAACACCACCTGAAAGATAGGATTCAATCTCGAATTAATTTGTTGTTGCCATCGTGCACACTGACGACAGTAAAGAGTAAAACCAATGTTCGTAGATACCAACCTTAAGGCTGATTCGACAATGTTATAGCTCTATTTTTTTCAATTAAAATGCATGTTTAACCTAAGCAAATGTTGATTCTAAGCCTAAGGTTTGAGAGAAAGTGCTGCAGCTACAACGATAGTGACTCAGTGCAGTGTCTTGACAGAGACAACTAAGCATTGTTGCTGCATTCGCTACAAATATTCACGCAAAAGAGACAAACAAATTTAGGGGGCACTTTGACTGTCTAAAAGGCGTAGAGGCGAAAGCGTTTTCCGAACCACTTTAGCTGACTCTATGGCACTGGTGACGTCACATGTAATTGAGTACTAATTACTAAGTTATGACAAATCACTAATTAATGGTTAATTACTGATTAATGCCTGAATACTAATTAAGTGCTAATTAATGACGCTTAAGCTTCGCCGTTAGGAGTGGAATGTGACAGAGTGTTGTAGCGCTACCAGGGAGTCCACGGAACGCCGCCACCCGTTTGTCGCGATGCCTTGCCGTTTGAACGCAACGCTTTTTGAGGAAAGGAAATGGCGCAGTAATTCTCTGTAATCTCGGTGGACATCTGAACCGCACCGTAGAGGAAGGGAGGAAGTGGGAGTGAAAGAAGAAAGACAAAGATGGCCCGTAATGAAGAAAATGAAAACTGTATTTGAGGAAAGGAAATTACGCAGCAACTGTCCCACATATCTCGGTGGGCGCCCGTCATAATTCAGGGGGGGGGGGGGGGGTGCACTTTTTTGACCGAAAGTGCGGTCACTGATGTGTGGTTAAGATGTTAAGCTTCGCCTCTAAGAGTGGAACGCGACAGCGTCTTGCAACGCTGCCAGGGAGTCCATAGAACGCCATCGCCCATTCGGTTCTACGCCTCGCTCGTCCGTAAAATGGTTTTTGAGGAAAGGAAATGTATCTGTCTCTCATATCTCGGTGGACACCTAAACCTCGCCGGAAGGGAAGGGAGGAGCATGGCAGTGAGCGAAGACACCGTATTCACTAGAGTTACTGTATATGCTACCAAAGGTACCTTTGGTAGCATATGCAGTAACTCTAGTATTCACTAGACGCGCCTTTCTTCATTCCAAACCATCGAGCTGGCATGGCGGAGCAATAAAAAAAAAATCTGGCATGGTGGAGTGGATAGCATGTTCGTCTCGCACTCCGAAGACCGGGGTTCGATTCCCGAGCTCGACCAATTTTCTACTCGGTTTTGTTTGTTTATATAACCTGACGAGAAAAGTTAATTAGGCTAATTGGGTAATTAAGCAATTAACTAAGCTCAGTCCCACTTACTTGGAGCATCACTATATGATCCCTTCAATTGGTTGCATGGTTGCTAGCCAAAGTACAATTGGCCCCGTTTGAAATTGGCGCGCTGAGACGTCACGACCGTTTCGACCAACTGAAAAGCATGACATTCCTGTCGACAACTGCTGCTTACAACGATGAGACATTAAAGGCTTTCGCCTTAAAATAATTTTGCTTTACTACGTTGGGCTAGCACTGTGGGCGCAGTCGGGGCCCAGTGCTTGGGCGCCCGTCTCGGCTGCGGGAGGTGGTTGGGTCGAAACCCACCGCTAGACAAGCGTCCCTCGGCCTGGCGCTCGGCTTTCTTGAGGGGTGTACGCTTGGGAGAAGCTCCATAAACACCGCTGCACCCCTCGCGGGTCAAGCCCAGTTTCGAACGACCTGCCTGCGAAGGATTCAAACCGTGCTAAGTGTTCAAACCGTGTCGGCCCTGCGGCCGACACGGTTTGAACACCAGCAAAGCTTTGATGCACTATCGTGAAGCGCGCATACTAGCACAACGGCCTCTCTTCCTTCATGAGGACAAAGTGGCTACTCAGCAGAAAAACTAACTCCGTCAGCGTCACGGTGTCTACGCGAAGACGCCTCCCTTCTCGCTAGATGCACACACCGTCGCCTGCAGTTCTGTACACGGAACTAAGAACTCTCTCCAAACCTTTATCTGCTGGCACACAGCTGCACCAGCAGCAGTCATAAAAAAAGGGGCCATAAGTGGGCTTTTACCACATGAGGTCGATTTAGGGCTGCTTGACGGTGGAACGAAGCACTGGTCCATCAAGGCAATGGTTTGGTTCAATACCGTCGTCCACAACATCTAACCCAAGAAGAGCTGAGCACCAGGCCAGGGGAAATCTTGTACCTATTAGAAAACCGTTGGGTACCCGGCGGCACCGGGGACCGAAGCCAGCGCCGCCCTCAACTAGGCGGATGCTCAAACGACTAGGCCACGTCTGCGGTGCCACCATTTCCATTTAGCGCGCATTTGAACATGCATAACCGCCGTTTAGAAGAATTTTTTTTTGTTGTTGCTTGGCAGTTGTCAAGAACGAGTTGCGTAGACATAAAGAACGAACACTGGAAAGACTAGGTATACCGAAAGAGCGCTCTTTCCGTCAACATCATCTGTCCTTTGTTCGTCCTTTGTGACTACGCAACTCGTTCTTGACAATAACTGCAGTAGTTGGTGAAGAAATTCACCTGCCAGTGAATTACTGCCATAGGTTCCCTGGAGGAAATGGTCGGTGGCTACTCCATGCCTCCCAGCACGTTAGGTACGTATGCGAGTCATTTGTCGTGTTAACTGACAAAGAAATTAATGATTTTTTGGCCGTGAGCACTAAATAAGTCTATTGCTTTCGCACTGGACTTGCATTTCGTTTGTTCTGTTTTTAGTACGTTTAGCTTTGATATATGTTGCTGCTATCTTTGTCCGAATTTCACTTTTAATTTCCTTGCTTATCGCCTCGTTCTCTTCGCCTTCTCTGCTGTGTCCTCACTTTGGCATACGTTTTCAACTTGAACGTCTATGAATCACACTGCTTTGTGCGGCTCTTACATATGACGTAGTGAGCCTACGAATCCACGCAGAAGAGCGCACAGTTAGATATGTACCGTACTTTCCGGTATTTGGCAGGCACTTCGTGCATAGTTCGCAGGGCGCACTTTTGTTGAAAAAAATATTCTGATAGGTTGCCCGTACCGGGCACATATCCTGCAAAACAAAGTGTGCAACCAGAGCATAAAAGGTTACGTATAAATGCAGATAATGTATAATCAAACCTGGTAACACAAGTGTTGTGAATGTTAAGACGCATTCACCAATACTGAAAAAAAAATATTGTATAGTCTATACCTGTGGACAGCCCACAAAGAGCAAAAATTCTAGTTTCAATCAATTATATTTCCGTACTGTGTCCTGCAAAAGTATGAACTTTGTTTTGGGCGTATTCAGTTGTAGTCTGTTGTCCTGCAGTGAAGTAAACAGGTGAGAGAGGTAAAGACTGGCTGCTTTTGCTATGTCCTTTGTCCTTTGTATTCAATGTCTTTTGTATTCTGGTCGATGATTTTCATCCCCGGATGTGTCTCTGACGGTGTGTCTGCATCTGTTTGCAGTTGAGACCCATTTATGATGTTCGTAAAATTTTCAAGGCGCCATGTTGTAAAATGTATTGGAAAAAAATGAAAGCTACTCCAAGCGGACCAACGGGCAAGCCGGCTCACACAGTAACATGATACTAACAGCCAAAGAATTATATTACAAGAACACAGCCAAGCTAAAGGATCCCCGTAAGAGAAGAGAGAAAGAGGAAATGCAGGGAGGTTAACCAAAAAGGGTTCTGGATGGCTACCTTTCACTAGGGGAGATTAAGCGAACAAGGGAAGGGGATGAGGGGCTCGTTATAAATATGAATGAAGCCAACCGCCACAGAAACCAAGGGGCACAGGGGAATTTTTTTATGAATTTATTTATTTTGTGGGGTTGATCAATTTAGAATATTACTGAACATGTTATCGCTTAAAGCTAATTGATTAGAAAAGCAGAAGAAAAAACAACCACTGCCGCCGGTGGGATCCGAACCCACGACCTCCGAATTACGCGTCCGGTGCTCTACCTCTGAGCTACGGCGACGGCTGTCAAATCTTCTGCTTTCGGGGGTATTTATGTTTACAAGTAACCTAACCTTGAGAGTGTTCATCAGCGCCACCCGCGTTCATAAGCGGCGGACGTAGAACGTCCTGAGTTACCGCAGGTAGTGACGTGGAACGTCATCGAACGGAGAGGGTGGAAGCTGCGTGAGAACCCTCTTATGCTTCCTATGGAGTCAAGGCTGCCAGAACCGAGGCCCTCGCTAAGCAATTAAGCAAACAAGGGAAGGGGATGAGGGGCTCGTTATAAATATGAATGAAGCCAACAGCCACAGAAACCAAGGGGCACAGGGGAATTTTTTTTATGAATTTATTTATTTTGTGGTGTTGATCAATTTAGAATATTACTGAACATGTTATCGCTTAAAGCTAATTGATTAGAAAAGCAGAAGAAAAAACAACCACTGCCGCCGGTGGGATCCGAACCCACGACCTCCGAATTACGCGTCCGTAATGCGTCCGCAATGTAAGGTTGTCGGCTCTATCAATGGGGAAAGAGCAACGCTTTATAAAAGTAACGCCGAACCACAGACAGCACAACAATGTTGTATCCCGTCGCGGTATATTAGGAGAATGACGATCGCGAAATCCAGCGTCCAATATAATGAGACGACGGTTGAAAACCTCGCCCTTGCTGAACGCATCAGGTTTGAGCTCCTTCGCCAGTGTGCCAGGCCTACCGGCTGCGTTCACTTCTTACAAAAAAATAGACACAAGAAGTCCGTCGTTGTGGGCTGATCGAGTGACTTCGACCGTATGGTGCTTTCCTGTAATGCTGCTGTGCGCTGGAAGCTATTAAAAAGGTATGTGGTGACCTTCGGTGAATGCGCTGTGGTAAAGTTCGCGCATTTTTGTAGTAAATTGTTCATGGGAACCGCGGTGCAATGCAATGTGCAGACTTTGAAAGGCTGCTTTAGAATACAGAAAAAAAACTTGGGTTTTTCTATGTATGGATAATTTCTATGCGTTTCCATGGCTGGTGGTCTCAACTAGAGCCCGAAGAGCAGCTAGTTCTGCACCCGTCGAGGAAGTGTGGTAGGCAGCCTTTACCCTCAGTGGAATAATTCGAATGTTTTTGAAAGCGACTGAAGTGCCAAAGTTCAACACAGAAGACAATACGGCCAGCCGTATTGTACCGCGTTTATATACGCCGTTTGAGCGAGCTCCTATTAAGGAAGCAGTGGCGCTTAGCCATTGCGCTAAAATCTTTCTCAAGTTATGGTGGCGCAAACCGCCGACGAAGCTGTACGCGTCAAACCTGTAACTATTCATAACTGGAAAACTCTTATACCAAACATCGCGTTGACAGAGTGCTAGCTGAACAACTGCAAAGATTTTCAAACGTTCCGAGTGCTGCCGTACACCTGCACGCACCCATGCAACCCATGAAGCTGCTACACCTTTGAGCCAATGCAACTTAAATTGGTGCAAAGGTGCATTAATGGTGCTGGCGTGCTTAGCGAACCCTTTTCAAAACACCGAAGAAAAACGCACTGTGTTGAAAAGATGGCCTCATTAAAGTAACGCCGTTATGAGCGCGAATGCGTTCAATGTGTGTGAGCATAACAACGATCGAAAGGAATGGGCGAGGAGCATATGTATCTTCTCGGCACTGACTCCGTAAGCAAAAGGCAAGGCGTTTTTTTTGTCTCCTCTTGATTGAAGCATCCTTCTAGCCTGACCTCAAGGGCAATGTTTATGGCCACAGTGTTCTTAGACTTTATTCTCTTTTTGTTACAGGCAAGAAAAGCCTTGTCGCTGTGTTTATACCAGCCTACGCTCGCCTTTCATGATGATCTCGAATGACGCACATGTGTTGCTGCCTACGCTCATTTTGAAGATTCCAGCGTCATCACAGCTGCAGGGCTTCATCCTAAGTGACGGCGATCTCGAATGACGCATGTGTGTTATCACCTCCGTCCATTTTCAGGACGTCGGCGTCATCCTAGATCAAGCGCTTCATCCTAAGCCCATTTAGTAGAAAAAAAGAGGTAGATGTTATTACCGATGCAGAATGTTAAAGTTCAGAGGCCTTCAAAGTGTTTCCGGAAAAGATTCCAGTGACACCGGAAGTTATTTTTTGTTAGTACAATGTAATGCTAAATCATCTGTGTAACAGGTGAAGCAGTAAAGTTCCGTTTGCGTTCCTGAACACGCGTACACCGGTTGATAACTGGTGTCATAACTTTAAAGCAAAATTAAGCCTAAAATTTTTCTTCATTACAATATCCCGAAAGAAAAGCCCATTTGCAATTTTTTGCTGGAAACAGCACATTACAATAAAACAAGAGAGCATTTGAAAGTACGCCGGAATCATAATTTCACTGGATCCAAAATGGGATTAGCAAGTGACTTCTCTTACAGGCCAGGCACTTTCTGGTTCCTAGTCGCAAAGTAGGCAGTGAGTTCAGGTTCACCATACAAAAATACTGTTTAGAAAAAGCCTGTCTTACGTTCACAACGGGAACGAGCCGTAACGAGACGCAAGAACTTCGTAAGTACAGAATAGTGAACACTGAACTGTGTCCACCTCAGACCTCACAACATGAGAAGATCACACAACACAGAATGGCTCCCTATTAACAGGCCAGTCGCTAGTCATGAAATTTATATACATAAGACAATGAACAGAGCGAAAATAAACATGAAGGTATATACAGTGATTACATGGCAGGAATGAATTCATGTACAGTGATCAACAGCAAAAGCATATGTAATGTTTATGGTTTATTGTGTTTAACGTCCTAAACGGACTCAGGCTATGAGGGTCGTCTTAGTAGTAAAGGGCTCCGCAAATTTCGACCATCTGGGGTCTTTTAACGTGCACTGACAACGCACAGTACTCGTGCCTCTAGCATTTCACCTCCAAAGAAATTCGACCGCCGCAGCCGGGGTCGAACCTGCACCTTTCAGGTTAGCAGCCGAGCACCATAACCACTGGGCGACTGCGGTGGCTACAGCTCAGTTTTCTTCAATATCTGAGCCGGGGCTGACGCGACCGGCGTGTCGATGGAAAGCCAGCGCTCTTGCGTTGGATACAGGGAGTACCCCAGAAAGGATCGATCGGGGCATAAGGAAGGCACGCTCGCTTTCCATGCCTAACACGGCCCCATGTGGGACCTACAGCTGTTTTGTGCGGACAGGCCCACTAAGGCTAGCCCATATTCTTCCTGCATAAAGCCACGCACCTGCATGGAATCTGCCCTCAAGAATCCCACATGGGACCCGTATGGGCACGCCCGCCTGTCAGCCCCACAGCACCCATGTAGGATCTGAAGCGGTCTGTTGCGGGCAGTCTCATTTGCGCTAACCAAGGTTCATATTGCATAAAGCACATATTTGCGTTGCATATGCCCTCAGTGCTCCGCAAGAAACCTATGTGGGCTTCATGGAGGCGCACCCGTTTTCCAGCCCCCAGATGTTTTCTGCATAAAGCCCACAGCTGCGTTGTGCCTTGCCTGAAGTACCCCAAAGCAAATATCTATAAAGGCTGCATTTAGAATTCGTGCTTAGCCCCTGTGGAGCCGATATGGGACCCATGTGAAATCAACGGATGCAAGCGAAATTTGGGTTTGTCCAAGTATTTCCAGCAAGGCGCTGATGAAGGTAATGAAAGGGTTGCCCCAGCCTAAAATGCTGACATGGGACTAACACAGGCTCCATGCCATATGCTTTCATACTGGTGAACAGCGCAAAAAAGGCGGGACAACGACAAGACAAGCGCTGAAAGGCGGGACAACGACAAGACAAGCGCTGTAAAAGGCGGGACAACGACAAGACAAGCGCTGAAAAAGGCGGGACAACGACAAGACAAGCGCTGATAATCCGCCTTTTTTGCGCTGTTCACCAGTATGAACGCATACCAACTCGCCCAGATCTCAGCCTTACTAAATGCCATATACTACTTGGTGCGGTTGCCGCCGCCACAGGGTCATGTGTAGGGGCATAGTTGAGGAAAACAAACTATGAGTACAGCGAGGCTGTTTCTTGAGGTATAGTTGGGGCTCGTCAGGTTGGGATGTGAGTATAGATCTGTCGACAAAATATCGCTCTTTCGTGGTGAGCTATACGTCTAGGAGTCCAGATGACGTGCTTGGGGAAGCGGAAAGGAGCACTTCACTTTAGATAGCAGGGCTGCCGCCTGTTACGGGCTTCAGCCGTTTCTGAACTCTCGGCAGGTTTGCAAGCAGTCTGATACCCGGCTTGAATTTGACCTAACTCAACTTCAACCTAACAGCTGTACTTCCCAGAAATCTTCCGATTATTTTGCTTTTCAAAATCTTATTGGAACATCACCGGCTATTTTTTTTAGAGAAGTGTGCTTTTGTTAAGCGCGGCTGACGCACCTTCATATAGTTTTCTGTTCAGCGCGTTCATTAACTTATCTTCCATATGCGCATAAGACGCAACTAAAATGCTCAAGGGGTACTAAGGTTACGCACCAGGGATTATACGTTGTTGCCCATAGTTTGAGACTGTATAACCACGTTGTCGCTAAACTTCCCTTTTTCTCCTATTGAAGAATGACTGAAGGCAGCAAGGATAATGAATCTGACGGCTGAAAAGCATCCGCGATGTGGCCGCTACCGCCGCAAAGCGTGTAATCCTATGAGAAGACTTATCAATAAATTATTTAGCTCTCCTGTTGTCCGCACTCATTCCCGATTTTTGTTTGGTTGGTTGTTAGCATAAAAATATTATTCTATCCCATTATGTATACTGGTCCTACGGGCATCTGCAAAGAGCATACTAAAGATTTATATCGTACGGAGACGAAAGCTCAAGAACTAACTTCGTAAACGACTTAGGTTTTTCTTCTAGGTGCTTTGAAATTCCCTAAACTGATTTTTAGTCTGAGGCACTGTAGACATATGTTTCAATTTTTCACAAAGGTGTGCAGGAAACGCCGTAATTTTCAGCTACATAGATGTAAGCCTCAAATCCGGGGTACTGGACACAAAAAATAACCGTGACGGCTCTGTGTCCTTCTCTCATAAAGGGAAGGTATATCTGCGCGGTACCTTATCGGGCTTGCTTCCCCCCCCCCCCCCCCCTTTCTGCCTTCTGGAGGCGTTGAGCCGGTAGAAGCTAGCATTCCGCCTGTAGTGGCAATGAGGATGAATTTTTTCGGCTCCCGCACGTTAAGGCTTGCAGATCACCCCGAAAGTTGCTACCGCGCTCTCCCACCACTTAGTGAGCACGTTGCGCCCAAGAAACCTGTTGCCAGCTGGCATGACAATTTTGTAGCGGTTAAGGCTCGTTGTGAATTAGGCCTTCAAAAAGGAGCAAAAACACAAGGCCTACAAAACTTCCATGCCGCAAGGTTATCCTCTCGGTTAAAACATGTAACACCCATCCACTGTGCGCTGACTTCCAAATCAGCACAAATGGGTCTCACGGCTACTTGCGGCCGCACAAACCAAGTGTGCGTTCTGGGGAAGTCACCATCATGCACAACTGGACCAAAATGATCGTCTGAGCAGTTGGTCTAAGGGCCAGTGCGCCGAGCGTAGAGAGATGACCGGCGGTAATAATAAGTAACGCCATGTAAGCCCAGCGATGATCTTACCTTTCTTCACATCACAGTTGTTCTGAGTACTTATATATTTGTAGCTGACGGAAGCTGTCTGAAGGAGAGAGAAGGATGGCTGACAGCTTCATTTTTTATTCGTAAACGTTTCGATAGTCGTGCATACGAACCACATGCATAAATTTTTCTTAAAAATGTCCCTTTGTTTGAAATTTTTGTTTTTCTTTAGTGTATATTATTACGGAAACATCACAATCGAAAGAGAGGTTACCGGTTTGTTTAAGTACTTCAAAATATTACAATAAGTTGGTTTTTGAGGAAAGGAAGTTGGCGCAGTATCTGTCTCAGATATCTCGGCGGACACCTGAACCGCGCCGTAAGAGATGGGAGGAAGGTAGGAGTGAAAGAAGACAGGAAGAGGTGCCGCAGCAGAGGCCGCAGCGAGTCCAGCTGCGAGCTGCCCCATTCTGCGCCCTATCTAGAATCGACATTAGAGGATACAGTGCAGCTAAATTTAACGAATAATTCTCCAAGGTGTATTTGAAAGACGTCTAGAACATATTTCACTCAGCACTATGCTTAAAAAGAAATAAAAAACAATCTCTGGATTGCATTTACTAAAGCCACTGTGCAAAAAGTGGTGCAAGAAATCAAATAAACTTTAGCTGGCAAAAATTGGCTTACGAAAACCATGAGCTTCTCCTATATGAAACCTCAACAGTGAAAATTGTCCCAAGTATTAGTCTTCTGCGGTCTCTATTCTCATCTCTGGGGCCCAGTCTAAGTACAAGAAAACTTTGTGCATGACGAGGCATATTCCACATGCTTTCCTTGGGACAAATACCACGTTTGCTAGTTTGCCTTCAGAATTCACTTTTTGTAACTGAAATTACAATTTGGAGAGTGCGCGTGCACAGCTGTCTTTGTTTCTGCATATCTCTTTGTGCTTGACGATAACAAAAATGTGAAATTCGTCCCCTACCTCCTTTATTAGAAACTGTAATTCCATCATAGTAATCTTCCTTATTGTCCTCAGACCATTTGAATAACTTTCCCTGGAGCTCCTCTTCCGTTGTCCTGCAGAAAAAAGATTCATAAAGAACCGTAACTGAGCTCTATGTTGACGAATACTCACTTTGAGTTGTTGCGGAAATGTCTCATGAAGGGCACATTTGTATCCTTCACCCCGGATATAATATCTTTTCTGCATGTAACGCTTCCGGGTTCAGTGGTGTTTAATACCCATATAGTATTACCTGAATTGAGCAACTGCAATTGAAAAGAAATTTCTTGTATTTACCATTGACAGCATAAGCTATTCAGAGCAGGATCTTTGTGCACAGATTTAGAGACTGTGGTTACACAGTGGAAGCTTCTTAAAGGTGGGAAGATTGACAACGTTACGAAGGGAAAAATTGTACTCCAGTTTTCTAGTCGTTTTGAAATAAATATGTTGTGAATTCCCTCTCCAAAACGGTGAATATATGTGTAATTGCGTTGATATATTGTCATATGATGGCACCGGCAATACAAGAGTCACAAAGAAAATGACCGGCTTAAAAAAAAAAACTCTTTATTCGTTAACGCCGAAAAGCAGCGCAGTGCACGCGCTTCCGATAATTCGAAATATAGTTGATCGAATCTCGCCTCACACAGTGATGGAAACGCATGCCGGATGCTTTCAGCATAAACGATCCAACACTCCAAACCTTCGTTGATCTACCGCCACCTTAAACAAGCATCGCCTCGATATTCTAATCCAAAAGAAGGCTTGACAAAAATAAACACGGAAAATAGAATTGCAGTGTCCGTTTCCGCGTATGATGGCGCTTTAGGAGCGAGGCATTCACAACTTCATGACCTGTGCTGCACCGTGTCGATGCAGTCATTCCGTCGGGGTCGTGCTGTGGGCGCAGACAGACCCCGGACCTTGGTGCCGAACCGGTGCTTGCTAACAGGCCTTGGCAAACGCCGAGCTCCAAAAGGGCATCCCGCCACTCATCCTCACACTGCCACGACTGTGTTGACGCAGAGCTCCGAAGTTCGATCCTTCACGTGCACCGGCTCCCCTAGCACGTGGGCACACTTTGTTGTTATCCACCCGTAACCACATCCGACACAATCTACATCATCACAGCCATATTGAATTCGACTCATGGTAAGGGCCGTGACGTCCGCGCGGATTCCCTTGCTGACCATATATACCGGCGATTTATAGCACGAAAGTGCATACAGTAGGAGTGGTGTGGGTGGGCTTGCAATCACGCCGAACCCAGAGGCCAGGCACTCGGATGAGTGATTTTTGCTTTATGGGTGATATTTAATTCGGAGCATGAGTGCACTCCATAGCGCTCGTTTGTCTCTCGTCTCTTTCACCATCCCCATCTGGTTGTGCGCTTCATTTTTATATCATGTCTCACCAACACGCCCAAACCACTTTGCTGTTTTTAGAACTTGCACTTTGGCGGCAATGGATCCTCGGGTTGAGCAGGTGGTAATGCCATCTGCATAGATGGTATATCAGATGACTGAGAGCTTGTCGGCTGGAGGTGCCATGTCTATACTGAACAGCAGTGTTGATAGGACTGCATGTTGTGGAATGTGCTGGTCAGGCGTTGAGAAGAATGACGATCTGGTAGATTGACGCCTATCGTGGCTTTTCAGGCGAACAAGAAGGTGGAGATGTATTGGAACATGTGAGAGCCGCAGTGCATCTGACGGAGGCCTTCTAGAATGCTAGAGTGGAAAATGTTGTCAAAGGTGCACTTAATATTATGAGTTAAAAGAAGGCGCTGTCCGCCAGGGGGTAGTCCAGTTAGGACTTTGTGTGGGAGGAGGAGAAATGCGTCTTGCTTCAATAAATAAATAAATAAATAAATCAATCAATCAAAAAATCAATCAATCAATCAACCAATCAATCAATCAATCAATCAATCAATCAATCACCATCATTTCCTTTGAGAAGGAGGAGTACGGGACTAAAAGCTTGGAGAGCTTGATGAGGTTCCGACCCCTTACTAGTTGGCAAACAGCAAGATGACGGCCAGTCATACATCAAAGTTACAAAAACAGATAAGTATCAAAGACACACTGAACGTGGCAAACGCAAAAGAAACAAACAAAAATGCCGGTATAAATAATTAACAGTATCAACAGAAGATGTCGCGAACAAAATGAAATTATTTTAGTCTTGCAAAAAAATGTTGGCAGAAGCGTTTGACGATGTTGTTTTGGTTACAGGTGGGATCAAACTCCACACGGTTTAGTAAATTTAGCAATGAGGGCAACGTGTAAGATAATGATTGTTCATCGTAGAATGTCTTAGGGGTGGGCACGGACCATATTTCTTTGTATCTGGTTTGACGATCACTTGTGTTCACCTGTAGTCTTGCAAGACGAATTGCATAATCCATATGAAATTTAACGAAAGCTTTATAGCGTACAATCAACCTATAATTGTATAAACAAAACACAGGAAGAATATAAAACTTTGAAAAAAGAGGCTCCGTGTAAAAAGTGTAATGTACGTCAGCAATATAACGCACTGCTCTCTTCTGCAGTAAATGTAGCCTGCTCAAATTGGTCACACCAGTAGTGCCCCACACCATGTTACAGTACTGCATGAGAGATAGCACTAAAGCATTGTAAAGCATAAGTTTCACTTTAGCAGGGATAAAGCGCCGCACACGCGCAATGGCACCAATGGCAGATGACAACTTGGATTGGAGGTAGTCGATATGCTCATTCCAGGCAAGATGCTTTGAAAAATTTGCTCCAAGACTATTTACAGAGTCCACCATCTCTAGCTGTTGGGAGCCAAGAAACAAATCCATCTGTTCTGTCAACACTTTACCTCTAGGTGTATAAAAAATTACTTTTGTTTTAGTGGGATTCATTTTCAAACAATTCACCTCAGCCCAGACCTTTAAATCAGCCAGCGTCTTGTTGGCCTTGCTTTCAATATCTTTGCACAAACTGCCTGTCATAAACACTGTTGTGTCTTCAGCATAAGAAATAACCGAAGAATTTTCTGTGCAGTGTACAATGTCATTTACGTAGATTAAAAATAAAAGCGGTCCTAAAATGCTTCCTTGCGGCACACCAACATTAACCGGTTTCATTGCGGAAGTGGCATTGTTGGCATCTACAAATTGCGTTCTGAAAGAAAGGTAAGATTTAAAAAGCGCATGTGCTATTCCCCGCACACCGTAATTTTCTAATTTGTTGATAAGGATAGAATGATTAATCAAATCAAATGCCTTAGAGAAATCAATGTAATATCTAATGCGATGTGCTTACGACTGAATGCATCTATAATAATTTCTTTTTGAGTGAGGAGGGCTCTTTCGGTAGAGCGGTGCTGTCTAAAACCATGCTGAAAGTCATGAAGCAGGTTGTGGCGATTAAAAAATGAAAGTAATCTTTCGTGCATTATTTTCTCAATACCTTTAGAAAATACTGGAATGACTGAAATAGGCCGATAATTAGTTAGGTGAGTCTTATCACCGCGCTTAAAGACAGGAACAACGCGGACAATTTGCGTTTTCTTAGGGAATACACCCGTAAACAATATTATGTTATAGATATGGGTAAGGACCGGGCTGATAATATCGAGCACATACTTTACAGGGCGTATCTGGATACCATCGGCATCCAGTGACTTGCTATCTTTTGTGGCACTGATGCAGGAAAAAACTTGAAGTGATGTAGTTGGAGCAAGGAAAAGCGATGTTGCATTGCTTTTAACTGATAGAAACTGCAAACAGTTGTTCAGGCTGGGACCGTCGTACTGGTGGTATTCTACGGTGAAAACTTATTAAACATTTGTGGAATTGCGTTTCCGGAAAGTTGCTGTCCATTATAATATAAAACATCTGGAATACCTGAACTCGAGGTGGGATGCAATAACGTATTCAATTTGTACCAAATTACATCACTTCGTTGATTGTCAGGGTTACTAAATATACCTAAAAAATAAGAATCTTTTGCTGCCCTAAGCTTATTTGTCAGGTTGTTCCTAAATTTTTTAAACTCAGTAAACAGCGTTGCATCTCGACTTTACACAAAACGTGCATACAAGGCATGTTTATGTTTAATCATGCCAAGAAGCTCGGTAGTTAGCCAAGGTTTCCGCTCTTTAGATGTGCTTGCAAGTTTCTTCAGTGGGAAGTGTGTATTATATAAAGTTTTGAAAATATTTATAAAAGATGAATAGGCAGAGTCACTATCTTGTGCACCGTAAACGCTTTGCCAAGTTTGCTGGGTGATTGCACTGCGAAAAGCCTCAAGATGTGGTGAAGTAATAGACTGAACATAAACCGGTTTCTTCGTTTTCTTAGTTACACGAGAGGTTTTATTCACTTGCGAGGTGATACCCAGATGGTCACTAATATCAGTGTACACGGCATCAGCCTCCAAAGAATCGGTACTAATGTTTGAAATGAACACATCTAACAAAGAGGCGCTATCAACAGTCACACACGTTGCAGTAGATATTGTGTTTAAGACACCTGAACTTGTAATTAGAGACTGGAAATCTTTTTGTACCTGGGATGATGATAGCATGTTTATATTGACGTCGCCTCCTAAAACATGGTTCATTTTTTCTTCCGTTACATAAATAAAGAGCCTTTCTAGGAAAGCAAGAAAGCGGGTTGCATCAACTGCTGAGAGACCTGGGCGATAACGGAGTATAGGAGGGGGAAAGAGATGCTGATCTTCAATATACGTTTGCAGTCGCGTTTGGATGATTCCTTCATATAGCTTGGCTAAGCAGGAGGGAAGCGATATGGGCTCGAGAGCAGCGAGGATGGTTGGTTTGTTGGGTTTGTGGATAATTATCCTTCTGTATCTTTCCACTGAGGGGGTATTGTGCATTGGGTCTAGAGTTCATCATTGATGTATTGGGGAAGTTTGAAAGGAGTTATTGGAGAGGTTGCGTAGCATTGCGTTAGTGATTTTGCCCGCAACTGGGGCACTAGAGCGGCTACAAGCGCTGCCGCGAGCAGTCTTTATTTTACCTGCCACCTGCTACAGTGGTCAGTTTGCTCATAATGTGGTGGACAGGTTCCGACGACGCCCCAAGGTCACGTGACCTACGTGGCTCACCTATGTTGCCGGAGCAGCCGGTTGCTCTGCCCGCATCGGCTGCGAGTCTTCAGACATTACGACGATTACGATACTCTCTAACTCGTAATTTGAGCCAGCTGTTGACGTCTATTTGAACTTCAGGAGGCTTGACGGCGGCTCCGCTGAGCTGCACAGCACTTTTTTCCCATGCAAATGAGGCCGCGCTGCGCAGGTGGCTTAGGTGTCTATGTGGCCCTCTCCTCGACATCGCTAGCGCCATCTGACGTGGGAAGAAGGCAGCGTAGACCTAAAGTCGAGGTACGAAAGATGGCGCCTCTATGCAACTATATGGAGTTCGCTTCAATGCCGCCGCCACCGGTTCCGCGGCTCCAGCTTCACGCTCTCTTCACCACGGTGCTCTTCACTATCGCTGTCTTTCCTCCTACGCTCATGCCTACGCTACACTCCTCCGCCTTTCGTTACCCCGACGAAGCGCGCCACTCAACGGCGGAAAGCGAGCCTCAAAGGTGAGCTGTAAAAATGACAAATAGAGAAAAGGAGACCAGTTTATTTGCCACAGGTGTCGGGAATTAGGGCAGGTGGGTCCAGTGTGGCCACCAGGTTAGGGTGACATCTTTGGCCCACTAAATGAGTGGAAGTTTGGTGGTCTTGTCTGGCGGGGTGTCGAGTTGGTCACAGTTTACGCTGAGGGATCTTTCAGGAGTGCCCTTCCGGGCGAGTTATTTTCGCTTCCCCAGAGGATATGCGCTGAGGGATCTTTCAGGATTGAAATATACCTGCGCTTAAAAGACACGGACTGAAAGATAGAGACACACACACACAGCGCTGGACTTACAACTGAATTTTTATTCGGGAAACACTGCTCTTTATACACACCAGCAGCTGATAAAAATGGAAGATGGTAACACCGGGATGATAAAAAAATCGACAAACTGTCTCGTCACATGTCCAGTCCTACCAGTCCTACCTTCCCTTCTGCAAAAATGCCCTTTCCTTTGATAGTAGTGAAAGGGACGTGCTACTCATGCATGCAACCCCACTGTCCGCTATGCTCATGGCTTCAATTATTTCACGCGCCGTTTGGTCACGGTTCCTGCTTACTATCTTCGTCTCGTTATAGAAAGGTACACATTTACACTCTTGACAATGAACAACCAAATTTCCATCGCCTTTCCGTTCCATGTTCTTCCGATGTTCACGGAGCCGCTCGTTCAAACATCGCCCCGTTTGGCCTACATATGCTTTGCCACATGTCAGCGGCAACCTGTATACCACTCCTTCTGCGCATGCGACCATGGGGACGTGGTGTTTCTTTTTACACCCCAGGAGGCACCCTTCGGGGCGAGTTATTTTCGCTTCCCCAGAGGATGTGTGCATGAGGTGCGGGTTCTCCATGGTTGACATTTTTTCATGTGGGATCACATTCCCCGTTGGTCATTAGTGGTAGCCTGAAGTGGCTAAGAATTGACTGCGTCGTCAATCTGCGGAGCCCGGTGGCTTGCGCCCGGTCGGGGTGGGGAGACGGGAATCGGCAAAATATGCGCTCATCACTGATACTGCAGCTTCCATCTTCCGCCAACTTCTTTCTTTCCTTTTGGCACTACGAGCACGGAGGCGATGGAGAAAGTGTATTATGATGTCATGGTAGCCGGCTCAGTTTTTGCTTTACTTTCTTAACCTTCGATTTCATGATTAACATCATGGTGAAGCCCGTACGGAGATCCGTAAGTGAGCCTCTGTTGCCTACCCTTGTCACCACCTGCTGAGAGATAAACGTGGTGCTCATAAAGGGGCATCAAGCAGAACTTTCACTGACAGGGCACGAAATGCTTTAATACCCGTCTGTTTCATTGCAGCTCGTGCACATGTACTTTCCAAGTAGCGGCAAGGGTTATAACAGGAAAGCTCTTGGTTCTACGCTGAAAAGCGGCACGGCCGCTTATTTCGGGTTATGAGCTTCGTTGCCAGTCCCAGTTCTACGCGGGTTTCCGATGCCAATTGGCTCATCACCACGGTTTCTCTTTCTTTATTGAAGCAGTCACGCCGTTCTGGCGCCAATGAGCGCTCCAGTTGCTTACGTATCCGTTATTTTTCGACCATGAGCGAACTTCGCGCTCCTTCCTGCCTGTTCAGTGCGTCTGCGATGAAGCCTCTTCACGAAATTTCAGAATTGTTCTCTCCGTCTGAATATATTTTGTGTACGAAGCATTACTACATGAGTTCAACATACAGTAAGCTATAGGCCGGTACAACTCAGGAAAAAGCTTCAGGCGCGCTCACAGAAGACAGCTAGTGGGGTCCACTGGTTCGCATGAGATTGAAGATAATCCCTTTAGAGCTTACAGCATGACATTGCAGGACATGCTAGATGAAAGGAGATTAACCATAGCTTAAGGCACATGCCATTTGCTGTAGGGTCTGCACTGAGGGGCACCTGCACCTTCATTCTTTACCTGTACCTATCTATAGTAGGTTGGCCAAAGGAGATGTGGATGCATTTCCTCTCAGCCAATTCTTCCTATCTTTATCAACGTGTAAAAAAAACGCATGCAAATATCGCCAAAAGAAAACAAGCAAAGGAATGTAGAGAGAAATTCAACACACGATATATATGAAGTATAAATAACTGTAAAAAAATAAACTTGCGGCAACAGTGTGAGTTTCATGTGCGAAGTTCTTTTTCTTGTTTTTATCTTTTAGATCAGCAAGTCAAGATTTTTTTGTGTTGTGAATGGTGCTGTCTCCCTGTATTACAGTATTCTGCATTGCAAATATGGCATCCGAGAATTGCCTAAATTTGGAACAGAGAACTCCAGTATGCCTTAGTGCTTCTAAGGTGCTTCAAGGCGGTGTTTACAGCTTTCACAGCCTTAAATTTGAAAACTTGTAGACGGCACGAATGCAGTGATTTGTAGAAAGAATGAAAGCTTTACTTCTTTTTTTTCTCTTTTGCTTTTACAGGATAAGCTATGCAGTTCGCGCATTAGCTTCAAGTTGTTGAAGATGCGGATGAGCTTTTCGTCCTTGTACAAAAACAAACCATCTTCGTGTCGCCGATGTCGTTCAGAGCGCGGCCGCATTTACGGGTGCGTACTGGTAGTTGGATGTGAGCTACGAACCAGAATCCTGCAACTTTAATTGCATATTCGAACAGCGAATTCCGGTCTTTATGTGCCCGAGCCCGAGCGTATTGCCTGACAGTTTGTAAGAGTGCACGAAGTTGCATTTGCTGGTTCACAATAATAAGTGGTAGCCGAAGCATGCACTGTCAAGTGCCTATTCTTTTTGAGTGCTCTTTGCATGTTTTAAGCATTCAGAACGCAAAGGAAAACCGAGCGATTGTCTCTAGCACATATTTCATGTGTGGGGGACTGCAATATCTGAAAGAGCATCACACTCCTACACGAAACACAGTGGAACGTTTCTGGAATGAATAACATGACACAAAAGTGCACAATCTAAAAAAGGGCCCGAAATATGACGTATGATTGCTATATCAATTAATAAAGAGTGTAAGTGACATAAACACCTTTCACTATTTCTGGTCAAAAAATGCAGAATTCTGACAAAAGGGTTCTGTATAAGTAGGGTTCGTCACCGAAAGTTGCCGTTTTGTAGGGGTGTGAAGGTTCTAGCTACGGACACTCTAATCCAAACTTAATGGTATCACTTGGTTTACAGTGTACAGTTCTTTAAAGCAGAGAAACCACTGCTCACTTCGGTAACTATCTGCGTCTGCTAGGAAATGTGCACTGTGCCCGGAGGACGTTGTATTGATTTCTGAGGGAGAGTGGGTGAGGGGGCAAACGCGGGTTAGTCACATCCTAGTCGAAATGAAGAGGAAGAAATGGGTTTGGGCAGGGCATGCAATGCGAAGGCAAGATAACCGCTGGTCCTTAAGGGTAATGGAGTGGATTCCAAGAGAAGGCAAGCGTGACATAGGACTGCAGAAAGTTAGGTGGGCACATTAATTTAAGAAGTTTGGGGGGATTAGGTGGCCGCGGCTGGCAAAGGACATGGTCGGTCGAGGTACTTGGGGAAAAGCCTTTACCCTGCAGTGGGCACAGTCAGGCTGATGATGATGATAATCATGATTATTTTTGTTTCCATTGGTCGATACATTGTCGTTCTCTTAAGCTGAACCCTTTCCGTTAGTCTCCCCGTTTCTACCCCATAGGTGAGTACGGGTAATATATAGTTGTTGTATACTTTTTTCGTTAGAGATTTTGGTAAACCACCATTCATGATCTGAGAGATCCTGTGCTGCCTGTCGAAGCAGGACAAAAACAACGGCCCACTGCTGTCATACTGGTGGCGAAAAGTGGCAAAGATATCAAAGATCCTCCATCGACGAAAACGCAAGACCATGCCTCAACTACGACGACAACACCGACGACGACGACGCGGCCAGACTTATTTATTTATTCAAAATACCCCCAAAGGCCCTCATTTGAGGGTATTACATTGAGGGGGGGGGGGGGGGGGGGGGGGAGTAAGTACAAAGCATTGTTATAAGGATAAAAATATTGCACTAAAATAAAATAGAAATCACAAAATATTAATCATAAATAGGCACTCACAGAAAGGGTCGCAACAATGCACATAACAGCAAAATTTGAGCATAAATAACAGCACCGCTAGAAAAAGAAAAAGACGACACTGGAAAAGGTGCGCTGAAGTACAAAACAAAAAATATAAAATAAAAAGAAGACAAGGCGGAAGAAAAGAACGCTAAAAAAATACCTTTTTAGTTGTTGAAACATGAGTGCATAAGATGTTGGAATTTATATAGATCAGATTCTGTGGCAATTTCTGATGGCAAAGCGTTCCATTCGGTTATTGTGCGTTATACCATCGCTCTTATACCATCGCCCTTATACCATCGCCCAGAGAAGTAACGTCGGAGTACGCTCACCGCAGTCGCACTGCTCGAAGAAGCCGAGATCGTACACCGAAGACCACGAGTAAAAACGCGAACAAGTGACTGAAGTTACGGTCGACGGTCACGCGGTTACTGCCTTGGTCGACACGGGGGCTGACTACTCCGTCATGAGCGGGCCACTCGCTGTCCGACTCAGGAAAGTGACAACAACTTGGGATGGCCCGCTGATCCGCACCGCAGGTGGCAAACTTATTACGCCGTCAGGACGCTGCACCGCGAGAGTTACAGTAAATGGGCGAACCTATGCTACAACCTTCCTGGTCCTACAGAAATGCTCGAGAGATTGGATTTTGGGAATGGACTTCCTGAATGAACATCGGGCAATCATCGACCTTCGAACTAAGTCGATCAGGCTTTCCACGGACAAAGCCACATCTGCAGCGACGATAGCGACTCATCACGTTGCCCTAAACGTCCTCGACGAAGCATTGAGCGTGCCGCCCCGATCAAGTGTGTTGGCCTGCATAGGTACTGGAGACATCGAAACTGCTGAAGGCGTCGTCGAGGGGAACACCCAGTTACTCCTGGATCGAGGACTGGGCGTCGCAAGGGGAGTCGCCCAAATCCGGAATGACCAAGCCCAAGTGCTGCTAACGAACTTCACCAAAGAATACCCGCATCTAAACAAAGGTACGACGATTGCGTTTCTCGACGAGCTGGCAGACATCAGAGACATATTTGCCGTCCCCGACCAACCCGTACAACCATCTGACCAAGGCCAACAACCCAGGTTTGATATCAAACCAGCATTACCCCGGAGCAGACAAGACCAAATACGCAGTCTTCTTCAACGATACAGCGATTGCTTCTCATCGGCATCGAATGTGCGACGAACCCGACTTGCCAAGCACCGCATTGTCACAGACGAACGCGCCCGACCACTGCGACAGAGCCCCTACCACGTATCGCCGCTGGAACGCCAAGCCATCCGCAAGCAAGTTGAGGAAATGCTTCGTGACGACGTAATCCAGCCATCGAGGAGCCCCTGGGCAGCACCAGTCGTCCTAGTGAAAAATAAAGACGGCACCCTTTGGTTTTGCGTCGATTACCGCCGCCTGAACAGCATTACGAAGAAGGATGTCTACCCCTCCCTCGCATCGATGACAAATTGGATCGGCTCTGCAACGCTAAGTACTTCTCATCGATGGACCTGAAGAGCGGCTACTGGCAAATTGAAGTCGACGAAAGAGATCGCGAGAAGACTGCGTTCATCACGCCTGACGGACTCTTCGAGTTCAAGGTGATGCCATTCGGCCTCTGCTCTGCCCCAGCGACATTCCAGCGAGTAATGGATACGGTTCTCGCAGGCTTGAAGTGGCAAATTTGTCTTGTCTACTTAGATGAGGTTGTTGTCTTCTCCTCAAGCTTTGAAGACCATCTAAGAAGGCTTCGGATAGTGCTGGAAACGATCAAGTTTTCAGGACTGACACTGAAACCAGAGAAGTGCCACTTCGCCTACGAGGAGCTGATGTTCCTTGGTCACGTCGTAGCAAGGATGGAGTTCGCCCTGGCACTCAGAAGACGGCTGCGATCGCAGAGTTTCCACAGCCTAATGACAAGAGAGCTATACGCAGATTCCTTGGATTGTGCGCTTATTACCGGCGATTCGTCAAGAACTTTTCGCGCATCGCTGAACCTCGCTGAAATCGAGGTTAAGCGATTCAGCGATGCGAAATCGCTGAAAGAAATAACATTGCAAATATGAGCTGGCTACTTAAGAGCATTTGCTTTCAAGCTAGACTACCTTGCTGAATAAAGAGGAGGCTCGATATGCGAGGAAGAAAAAAAGCGACGCGCTGAGGCGGCGCGGCTAAGAAGGCCGTCCTTCGCTCTGTAGCTTGGCCGGGTGACGTGTTGGTAGGTTAGCACAAGCCAAGCTAGAATCGCAAACCATGACCGTCTTTATTCTCTCCAATTTCTCGCATGGGGCATACTCGCTGCGCCCGTCTTCTCTAAACCGACCGGCTCAGGTAACCGATGGCGGCGGCGGACTTGGCTACCTTCGCGGCTCCGGTACGAGCAGCGCGGAGCCGACAGGCGTGACACGCGACGTGCACCAGCGAAGACCTTCTTTCGTTCGTCCTGTGCCTGCAAGGTGTGCCGGCTTTGAAAGCGAGGCGTTTCTATAACACGAGCACTATTTCGACGAAAAAACGTTTTGCTTTTGCTGTCTCGTTAGCTTCACGCATGTTGCGCATGTTCTCATTATTTTCTTTATCCGCGGGGGTGAAGGGCTAGCTTCATATATGACAGGATCTAACACAGGCGGCCTCTAATCACGATATTGTGAATGCATACGTACCTTGGGAGACAGGAGGGCGTTTGCTGCACCAAAAGTATGCATCCAACACGGCATTGCCCACGTAATACCGTCTTCTGTACAGTGCAGCAGTAATCGTTGCAGGAAGGCCGCCGTTGGCCCCATTTTAAAAGCAGCCAGGACGCGAGCTAAAAGTTGTCGAAAGTAGCCACGCCACCATATCTTAGCGTCCGATTTGTAGTCAACTCTGAGGTAATCGGCATTATGAATACGTGCTCAATAGAAATTAAAAATAAAAGCATTTTTAATCAAGGCAAGAAACAGAATAACGAGCACAATAATTTTACCCTTTGCATGGTGTTCGAGCTACACGTACGTTGCAAATATATAAATAAATTATTAAATTGTCTTCGCGCGTTCGTAGCGATCATGAAAGAGTAATTTTGTCGCATCCTATAGCTGACAATTCAGTCGAATGTTGAAGCTGTTTTGAAGCCGTGCAACGAACTTGATTCCTGGAATTGCTATTAGGCAGTCCATCTTCATTTTGTTGCGCGTCTCATTTTTGTCACGTCCACGCAGGAAAATACGCACTCAGCATCAGCATTAAAAATTGGAATTATCAAAAACTTTCAATGTGCCTTGCGCCGTATATCGAAAAGGGCACCCACCGCAAGTGTTTTTACGATCCCGCTGCGTGCCATTATTGCAAACATGATGCGTGATCAAGTGCGCGCTAATTGTCTACACTTGCCTGTTTCGCGACTGAGGAAGATCCAAAAAGATTCAGCGGCAGTTTGTGTTTTGATAGCTCCTAGCGTATTATACTTCAGCGGGATTCATGGCATGGAGCCTCCGAAGTGCAGACTATGCATTTCAAAGCCGCTGCAGGAGTCACATCGCCATTTGCCTGAAGAACTGGAAGCAGCGCTCTCTCACGGTCCCCTACTCTAGTGAAATATTTTCTCAGAAGACGTCACCATTTTTAGGGTCGAATCGCTAGAACATGTAGGCTTCCTAGCTACGCTAGCCGCGAGTAGGGGTGACTCGATGCGCACCATCGCCGCCGGCGGGGATTGTGCGATTAAATGAAATGGCAAGTAAATACGCGAAAAGAAACGTTAAATGTGGGCAGAAAGTAGCCAGGCAGCCAACCTGAAATTTTTTTGTGCAAGATTTGATCCACAATTAGCCAATTTGGTGCAAAGTAGCCATCGACGGGAACCCTGGTTGCGAGGCCGACAATAACCAAGCGTTGCTCGCCGCAAATTACGCTCCTGTGCATGCGCCGCTCACTCCGCGCGCTGCAGACAGCTGCAGACTGTAATTATCCGCGAAGGAATGAAGTTCGACAAATTGTAGCGCACTTCATGATATTTCAGGCAGATATCGCGTGTGTCGTGTGTACTGTGTGTTTGACTTGTTTCGTCATTGGACTCTGCTCAAACACGCAATGACTGAAACGCTTCATATTTGAATTGCGCGTTTCTGTAGTAACCTAGCAGTGGCCATTTAGATGTGAGAGCTGTTGTTGCACCGCGGCGCCGATTCATAGGACTTGGCACATTCCAGCTTTTCTCGAACGAAAATTTTTTACAGTGCGGCTACAAGTCTAATCGCAACCGGCAGCCTAACTGTCATAGAAGTTATCTAAAGTTAGTGATGGGGTTACTATTGAACGTTATTTACATGTTTTTATGTCTTACAACGCAGGTGTATTGTATCGCAGAAGCCGCCTTCATACCCGTTAAAGGCGATTTTAAAAAATTTTTGTTCCCTTACACGCACGCACGCACGCACGCACACACACACACACACACACACACACACACACACACACACACACACACACACACACACACACACACACACACACACACACACACACACACACACACACACACACACACACACACACACACACACACACACACACACACACACACACACACACACACACAGAGAGAGAGAGAGAGAGAGTCGAGCCCACTTATAACGGCCAAAGATATAGGGAACGCTCGCTTATTAAGAATATGCGCGGTGCTATACCGTGAAATTATACATTAGAGCGATGGAAATTCGTCTCATATACAAAGAATGGCTGTGACCGCACAACTGAGTTATAGCAAACGAGGAGGCGCCGTGAAATAGTCCCCAAACTTTAAAAACTCGCGCTTTCAATCAAGGCGGAAACCGAACAGCGCCTCTCAGCCGCCGCGATACTGCCCTCGAAAGAACGTCACAGGTGACAAAAGCAATGAAACGTCGTTATCGAACTGTAAGTAACCACCGGCTAACGCGCAACTATCACCTGTAAGATTAATAACTGCTAGAGTGTGTTCCGGCTGTGCAAAGACATCCAAAGTGGGAGCAAGAAGCGCGCTGTTCGCGAGACAGGTGCAATGCCGAAAGCGAAGCGATTAAGGCGAAAGCCTTTAATAGCTTCCGTCTGGCGTTACATCCAGTGCCTGGGGTGACTCATAGACGAGCGCAGCTACCAAAAGATGACGTCATCTTCGTCGACAGGTGGAGCTGTTGGCGCGGCGGCGTCGAGCTCTGCTCCGTCGTCAGTCGGTGTGCGGCAGCTAGTGGAGGAGGATGGCTCCCAAGCGGTGCAGCGATTCCGCACCCGGTGGTTCGGCTCAGCGGAGGAAGGCCGACTCTCCGAAGACGAAACGGCGAGAGATCAGCAAACGCAAGCGTCAACGGTGGCTGAACGCGTCGCCGGGCAGCAAAGCCAGGCAGGCTGAACGAAGGCGTGAACTGCGTCAAGGTGCTTCGCCTGGTATATATATATATATATATATATATATATATATATTGTGGGGTTTAAAATGAGAAGATAAATCCATTCTCCCCATTTAATCACGGCTGACCCAGTTCAGAACCGAGCGGACCCCACCCCGTGGCCGCGTACGCTGCCGAGCGCACGCCGACCACGGCGGGCCGTGCTCTGCGGGAACAAAGGAACGACACACTGGCTGACACAAACAAGGCATTTATTGCTATAACAACAATAACGCCAGCTAGCAACAAAATAAACTGAGGAATCGCGGATGTCCGACTCACCAGCACGGTTACGAGCGAACGTTCGCCCACGGTAGGGCAACAGGGAAGCTCCGAGGCCAGACGGGACGAGCTGAGGGGAACGTGTTTCCACACGAGGTCGCCCGTGGCGAAGAACGGAGCTTTGCGCGTGAACGTCCACACGCCCCGGTCCCGAGCAAAAGAGAGCCCGTCGCTTCCCGCGAGCGCGCAGCAAAACGCCATCCGTGGCGCTGGTGTCGCTGCGACGCGAGCGCCCTCCCCTGTTAGTTAAAGCAACAAAACTGAGAAGAGTGCGTTGCGGGGGAGCTAACTACAGGGAACTAGTGCGTTGAGGGAAAGCGAAGCAGGGGACGAAGGCGTCCCCACATCCCCCCAACCTTAAATAGACCCCCGCGCCTGCAGGTTACATGCTATGGAGGAGTCTCCTGGTCATCATGCACTTGAGGCAGGTCTTGCAGCGGAGGTCACGCCGACAGCGTGCACGCAGTCTTCCGCGGTATTGCGAAGGCTGCGTGAAGGTCTCCGCTGGGACGACTCGCATGGCCCGCGGACTACGTGTCCATAGGCCCGCGAAGAGGAGGGCCGTTTGACCACTGCAGGCCAGGATTCTGCAGTAGTCGCCAGGGTGACAGCAGCCGGAGGCGGCTGCTTTCTGGTCTCGCCACAGCTGCCCCGGATGGATGCGGCGAACAGGATACAGGCCTATCCGTCGCAGCAGGCGGCAGCGAGAGGATGTGCACTGGATTTGCAAAATTTCCGAAACACACTCCGCATGCCTTTAACATAGGTCACGGGAGGGGAAACGGCGTACACAAGGGCCTCGTGGCTCAATGCTCAACTCGCTAGCAAAACGTGTCGGGCGGCTGTGCAAAGTTCGAGTGAACAAAGCCCTTTCTTAAGTTGAACGAGGATGCTCGGTTCATGCGAGGTTAAAAAAAAACGGGTGGGGCAGCAAAGTGCGCCCCCTCTAACACCACGGTCCGGTGGTCGTGTCACTTTTGACATGGTGCAGGCAGCTCTGAAAAGCCTTAGGCGTCACTACCATTGTGACGGTCGACGACCCCCAACAAAAGAAAGACCCGAAACGGGTTTCGTGCACGCAGCCGCGAGGAGACATCAGCTTTGTGGGATGGTCCTACGCACGAAGCAGCTTCTGAGCGGCCGGCGCCCACCGTATCGGACGGTGTCGGAACGCCCGGTGCCGAGCTGTAATACGAGCGAGCTCGTAGCGGCACCCGTGGCCTCAGGCCACCCGGCTCCCGGAGCCGCGGCTACCAGGGTCGAGAAAGAGACAGCGAGAAAATATATACAGAAAACTCGGACCACCCACGCGGCTTCCGCACTCACTCGCTTCGGGCTCGGCAACTCCGCGGGAGCTAGGCCTCGCGCTCCCTCGATGCGGACCAAGTGGTTCTTGGGCTGAAGAAACTCCCGAGAAAACTTGACAAAAAACATGCTGAGCATGTCGAAAAGTTCAAACATGCTGCAGCGCAATACACCTCGCACTCAAGAAAGCATGCCGGAGGTCCTAGCGATCAAAATTCACACTAGGCCTACCACTTGTCAAGTCCGGACAAAGAGCGTTCCTCGAACCGAACAGACAGTCGTCCAATGTCCCAAGAGCAGGCCCCACGTTGGGCTGCCAGATGTGGGGTTTAAATTGGGGAAGATAAATACGTTCTCCCCGTTTAATCGCGGCTGACACAGTTCAAAGCCGCGCGGACCCCACCTCGTGGTCGCGAGCGCTACTGAGCGCACGGCGACCACGACGGGCCTTACTCTGCGGGAACAAAGGAACGACACACTGGCTGACACAAACAAGGCATATATTGCTATAGCAACAGTAACGCCAGCTAGCAACAAAATACACTGAGGAATCGAGGATGTCCGACTCACCAGCACGGTTACGAGCGAACGTTCGCCCACGGTAGGGCAACAGGGAAGCTCCGAGGCCAGACCGGACGAGCTGAGGGGAACGTGTTTCCACACGAGGTCGCCCGCGGCGAAGAGCGAAGCCGCGAGCGAAACGTCCGCTCGCTTCCCGGTCCCAAGGAGAAGAGACCCCGTCGCTCCCCGCGAGCGCGCAGCAAAACGCCATCCGTGGCGCTGGTGTCGCTGCGACGCGAGCGCCCTCCCCTGTTAGAGTAACCAAACTGAGAAGGGTGCGTTGCGGGGGAGCTAACTACAGTTGGAGGTGCAATGCGGGAAAGCGAACGCAGGGGACGAAGGCGTCCCCACAATACCTATATAGCGACTGCACTGCTGCGATAGTCCTTGACAAAGCCTGGAATAAAATTCCAATAAGGAAGTGCGTCAGGTAGGGAGACTCGATGTCGCCAATGCTATTCACCGCCTGTTTACAGGAGGTGTTCCGAGGCCCGGACTGGGAATAGTTGGGGATAAGACTTAATGGAGAATACCTATGTAATTTGCGATACCCTGATGATATTGCCTTGTGCGGTTTGTGCGGCAGTGCATTTTTCGCCTGCACACTGCGATGCCATGCGCCACGCATGTAGCTCCAGCTAGGCCGAGTAGGATGAGGATTTTCACTTCATGCGGCGAACTTTGAGGCAAATGCGGGGGATTTGTTGCGCTGGGATTCAAGCTGCGCCTCTCCTCTTGCTTGTGAATGTAGTGCATGTCCATGTGGCCCGGCAGGTGAGGTGTGGTGGAATCAAGAGATCACGGTGGATCGAGTTAACTCTCGAAAGCGTGCACTCGCTGCACCGTGAGCGGCACCACTGCCGGCCCAACCTACGTGTACCGGTACCTCAATTGAATTAGATTTTTGAGGAAAAGAAATAGCGCAGTAGTTGTCTCACATCTCGATGGACACCCGAAGAACGCCGAAGGGGTGGGGTAGAAGATGAGAGTGAAAGTAGAAAGAGAAAAATAGGCGCCGTGGTGGAGGACTCCGCAATAATTTCGACCACTTGGGGATTTTTTAATCGCTCTGCACACGGGCGCCTTTACGTTTTGCTTCCATTGAAACGCGGCTGCCGCGGCCGACATCGAACGCGGTAACTGAGTCTTGTGCTGATCTTGTAGGTCGCATCTAAACTGTGGATGTGTTGCGGCCACGAGTCGTGCGATTGACAATCCTCTCAAAGCTTTCTGCGCCGCTGCCCAGTGCGTATACAATGTGTACTTCTGCCTTAGGTGCAGTGGTGTGCGCGTTGATATAAAAGAGCGCGGCGAACAGTTCAGCCATTGTAAATTTGGTTTCAATGCCAGCAGTAGATGGCATTAGGAGACTCTTAGAGAGCTTGTGCGGCAGTGGGGGTGCTGGCTGCGCAAAAAATGTTGCCTTTGCGTGGTCCCTTAACTTATGTGGTGAGACACTGACTTCCAAAAGGAGACAGCATTTTTTTGCTTCCTTCCCCTTGCCGTTCATCTAGAGGAAAATATTCCAATCGTTGTGGGTTCAGGTGTGCTCATCGAAACTCGAGCAATGATAGAGCCACAAAGCGTAGGTCAGCATTTTTGTGCGGAATCTGGTCGGCGCGGTTTTATTCCCATCTCAGAGTAGTTCACAGCGGCAACGGCCTTTGGAGACGTCTTGAAAGCTGGGAGGCTGTCAAATGCGCCACAACGTTATAAGGTGTTTGACAGATTTCGGCAAATGGACATCTGCTACCGCCTATCGAGTTATCAGTTGTGCAGCATGTGCAAGGCGTGTGGAAATATGTGCAGTGACGAAATTCATGCCAGTCTGCAGCCTTAGTGGTACCCTTGCCTCCAGAGTTGCAGCGGTTGGCCACTTCAGCCTAGAGAGGTAGTCGCTACCGAAGGAATACTAACCTCATCGCTAATCCATTACAACGATGGAAGTCGCACAAGTAAGATACGTCGTTCTGTAAGCCTCTCTCGCATGACATGAGGAGTATGTTCCTTAAAAGAGGCTGTTGTAAAGCGAGACGACCACAGTGGCGGCCCTGTTTCTTCGCACCATTTCACGTGACGACCGATTCGGACGCGAATTCTCTGGAGAAGGGAAGTTAAAAACATCGTAGACCAGGAACTGATCCGCAAAATAGTGCTGCCGAAGGTCCAGAAGCCATGAAAAATCACTTTTGTAGCGTCATCCACGCAAAGCACTAGTGACGAGGTGCATGTTCAAGGACAGAACCACAACGCGCTATCTACAATAGCAGGAAAGAGCAACCACCACTTTTCGGGTGGAGTCACGTAGCGTCTCGTGTTCATAAACCCATACAACTCTTTGCGCCTCTCTAGTGAACGATGACGGCGAGGCACGACTGAAGATGGCTGGAACCCCGTGCTAAGTTTAGCAGAAGAAGAAGGGTTGTGTTCCATACGTTTTCTGAAAATAGAGCAGAGCTTGTCGGCCGACATGGTCACAAATAACAGCTAGTATGGAGGCATCGTCTCGCAGAGAGGGAAAATTCCTCTGCAGGATGCCACGCACGTAGTTGGTAGGCGCACAGTGTCAGCCGCACTGTCGTGGACACACCTATTGTCGATATGGGATCTAAGGTTCCAAGGTGACATGTGCTACGAGAGACACTGTAGTGGAGGACCGCAGAAAACTTCTACCATATAAGGTTGATTAATCAGCACTCACACTGCGTAGTAGACGGCCGCCTTGTGTTTCGCCTGTGCTTTCGATGGAGGCGGGGATGTAAGAAACCAGGGCGGGCGCGCTGATCACTGCGGTTATAAGCTCTGAGTGGTGCGCACGCAAATAGCCCACGCTACACTGCTAAATATGGGCGGATACAATTTAAGTGTGCAGTGAAGCTCCGCCCACAATCAGGGCTGTCACACTAAAGTCCTCCATGACAATAACAGCCGTCCGCTGGTAAAACTTTTCTGCTTACCTAAACAAGAAGCTAATTACAAGAAAAAGTTATAAGGTCTGCAATTTTCACACGTGGCTTGCTCAACATAGCCGAACATAAAAAAAAGTGATTCTGTTATGATATTTAGAGAACGGAGCAATACAGTACGCTGTAGTGCGTGACCCAGTGTTCGTCACTGCTCTGCTGTTCTTTCAAGTTATATCCTACTATAGCCATGGCGACTTGCAGTAGTCTGCTAAACCCCGAAGCTTGCTCGCACAAAGGGCGGGCTCACAAGACTGTGGGCAGTAGTGCATCGATGAAGAGCTGCTGTGTAAGCCTTAGCTTGTGGATAATTTCGTTTCAAATTGCATTACCTTTCATGGTATCCGGAATGAAAAAAAAATACATTGAAACGGCTGTCGCACACAGCATCTTCACTTTGTCCTCTTGTTTTTAGGTGCAAAATATAAAGTTGTGCAGCTTTCGAGTAATGCCACAAAAAGCAGAGTGTTATTTGCAACTACCAAGACGTGGGGAAACTCTTGAGGAAATCGATTTATTCTCATATACTTCAGAGCTTCATTGAACGCTTTGCCGCAACCGAGATAGATAATCGAATATTCCATCAACGTCTACAGCGAGTCATTGTGAGTGCTTTACAAAGAAGACAGACATCAGGATGAAGAAAGTACTCGAATTAAAAGTACACAAAGCAAAGAGGGTTCTTTCTTTTAAAGCACCAGACAAATTGCGGTTCTTAACCAAGGTTTCATTCAAAATTATATTTTTACTAAAAGGGTGGCCTGCTAACTGACATTAGTCTTTCATGAAATAAATACCCAAAGATGGAAGAAACAAAACCTTAGGGTCATCATAAGGGTATGGCAATTTTGAAGAGTTCCATTTATTACCAGTATACTTTATTCTTTACGCACAACTCAGCCTTTTTATTAGTGCTAGTTTTTGCATGCGCTTGTATAAGAGAGTCTCGATTCTTGCTTGTACTTTGGGTATTGCTTCAGGACATCTTCGAAGGCGACCTTACACTCCTGTGCTGGCCCACGTTCTACAGAAGTATCGCTAACACGCAGTTCGAGCCAGGTAGCTGTGGTTTCTGCAAGAGCGGCGAGAAAGGCTATAAAACGGAACCTACTAATAATATGCATATTTTTGGAGTGATATAAATGATATGTGCAGTGATTGCTGCAATCATCAACATCATTACTGATGTATCTTTATTTTATACGGCATAACCCTCGGCCGTAATTACTTGCACGATGAGCTGTGCACCGCCACGGTGATTCCCACTATTAGGGCTACAGGTACAGACTTTGTCAAAAGTAACCAGGTTGCTTCTAGCTTGTATAGTGGAGCGCTTGTGGCTTTCCTAAAGATAGAAAGTTGTTGGAAGGTAAGAAGACCCCCAGTCACTACCTTTAACGACCAGTTCAGCTTCAGGGAAGCTGTAAAGGCTCCACTGTAGGAGCTAGAATCAAACCATGAGGCCTGGTTACTTTTTGACAAAGACTGTACATATATACTCCAGCTAATTTTTAAAGGCTGTATGATACAGCCAAAACACAGGCAGAACTGACTACTTAATGGTTAGGCTAGTGCCTAAAAAGCGCTCCTGCACAGATAAAAAGAAAACAAAAAAAACGATAGCCATATTGTCAGTTATAAGCATTATATTGCATAGGATTATTAATAAGTGTATAGAACCTTTTTTAAGAAATTTTAAGTAATCAAATCAACCCATAATGAATTCTGGTGCGCTATAAGTGCTATAAATTTTTGGAAGACTCTTCTTACCTTATGAGCCCAATTACAGACAGGAAAGAAAGTTTGTTCAGACTTTTTTAGACCTGAGCAAAGAAATTGTCATCATTACGGCACTATTATGTGCCGTAGTGCCACACGAAATATTGCCAAATATTGCCAATTGCCACAAGAAACACAATTCTTTTCGCTTCTCACGTAGCAGGGAATAAAAAGCCATATACTTCAACCTCTGCACCCTTTGATCTGTTAGAACCTTTTGCTTCTGTGCAGAATCTTTCAAAGTCTTGATGTCATAGGCGTTTTTTAAGCACACAGAGCAAACATCCGTTCTCGGTGTTCCAAACGAGAGGTTGAACTTCGTGCGGAAAATTCTGTGAAAAAAACCGTATTTCACTCGGACATCTTCAGTAGCCTGTTGGTTATAAAGCCGCCATATATTTCGGATACTCTTCAGCTCTGCCGGGAGATAAAGTTTTCGAGTCTTCTGTCGGTTGTAGTGCGACTCTCTTGCACGAAGGCGCTTTATGAACATCACAACAGCCGATCGCTTTCGACCATAGCCTTGGAGCTTCTGGTCTTCTCCACGAGCATCTGCCTCCAATTCGCCTTTTTCGTGCCTGTGCTTAACGTAGCGGGTAACTGTACTGTGGCTAACAGCAAGCACTGCACAAACATATCACGACAAACAGGAACCTCTCTTCCATTTTTAAGCCGTACCTTGTAAGAAACGGCGAGGCTTCGGCGATGTTCCTCATGTTTTCCTCTCCTGCGTTTGACTGCAGAAGATGTGCACTGCATCAATATGAATGCCTTTTGCTCCACACTGCACAGTTCACTAAACGTCTTCTTGAAGCTTTCCACCGATGTTTCTGTCACAAGCGCGCACTTGAGAGTCTTCTTTGTGTGCTTACATTTCGGAAGCGGCAAATTCTTGCTTTCTCGGCGTCTTGAAGGGCGACTTTTGTTTCGTCGTCTGGGCAGGGAACGTTCACCGACCTCTTCATACCCGTCGCAATCCATGCGGAACTAAGTCCGTCAAAGCAAAAGTCTTGAAAAAACAAAGGAGCTCGCGAAACAGACCACGCAGTCCGCGCTATCACGCACGAGCACCGCCGGCACGAGCCTACAAGGAGGCTGCCATGTTGGCTGAATTACGTGGTCTCCGGGTCAGTCTCCTATTGGTTGAACGGATTTGGCTCATTTCGATCCACGCAGTGGAAGGATTTGGCTCGTTTTCGATTTGAAATGTGATCTGCGGGCTAGCTCAGTTGGTGTGATTTGACCCATTTTGTTCTGATCTGTTTTTTAAAGGAAAGTTGACTGGCTTAGCTTGTCACTACAGTTGGGGTTGCGTTACTTTCGGTTTGGGGATTTGGCTCATTTCGAAAAAAAAACTCCTCATGTATGTATGCATTGTTGACCCGGCAATACTACACCTATATGAGCAAACGAACCTGCACGTATTTCAATTTGCGGTAGCTGCATCATATAAGAAAATAAAAAATCAGGAGATGAAATTTGAAAACCTTAAGAAGCTGATAATCTTGGGAGCAAAGCAAAATCACGTCCAGCGCGTCCGTTTGCGCGGCCTGTATGGGTGGTGGCCAGGAGGCAGCTTTGCTGGATCACGTCACGTTGTGCATTGTCGGTGCTTTATGACGCGGCCGCTGGGTGCAATGGTTAAAAAAGTTTTCTAAAATAACTATCGCCAATCTGTGTGTAGAAAGAGTGTTGATTTGCTTAATGTCAATGCCGCAACTACAATTTTCGCTAATAATTTCTGTTGCAAAACTTTTTTCTGAAATTTTCAAAGGAGGAGCACGCACAATAGACACTGTGTATTATCTTGACAGACACAGTTGGGGCGTCGTCTTCATTTGGCAATAGAAAAAGACACCGCCGCTTAGGCAGGTAGTTTAAGCAGCCTTCTCACGTGCACAGTATGAACGGTTCGCTCTTGTTGCCACCGGGTACCCATCGGTGATGGAATTGGTAAATTTTTCCGACGGCCCTGTGCCGGGCTTCTGAGGGGTGAAATGCGCGCAAAATCCGTCTCTGACTGCATCTTGTGTAAATAAAAATACTTTGTGCCATGACACTCTTTATCCAAAGCAGCCCATGCTCCATAAAATCAGTCAGTATCATCAGCAGCAGAAAACCGGGTGATCTGTTTTGAGCAATTTACGGAAAGTCCCTGCACGCCAACCTTTTATCTTTTTTGGTTGCACGTATCATTTGCTTGGTAATGTCACGTGTTTGTACTGAATGTTCTAGGTCTCATAATCGCATTTCGTTGTAATGCTCCTTCGGTTATTTAAATTTCTCAGAAAAAAAACAAATCGACGTGATGTTGGTTCTGGCGATCAGCTCAGACTGTCAGCGCTCTCTAACTTCCCTGATTATGTTCTTATAGTGGCGCCTAGTGTGACTACCATAACTGCAATACACGTACCTTGGCTGTTGTCCAAAACCGCTACGACAGCACATGTACCCTCTTCATTGTGAAACTCGTACACTTCATCACTCAGTGGGTATCCTCCTGTAAAAAAAGAGAGAACTCCCATGAAAGAGGGCAGCTTTGAGCTGCGCATTTTTGTATATATCAGTATGGCAGTTTGGCAATGTTTTCTGCATTGAGAGTGATCTGGACAACAAGAATTAGGAGGATATTACGAGTATGTGGTCCAACTTTCCTTACGTGTGGCTAGGAGAACCACACGGACAGGTCTGGCTCATTTCGAAGGCCCTATACATTTTCAAAGCCACTGTCTTATTTCCAGTATACAGTTTCCTTGCACAGGGCTCAAGATGAGGTTTTTATTTGTAGAATACTGTATTTGGGCAGTACGCATGTAGAGGGTTATATTTTGTGCAAAAATGCAGTTTGTAGTTTTTTTTATTTTCCACATTTAGCGCCTCATTGTGAACCATAACGCATAATTGGACACAGATAACAACTAAGTTGCATGGCAAAGTATGTGTTAACCCTTGAGAAAAGAGACGTCGATAAATAAGGGCACAGGACGTTCTCTCTTAAATCAGTGCTGTGATCAGCATAGATAGGCTGCGCGCAGATATACTTAAAGCTAAATACAGAGAGCGTCGATACCCGCAGAACGAATAGACGCAGCAGCTATGACATCTGAAACGTAACAAACTGGTTGGCAGCGGTGGGATGCGAAACATCGGACGCCAGCGGAGAATTGCGGACAACGGGACGCTGAGCAGCAGAACGGCGAGTCGGGGGCAGTGCGACAGCCCTTTGTGATGACTGGTTGCCTGCAGCGGAACGACTGCGCTGGATTCTTGGCTGCGAGGTTTGGTGAGTGCGGGACTTTCTTCTGCTAAGTTTTGCCAGCCTTTTGTTAGTGTCAGGAACAGAGCTGGTAATTGGGTTGTCGTTGCTGCTGGGTTAGTTGCAGCAAGACAATAGCGGGCAGTAGAGAAGCAGCACTCGGAGCAGCCATGGATTTGAAGACGCTGCTCAAACCAAAGTTACTAGAGCTTGCGAAAGAGTTGGGTCTGGATGTATCAGACAAACTCAGAAAACCAGAACTGCTAAAGGCTATACTTGCGTTGGAGGCTGAAGATGACGAGCTTGCGGAATGCCTTGAGACCATTGAGGAGAGAGAATTGGAAAAAAGAGAACAAGAGGAACTTGAACGTAAAGAAAAACAAGAGAAAGAGGAACGCGAGCGTCAATACGCTTTGAAATGAAGCGTCTCGACATAGAGATGGAACGCGAAAGAAAGTTGCGGGAACAGGCATACGAAAGAGAGATGCGGGAATTCACGCGAGAACTTAACGCGATCAGAGGATTGAGGGCGCGATCTCGCTTAAGTTTCTTCAGCCGCTCCAGGACGGTTGCATGGTGTTGTGGCCCTAAACATTACTCTTATCCAGAGTGGAACCAAAGCACTATATGTAAAAATGCAGCGCGTGCTTGAAACATTTTACGCATACGGCAGAGTTCTTGACTTTGGTGACGTTTTTATGCGAAAAATCTTAACTGGATGGTAGTGTGAGTCCGTAGCCTGGCGAAATATATTGAATTTTTTTTGTGATTCCACTTTTATCGTCCGCTGCCCGCATCAGTGACCATTTATAGTATCGCATAATGCCAGTGCTAATGTGGCTATAGTTGTTTTACTCTATTTTTCAGGTATTTTGGTCAACGCATTAGTTATTATTGTTAGCAATGGATTCTATTGCTTGCTCTTTTTACAACCTTTGTTGCTTTCTTTGCGCGATGCGTTGCTTTCTTTGAGTTTCTTTTCTACTTTAGCTCAACGAATTGCGCACGGAATAAATGAATCGATAAAAGCTGAAATGCGACTTAAAGGGAGCAGAGTTGTCAGTCATCCAACGAAATAATGTAAACCTGCACTTGAGCAGAGTGGCAGTAATATCTAGTATTTTTACCTCACGAATGCAACATCGCTGAATTTTTTCCTCGGAGAGCTCGGTTCCACTTGTGTTTGCATGTGTTTCTGAGCAGACAGTAAGAGACCTGTGCGCCAGTTATGCAACATAAAAAAGTTTTTCCTTTCATCTTTTATGCTTTTAAATTGTTAAAGGCTAGGCTCCCAAAGGAGTCATTCAATATATTTAGAGCTTCGAATTCAATTGCTGCTTACAGGCACTGCTAAGTGCCAATGCATCCCCTGTTTTCAAAGTGCAATTCTTTCACAGATCCAGGTAGTGGCTAACATTCATATTGTCACCGACAAACGGTTGAAGAACAAAGCCCAGGTTTAATAAGACAGTATGGCGTTCCAGACAACAGGGATCTCGAGCGAGGAAGAAGACAATCTTCGAGCACCTCGAATGCAGAAGGCATGGCAAGTTCCAGCGAAAACAGTTCGGCCGCGGTACGGCGCCACTGATTGGGTCGTACGGTGGCATTGCTCCCCCTCTCTGAAGGACACCGACTCGGTGCCGCAGCAATGAGAAGCACAAAGGGACGCCAGAAGTGTCCGGCGGCAGGTGTAGACACGCCTGAAGCGCTAGCGGGCGTGGTACGGCTTCATCCGTGCGACATGGACGACTTCGGAGATCGGCCGTCTAGAGGAGCGAACTGTGCCTTGGGGAGAACTTCATAGTTCACCTCACTGACTTGGAGGAGTACCTCGTAGGGGCTGAAATATCGGCGCATAAGCTTTTCGGAGCGCCCACATATGCGGATCGGGCTCCAAACCCAGGCTTGTTCACCTGGCCGGTAACTAACAGCTCTGTGGCGGAGGTTATAGCGGTGAGCGTCGTGCGTTTGCTGGTGCCGGATGCGCTGTCGAGCGAGTTGGCGGGCGGCCTCGTCGTGACGAACGAAGTGAGCAGCACCCATAACAGATGAGGGAGTACTAGTCAGAAGCAACATTGCGTCCAGCATGGTTGTGGCTTCGCGACCATGCACTAAACGAAATAGAGTGAAGCGCGTCGTTTCTTGTAGAGCAGTATTATAGGCAAATGTGACGTAAGGGAGTATGTCGTCCCAGTTCCGGTGGTCTGCGTCAACATACACAGAAATTATGTCAGCGATCATCTTGTTGAGCCGTTCGGTGAGCCCGTTCGTTTGAGCGTGGTAAGCGGTTTTTTTGCGGTGACTTGTGCCGCTAAGGCGCATAACCTCCTGAGTAAAGGCCGAGATGAACGCCGTTCCCCTGTCAGTTAGAACGATGATTGGTGCACCGTGACGAAGCACAACGTTTTGAACGAAAAAGTTCGCAATTTCGTCAGCGGTACCTCGAGAGAGAGCGTGAGTTTCCCATTACCGGCTGAGGTATCGGTGGCGACCACAATGAAGCGGTTACCCAGCGTGGATTCTGGAAATGGGCCGAGTAAGTCCATGCCGACTTGGTGGAAGGGGTCTTGTGGCGGATCAATTGGCTGTAGTAGTTCGGCTGGCTTATTCGGTGTCGTCTTGCGACGTTGGAACTCGCTGCAAGTTCTGACGTAACGCTGGCCAACTGCAGCAACCCTGGGCCAGTAGTACTTTTGGAGTATCCGCGCGAAAGTGCGGGAAAAACCCAGGTGACCAGAAGATGAGTCATCATGGCACGTCTGCATGCGTTTTGTCTCGCAAGGCCGCAGGTACGACGAGCAGGTAGACAGCTTCCGTCAGGTGGTAGTTTTTCTTATACAGCACGCCATCGCTCAAGCAGAATGACGGCAGTCCACATGAGAAGATTCGCGGTGGTGACTGAGCGCTTCCTACAAGATACTCAATGAGAGGCCGTAGTTAACTGTCGTCTCTTTGATATTGAGTGAGGACTGGCGTGGAGATGGCGCCGAGAAAAACAAAATCGGCGTCGGGATCAGCTCGGTTGTTCTCAACAGGAGCACGAGACAGACAGTCGGCATCACTGTGCTTCCTACCGGACTTATAAAGGAAGGTGACGTCGAACTCTTGAAGGTGAAGGCTCCAGCGTGCAAGCCGCCCCGAGGGATCTTTGAGGTTCACCAGCCAGCCCAGCGAATGGTGATCACTGACGACTCTGAAAGGGCGACCGTATAAGTACGGGCGAAATTTGGTAAATGCCCACACAATTGACAGGCATTCTGTTTCGGTGGTGGAATAGTTCCCCACCGAGCGGGACAAGATGCGACTTGCGTATGCGATTACGTGTTCGAGACCATCCTGCCACTGTACAAAGACCGCGCCGAGGCCGATGTTGCTGGCGGCTGTGTGCAGTTCAGTGTCGGCTGACTCGTCGAAGTGGCCAAGGATGGTCGTACTTTGGAGACGAGTGCGGAGGTCTTCGAACTCCTGGAAAGCGAAGCGACACTTTTCGGGCTTGAGGAAAAGACCGGCCGAATGAATTGCGGCGAAAACGGCACGCAGGCGCCTCAGGTGCTCTTCGAACGTGGCGGAGAAGATGACAACGTCATCCAGATGCACGATGCAGGACTGCCATTTTAGATCGGCAAGCATGGTGTCCATCATCCGCTGGCAGGTGGCAGGAGCCGAGCACAGGTCGAAAGGGAGCACCCGGAATTCGTACAGACCATCCGGTATAATAAATGAGGTCTTTTCCCGGTCGCGTTCGTCCACCTCGATTTACCAATAGCCACTGCTTAAATCTAGCGACGAGCAATACGCGGCGTAGCCGCTCCAGGAAGTCATCAATCCGTGGCAGAGGATAAACGTCTTTTTTGGTGACTTTGTTTAGACGCCTGTAATCAACACAGAACCGTAGGGTTCGATCCTTCTTCGCCACAAGAATAACAGGCAATGACCACGGGCTCGTCGACGGCTGTATGACATCGTATTGGAGCATTTTTTGAACTTGTCGGCGGATGGCGTCACGTTCCTTCGCAGAGACCCGATAAGGCGGCTGGCATAACGGTCGCTGATTTGCGCAAACTACAATTCGGTGCTTTGTGAGCGGAGTCTGCCTAACTTTGGAGGTGGAGGCAAAACAGTATCGGTAAGATTCGATATTGCTCTCTAGGCAGCGTTTCTGATTAGACAGGAGGTTTGGGTTCACACCGGCCTTTATGGGAGTGGTCGGCGTCTCCACTGATGCCGGGATTTCGGTCAACGCGTGCTGTCCCGCGAATTCACGAAGTTATTCAATGTACGCAATAGCCGTTTTGCCAGCCAAACACTGAAGTTCAGGACCAAAATTCGTCCTCAAAAGTTCGGTTCGCCCACTGTTCAATTCAATAATTCCGCGAGCTACACAGACTTGCCGACCCAGGAGCAGCGAGATGTTGGTTTCAGTGATGCCACGAGTGCAGGGGCTGTTATGGCACTCTACGGTAACAAACATGCTGGCTCTTGATAGGATCAACACCTGGTCGTCATAGACGCACAACTTAGCCCTGCGTGGCACGGTATCGTCGTCGACATGGCCTTGGGTGGAAAACGACACGATTAGCTCCTGAAGATTGATGACGGCGACGTACTCCTGAAGTCAATCCAAACCGAGTGTGAGGTTCTTGGAACACTCGGGTAACACACCAAAGCAACCAGGTAAAGTAACACCGCGGAGTTACGACATGGCCAATCGGAGTTACGACATGGCCACCAGCTGTCCGGATCTGCGGCCCAGACCAAGGGGTCAGAACCTTCCACAGGGCCGCGGCTAACCGACTGCTCATTACAAAAAAATCGGCGCCGGTATCCACGAGTGCGGTAACCTCGTGGTTGTCGGCTGATCCCGGGATTTCGGCGGAAACCAGTCGGTCGCAGAGCGTCGTTGAGGCCGTCGGGTCAGGTCGTCGTCGGTCGGAGCGTCGCGGCGAATCTTCGGGTGGAGGCTCTTGACACGGTCCAGTAGCGGCGGCCCTACTCCCGGAGGACGCCGTCTTCAGTTTTCCCGATGTGGGGACGCACCTCTAAACTGACCAGAGGATGATGGGCGGCCGGGCGAAGGGAACCGCCTTGGGGATGGCGATCGGGACTGGCGTCGCTGCGAGGTCGAGGACTGCACATTATCAGCCAGGTACAGCTCGATATCCCGTGGCCTTTCACCGTAGTGCGGTCGAGGTGAGTCAGGTGAAAACCCCCTTAAACCCATTCTGCGGTAGGGGCAGTGACGGAGGATGTGGCCGGGCCGGAGGATGTGGCCGGCAGAGCGGCCGATTGTTGGGCGTACGCCACACCTGCGCTTTGCTGATGGGGGCCCTGGACTCCCGCGGCACGGAGGGTACTGCTGCGGTTGGGTACTGCAGAGATGGTACTGGCACAGGAGCGACGGGGGAAAAGGCTTGCACTGCTGGCCCAGGACTACGCAGGCCCAGGCGTAATGCGTCGCTGTACGCCATATCGGCGGGCGCCGGGTGTGGAGCTGTGGTCGGTTGCACAGCTCGTCGGATTTCGTCATGGACCACGTCCGTTACGGCAGCGGCAGTGGCCTGGGGAGGTCAAAGTGAAGTTTAGCCAGTTCCTCGCGCACAAAGCTTCTTACGAGCTCCCGCAGCTCCTTGGCGGGCAGCGACGTAGGTGTGCACTGGGAAGCGGCTGCTACAGTAGCCTGACGTCCGTAGTGCGCGCCCCGTTCCTGCAGAGAGCGCTCGATACCCGTGGCCTCCCTTGTGAAGTCGGCCACTGTTCTTGGCGGGTCACGGACCAGTCCGCCAAACAGCTGCTTCTTTACGCCGCACATTAAGTGGCGCACATTCTTGGCCTCGGGCCTCGATGAACATTACGACGCTCTCGTTCGACTGCTGTGATCTTGAGTGCAGGGCGACTTCAGCCTTTTCTTTCCTTTGCTGGTGGCAAACGTTGCTAGCAGCTCTCGACGAAAAACCTCCCAGGTGGTAAAGGAAGCTTCGTGGTTCTCGAACCATGTTTTGGCCGAGTGCTGCAGCGCAAAGTAGACGTTTCGTAATTCGCGCTCGCTGTCCCACTCATTGAAACCCGACACTCGGTCAAAGCTAGCCAACCAGTCCTCGACGTCCTCGAACCTGCGCCCGTGGAGCGGTGGAGGCGACCGGGATGCGTGGAAGACGAATGGCGCGGCATTCCCGGAATGCTGAGTTGTCTGGCTAGCCACGGTGGATGTCATGGCTCTTACCGCTCTTACCGGCGCTGTCAGTTGACCGAACTCCGGTTGTAGGCCTCGCAGACGGCGGCTCGCTTTGTGGACGGGTGTTGAGTCCATGCGTGGAGAACAGGCGTCAAGAGTGTCCTCGCAGTCTGAGTACATGGGACGGCACCCAGCACCTCCACCAAATATGTCACCGACAGACGGTTGCAGAACAAAGCCCAGGTTTAATAAGACGATAAGGACGTTCCAGAAAGCAGGGAGCTCGAGCGAGGAAAAGACAATCTTCGAGCCCTCGAATGCCGAAGGCATGGCAAGTTCCAGCTAAAATAGTTCGGCCGCGGTACGGTGCCACTGATTGGATCGTACGGTGGCAATATAGTAGCCCTTATACGTGAGTACCGATTTCTAAGCCATTTTATTTGTGGGAGGCAGAGAGATTTTCTACATGCGTCTTTATTAGTATTCATATACGCATTCGGCTGTCAGAAAAAAATAATTTGGAATTAATTTGCAAGATCGAAGAGAGTTTATGTCATTGCTGTTCATGAACGTTAAAATAATCTTGCTTGAAAGTCTACAGGACTGAAAACGGTTCGTAACTACTTTCTGGTTTACAATTTGCTGCGCAGCGATGATGGCAAGGTATCACACCTGTTTTTCAGGGTCGGAAATACAACTATGATGTAAAACTCATCAAGTCGTCCCATTTAAAGTCGTCCCAATCAAGTGATTTCACCATACTTTTCTCGGTAGGGGTCTCGACGTGGCGTTTGCACTTACTGAGCTTGGGGACTAAACAGTATAAGCGAAATTTCTATTCTTTGCTTTGACAGACAGCCGTGGAGGTACGTCACTAGCCTTGGTCATGGCCTGACCGTCTAGAGACTTTTGTGCTTTTTCTATCGCTGAAGTATTTACAGTGGCGCTTCCGCACGCTTGCCTCTATGCACCTTTCTCTTCGAGAGTTGTTACTTTAATGAATCGCACTTTGCATGAAGCGAGGTTATCAAAACTGGTGGACGGCTGTACGGCATCGTGTGGACAGCTTTCTCTCGGAGGCAACCGGCTTGCGAGCTCCTTAAAATTGAAATAATTACAGTGATAAAGAGGAAACTAATACCACACTATTTAGACCGCCTGGCCTCCTAAATGGGCCAGGCATGAAATTAAATGTACTTTTTTATTGAAAGATGAGGATAATGCTCCTAAAAATGGCGAGAGAAACTAGCACCACTCGCTTCCACAATTCGCTTCACGAACAGAACGAATGCCCAATGAAATGTTCAAGTTGTTGCCCTCACAGCCGCGGCTTGAAAGCAGCAGAGTGGAAATGGATAGAATATGTCTTGGGAGAGTGTGAAATGGTGAAATGGTTCGATTTCAATCTTCCTGGCCGTTCGCGACCCGCATGACTCTATATTGCGCAGATATGATTGTACCAGCCGATGTACAGGGGTAGTCAAAAAATCCCAGGCCGCTCCGAACAGCCGCGGAGCGGCTGCTCTCCGCTATCGGGGCGCTGTTATCGCACGCGTGTCTCGCCGCGCTCGGGTTGCTAGGGTATCCGCTGAGAGGAGGTGACGCTCCCTCTCTCTCTCGCTCTCCATGATAACAAAGCAGTGAAAAAGACAGTGGACGCATTTGTTTTTCAGTCCCGGACTGTCCGGGACTACTTGCGGACTCGAGTCCGGTATTTGTTTTTCTCGGGCAGCCCGAAAGCTCCGCCCACCTGCCTGCATCGCCATAGCAACGCGTTCGTTTTTAGCCTATGGCAGTCCGCGGGCTGCTGAGAAGGCAGCAGACGACAGCTGCGCGCCGCGCTGGCAGCCATATTGAGTTAGACTCCGTGTGCATTTTGAGTACTTTTCGTGTTCCTGGAGGTCGATATCATGCGTTAAACCTTCAAATGAGCTCCGTAGCTGCTCTCTGAGCCATCGCAAGACTTTTTGTTCTTGCATCTTCGTTTATTTTCTTGAAATCCACCGCACACGGACGTGCGTTCGAAGCTGCGAGCGCGTATTGTTTGCTCGTGTCGTCAAGAGGTTCTCGTTCGCTTGTTTTGCGACATGCTGTCTGTACGCTTACCTGAAAGCATCGCAGGTGAACCACTCGTATACTGGAGCAGCTATAGAGCTTGTTGTCAACATTTTTGCGAAGGCTTTCGTCTATCTGCCTATCCGCAACGAGTTGGGCTACTTTGTGCGAGCTTCGCCGCAAGCAGTAGCGGCGAGCATACCTCCGAAGCTGAGTTCTGTAATGCACCTACGCTAAGCTGACAGTACAGTCTTTAAATCGACTCAGTGTCATGATCGAGCGCACGGCGTTGCTTCGGCGTCGTGGTGGCCGTGGCTTGCATCGTCTGCTAGCAGATGACAGCGTTATAGTGCCTAGAGACCAGATTTTTGAGCCTCTCCTGGGCGCGGCCATTTTGCACCGACTGGCGCGCCGCGGTGCGGGCGTTTCTTTGGGGACTGCGGGGCTGCGGCATTTCCGCGGCCGCGCCTGCATATAGCCGCGCTTCGGGCGCTAAAAAAACATTGTCGAGCATATACTTCCGCTGCGTGGCTGTGTTGCAGGAAGTATTTACGTTATCAAAGCGATAACATTGACGCGTTTTAATGACATTTAGTTTGACATTCAGGTTAATTGTGCCGGCGCTTAGAACGCGCTCGTGCTTATATCGAATTCCGTCTTGGTGCTCCACCGCAAAGAAACTTTTTATTCAATATCAAGAATTAGGTGTGCGGCTAGTATGCAGTTCGAATTCCCATGCACTCTTATTCCTTCCTGCCGGCCATAAAGCCCCCCCCACTTCCACAAACGGCTTTCTTGTCGCCGCGCCAGTTTATCAACAAATTACCGCTGTGAGCTCAACTGAGTCGCAGCGCCAACAGAAAACAAATTTTGTCATGGTTTATGCAACCTTGTGCATAAAAACGTGCTTTCGCTTAATTTATAAAAGCTTGAATAGATATGAGCAGCTAATCCAGCTTTCACTAATTCTGAGGTCCGAAGTCGCGTTATGTTATTCAGGAGCTCTCGCCGCGTGTGAGAGCGTTGCGTAGGCGTTTGGCTAAGTGTGAAAAATGTAATGAAATCGCACATATTTTCCTATGAATAATGTAGATACCGCACCGCTGCGGTGGCTCAGTGGTTACGGCTCTCTGCTCTGGCCCAAAAGACGCGGGTTCGATCCCGGCCGCGGCGGCCGAATTTCGAAGGAGGCGAAATTCTAGAGGCCCGTGTACTGTGCGATGTCAGTGCACGTTAAAGAACCCCAGGTGTTCGAAATTTCCGGAGCCCTTCACTACGGCGTCCCTCATAGCCTGAGTCGCTTTGGAACGTAAAACCTTAATAAACCAAACCAAGCTAAGGTAGATACCAACAGCAGAAAGATAATATAGATAAACCTTTACCCCCCAGATACCTCTGACATGTGTGCGGAAAAAGCAGCTGGATTCGGTAGCGGTCGTGCTTACAATCCTGTGCATGAAATGTGTTTAATGGGAACAAGAGCAAGCTCAGCGCAAGGATGCCGAACACATACTAGTGATCGAAAACACGCGCTCCGTCGGGACAACCTTCAGTCTGCAGCTCGCCTATCCAGTTACTATTCCACTGAGTCAAATCAATAGATCTATATTCTGATGCATAAAATTATCATAGATGATATCGCACATAAAACGCGACAACAAACGACACGACAGCGCAGAAATCTGCTTCGAAGTGCCGGTTTCCAGTCGGTACACTACCTGGTCGACTACCCTCGGATGTCACGTTAACGAGTAACTGCGCACAAGATAACCGCAGCACTGTCTGGAAGAGGGCAAATGTGAGTACTGACGCACAGCACACACCCTCATACGTTAGCTGATGGAGCACAAAACGGCAGAAGCGAACACGTAAACATGCGTTCTATGCGCGGCGCCGGCGCGACCCGCAGTCCCTCGGGCCGCGCGCGCCGACAGATGGCGACTGGCGTAGAGAGTAGGCGCGCGTCCGCAGCCTGCGTGCGAGGGTAAAAAAATCTGGTCTATAACAGCGTCCTTGTACGGTAACCGAGGGGGAGCCCAGCTCTGGCGGCGAGTTCGAAAGCAGCCTATGGCATGCCTATGGCAAGTAGGTCATGTGACCATGACGCTTTTCCTGTCCGAGCGGAAGCCGAGACCTGCCAGCAAGTAGTCCGGGACTGGAAAAACAAATGCGGCCAGTGAGGCGCGCGCCTTCACGCCTTCGCTGTTCGAGATTTCCGCACTCGGCTGCAGTGCAGCGCTTCGCGGAGCAGACGACCATTTGCGCAAAGTGACGCGCGCTGGCGGCCGTATTTAAATGGATTTCGTCTGCTTCTTCCCACTTCTCGGCTTCCTGGCATACGATATAATGCATTTACCTTCACCTAAGCTCTGTTGCGGCTCTCTGAGCACTCACTTTGAGTTGTGACGTGCTATATTTATAGCATTCTTGTTCAACTTTCTGGAAATTTAGTACACTCGAATACGATTTCAGGACGCATTCTCTGCCTGAAATTCTCAAGGGTTTTTATTGCTCCTTTATTGCCATGTCGCCATGTCGAGTCTTGTATTAATGAATTGGTTTAATGCTTTCGCGCAGGTAAAGCAGGTAGAGTGGGTCGTGTGTTGGGGAGTTAGCACGTGTTGCTGAAGCTTTGGCGAGTATTTCATGCAATGCTATGCAGTATGCTCCAGCTAAGAGGTTTACGTTTCCGGCACTTGCACTCCTCCCTCGGCGCTCGCGAATTCGTAGCAAGAATGAGTATTTTGTCACGATGTCAGAATATAAGCGTCCAACGCGTGGGTTTCACGACATGCCGTCATTTATGGGCAATCAAAATTGTACAGATTCAGCCAGATATTCTTGCACCGTTCCTTCGATTTCAGGCACCGCGCTGCTCTTAGACGCGCCAATATACTCGTCAACTCTGGATAGGCGTAAAGTCGGCATCTGTGATTATCTGCCTGTACTCGGATGTGTTTGTCGTTGGCTTGCCGGACTGCTGTCCACTTTGCGTTCAAAGATGTTGCGTTCTGCTTCGGAAAAAGAGCGAATCATTTCGCGTCTGGGCACTTGTACGCATCTCTACTATATACGCGCGGTGTCCCTGTCAGGGAACTTTTCTTGCTTCTGCGTCCTCACTGTTTCATTCAGGAGCGCAGAAATGGTAGGAATTTAATATGTTTAGGCGAATATCATATACGAAAACAAGCTGTTTCTTTGACAAACTTCCAGTTTTTTATTCTTCAACGGCGGACTCCTGCTGTATCTGTCGTGGAGCTCGTACTATAAGCCGACTGTCTCCGCCGTTGACGTCAGTATCTGGCCTTGCGTGCTCAGCCGTAGTGGAACTAAATTGCTCATGAAATCTGTGTAGCTATACTCCATCCGCAGCCATCGTCCGGCGAGCTCTTCATAGCGTCAATTCATTTCAGAGGTAAAAAAATGTTGTTGAACAGTATCTATACGTATAAAGTCCGCGACCACTTATAATTATAGAATAGAACCAAAAAGGGAACGAAATATGATGAACCAGGATGTGCTACCCGCGAGCTGATGGAATCGTCGTGATGGAAATGGCAGTTGGTGCTGAAAATTCAATTATGTTCGCTGGCGTCAAATATATGTGAATAAAATCTTCAAAAGTTGTGACTGCTGAGAGCATATCACAAGCAATAACAGAGAAATAAAAACCCTTGAGAATTTCAGGCAGAGAATGCGTCCTGAAATCGTATTCGAGTGTACTAAATTTCCAGAAAGTTGAACAAGAATGCTATAAATATAGCACGTCACAACTCAAAGTGAGTGCTCAGAGAGCCGCAACAGAGCTTAGGTGAAGGTAAATGCATTATATCGTATGCCAGGAAGCCGAGAAGTGGGGAGAAGCAGACGAAATCCATTTAAATACGGCCGCCAGCGCGCGTCACTTTGCGCAAATGGTCGTCTGCTCCGCGACGCTCTGCACTGCAGCCGAGTGCGGCAATGGGCTTCTTCGATTAACCGCGCTCGGGCAGCCCGCTGGCGGCCCGCAAGTTCGTCTCTGACAGGAAACCGCATCATGGTCACGTGGGCTGGCAGCCACCGGAACTAGCAAGCCGGCAATCACGGCGTCAAGCAAGTCGCGGATCACGGAGGGCAGATGCTCTCTCTAGCTTCGCGTTCTGCGTCTCATTGCTACGCACGCGTACGGTAGAAATAGGCTGCTTGGTGTCGAAAACAACGACTTGCAGTTATTGAGGGCTGCGTGCCGCAGACTGCAGAACATGCAGTTGATCAAGCTCGCACTCGTATACATCGGCAACGACAACGCGAGCGTGTGCCTTCGGTGCACTGTGTAAGCTTCAAGAAATCCTCAAAAGCATGCGATGAGCAATCGCAATCTAACGTGTTTCAGTCGACACCACATAGGACGGAAAAACTGCCCGTGCGTTGTTTATCAAACGACAAGCCGTACTCTCGGATTATTGCGTGTTTGCTTACTACGCAGTAAGTAATATATGACTGGTATGACCGCCGACGATCGACCCATGCTGGTGGACTCTGCTGTGGTCGTTGAGATTTCTACGCTCGTAACCTGCTTCCTGTAAGCTGTTCCTGTTAAGCAGAAAAGAATCAGGATACGTTCGTTCAACTGTAGTCTGTCGGCCGCCGGCTTTTGCTGCGGGCAAGGAACGCATAATTTCGGCAAAATTTGCGCATATCAGCTTGTTGAACGTCCACCTAGAACAAGCGGGTGCACTGTATAAATTTAGCTGCGTATCGTTTCTGTAATAATACAGCTTTATAGCAGAGAACTGGCACTGAAATGAAAGGCGCTACAATAAAACCCTGCGTGTCGGCGCCTCGTTCCGCGTGTGTTTGCATGACGATCGATCAGCGCTAGAGCTCATTTTTATCTATTTTTTTAAAATGAGCCAAAAGCGAGGAGGTGCATGCCTGCGGTACTTCTCAGATATCTTGAGCATATGTGGCAGAAGGGCCGAGCATGAAGCTGTACAACAGTTGGTGACGACAGAATCAGCACTTGGTCGGCGCGACAATTCTGTGTGGCCACATGCCCGCAGAGATGTCTCGAGCAATGTGCTCGTGAGGGCTTTTAATAAAGGACATGTTTCAGTCAAGCGTTTTTCAAAGCATATCCACTTTTGCACTGCGCCAAACGCAATGAAGACCATACGCTCCCGTGGCGCTCAACCAACACTTCGTATAACACGGTCAGCACATGCATATATGCGCGCGTCTGAACGCGTACTCGGAACTGGAATCCGGCTGCTCTCGTGAAAGGCCTCGAACACCATCGCAATATCCGCCGGGCGCACGAAATTAACAGCCGAAATATTTTGTGAATCAGAAGTATGCGATCGTAATATGAAGCGAGCAATTGTGCTTTCGAGGTGGTGAGACGATCGAAATATGGTCGCGCATACGCACGCAAAACATATGAATAAACAGCGAGAACTACCGCAAAAGGTGTCATTGCAGACGACACAGTCGATATGCACCGTGGCCTAGTCGAAACAAGCGCCTGCATCGAGCAAAACATCGCATGAAGAACCGTGGTCCTTCTAGTCCTTATAAAGATGGCCGCGCGAGCTTCCCGCTACCATACACCTCTCTGTCGTCTGCTAGCTGCCCGAGCGCTGCCAGCACAAAATCGTCCTGGCGAGTCTGGCCGTCGGCTGGCAGCCCGAAACCGCCCAGCCAGAGAAAAACGAACGCGTTCCGGGCAGCCACCGAAAGTGGGCGGAGCAACCCGAGAAAATCGAGCGCGCTCGGGCAGCCCGCAAGCAACCCGCGGGCTGCCAGAGGCGGATAATCGAAGAAGCCCAATCTCGAACAGCGAAGGCGTGAAGGCGCGCGCCTCACTGTCTTTTTCACTGCTTTGTTATCATGGAGAGCGAGAGAGAGAGGGAGCGTCACCTCCTCTCAGCGGATACCCTCGCAACCCGAGCGCGGCGAGACACGCGTGCGATAACAGCGCCCCGATAGCGGAGAGCAGCCGCTCCGCGGCTGTTCGGAGCGGCCTGGGATTTTTTGACTACCCCTGTACTCTATGGGCTTGCTTGCTTTGAAAACCAAACCTACTTAGAGATCCTGGAGGGCGGCCCTCAAGAAGTTGGGGGAGAGCGACTGAGAGCGGCAGTGATTCTGTTCTTCGGCAAGTGTTGAGCACGCTTTTTGACAGCACTGCCGCTGAGTTGTTTCATCCACAGTGGCTAGAAGTCATCGCAATAAAAAGTCAGTCTGTTTTTGAAGCTTTACGATCCCTTCCTAATAGTGTATTGCCGTGTCCACTAAGTTACTACAAAAAAAAAATATAGCACTTCATGATGTGATCACGTCACTTCGACCACAAAACATGTAGCAAAAATCTACCAAAGAAAAAATTCGCCTCTAGACACATTATTTATTATTCGTCCTTTTTATTGAGTTATTAATCACAAGAGCGTTATCAACGGCGATTCCGATAAAAAAATTACCCTGGTTTGAATATTCTTTCGTCAGAAAATTGATGATGCTAACTCTACGCGTAAATCGAAAGAGAACTGCGTTTAACAGGCACGCCCACTGTAAAGATTCAAGCTGACTGCGAAGCTTGCATTCTTCAGTAATATTTGGGCACACAGTCATCCACTGGTGCTCATGATAAGGAAAGGCAAGAACGGGTGCAAGCCTGAAGAGTGGAATTCTGTAGTGAATTCTCACGCAGCGTTCGCCGTGCGTGCGTCTCCTTTCTTCGTCCTGTGTTTTTCGCGCTGAAAAAATGCATTCTACGCAACAGATATGTGTCTCTTCCAATAGAAATTCTTAGGCGTCCTGGCCTCTCAATGTAATCAGCTTCTAATGCACTTGCGATTTACTAAATAACCATAAAAAATTAGCTGAGGTTTAGCTGTGGCTAAATCGGGCAAGTTGAGTAAGCAGCGTGAAGCCTGGTGGAGCGTGGCTGAAACGGTTGCTATGGCAACGGCACTCCATCTGTTTGACCTCGCTGCGGCTAAAGGTCTACCGTGGTCACCGCCGGGAGCTACGCGACGGCTCGAAACCTGGCACAGTATTGCTAACGCAATAAAACTAACCATTAAAAATATTACAACCTTCACCGACACTATCATGCCGCTTGCTTTAATGTTACAGATATTTCGGGGGGGGGGGGGGGGGGGGGCTAACGCAGCCGACAGCTACACAAGAAAGCAATTCATTCAGTAGGTCATGCAAACTCACTGTGTTCGTCGTCGTTGATTTCAATCGCATCGTACTTTCCAGGAGCAGGTTTGTTCCCACTTTCCCAAACAAAGAATGTTCCTGTCAGGTTCTTGACTTCTTTTCTGTGCCAAAAAAAATGGCGTTCACGATATGCACTAGCAATCGGCATCAATTGTCTTACCTGGTATTATTAACGAATGACCTGGTAAACGATGTTTTGTTGTCCGCTATCGCGGTGTAGACGTCCTGTCTGCACTTGACATTGCCCGATTCCGATGTGTTGTAAACCCACAAGTGTTGAGTTGTTTTCAAAAACTGCGTAGAATAAAAAGTACTACTTACTGTTTGGCCGATATTTATTGAAAGAAACGAAATTTGTCTATTATTATAGATATCTTCAGTAACCCATAGCACGAAGCACTAAACAACCTTTTCTGGTTTTTGGCTTCGACCATTAGGTGCACGCTAGATTGGGTACAAATAATTTCTTGGGGAATTGCTGTGTCTGTCGGTCGCAGAAGAAAGGAATAGCGTTGTTGATCTTGTTCTCTGGACGAACGCGATAGATCTAAATAGATTTCATTGTCTATAGACATCAGTTCTATAAAATATAACTTAGGCAGCGCTCTGACTGCTCTCACGAGCCCATCATTAAGCCGTTCCAATGCAGCCAATGGAGACGATATCAATGTGTTGACTTAAGTCTCTGGCGCGAAAGACAAAGAACACCGACACGTATCAAGACAAAACCGAACGGTCGTGCCGTGGCGTATTGTGTCGCAGACCAGGGACGTCTTTTTTCTCGTCTTCTACGTGCGGTCGAGCTTTGGCCGCGCTTTTGGGTACAGGCAAGGGAGAGCGCTACAAGTGCACACAACATCGCGGGAAAAATTGCCAAAAATCAACGGCCTTGTTAAAGGTCAGCTAATGAGTCCTCGCTTTTCCGCTTGTTAGTCTGAAAAATTTTGGCGGCGTGCCGTCAGGAAACGGGAGCCAAGAACGCGCGAAGAACGCAGTGTAACTAAACTAGAAAGTGCCTGAGCTGCCAATGTATATGTGCATCCGCGCATAACATGACCCTACCTCTGGCAAAAAAGACAAAGCCAGACTTTTTGGCTGCCATATACAATCGGGCCCCTTGAAAGCGATCTTATACATAAATTAGGATATGTCGAACTATAAAGAGTAGTCGATTGTGTTCATGGCCAGTAAATCAAACACAAATGTGGTCTGCATATTTTAATATACGAATATACTTGCAGTTTGGCTGCACAGCTTTGAGACCAATCATTTCAACACTTAAGGACGCAGAGGAGCAGTCCTTAACCGCACTAGTGTCGAAAGATCATGGTTGAACGAGTAAATCAGTCGTAGAAGATGGCGTTCTAGACGCATTTCTTGAAAAAATAATTAGTATTCAGCCTTCAACGGGGTAGCCGCAAGATTTATTAACATCAAGAAAAATCGCTCGTGCCGAAAAGCACTCACATATTCAAAGATGCTTACAGGCTGAAAGACGATACTTTCCTTACACAAATCTGGGGAAGCCTATTCATGCATGATGAAAGCGCTTCGCTTTTTTTAGCCATCGGTTTAAACGAGCCCTTGTCAGCCTCTCCCTCAGCTGAGCCTCCCATGATGTGAGTGACCCTGAATGATACTAGACCAGGTCAATCATCTGTTTGACAGGCTTCAAAATAGGAACAACACAAGCCAAGGTCCATGACGGCGGAACGCCGCCAGTCTCTCAAACATCATTGTAGAAGTTTAATAAGGCCTTCTTGTGGTCAGGAGAGAGGTCATCCAGCATTTGGTTCGTGATGCTTTCGGGGCCAGTTGCACACAGACACCGCAGGGCACACACGGTTTCTGCAGTTATCAATGCGTGAACAGAAGATTTATGCTAGATGTGAAAGAAAGCAGGAGGAAGACAACGCTCAGTGTTGGAATTTCCACCTAGAAAGGAGTCTGAAAATTTACCAGCCAAGCACGCAGCAGGATGCAAGCTAGAGCGTTAAAAGGCTTCAAAGACGAAATTTATCGGAGTACTCCGAAAGACGCAAAATATTCTCGTCATCAGAGAGAATATAGTCAAGCAACTAGAAAAAAAATTTCATTGCCGCGTCCGGAATTTGCGTGCCCTCGAATAGCATAATTCAGCCCATTTAAGGTCGTTTAAGGGCCCTGTCATCGTTATGCCTAACGACTTACAGCTCCGCCCTCCTGCCCAGTGTGCAAAGCTCATAATTCACCATTCATGCATACCGGAATTGCTCTTTCTTGATGTGCCACTGCACAAATCGGTATAGTTTCGAATGCTAGTTATGCATAAAGTAATACAGTAGTCGTTGACATATGTGCTAAGCATATATGTGTTTTACTGGTGTTTTACTGAAACGTATGCACCATGCGTAGCGCTAAAAGTAGAAGATATAAACTCAAATACAGAAACAACGGTGCATTATTACAAAGAAGCATTTCTAGATAAATAAAGTTATCAGCCTCACTGCAGAACTAAAAGCAGACCCCATCTGTCTGGATTTACAAGGACGCTACATGAAGCCCCCGTAGGCTTCAAGCGGCAATTCAAGGCAACCACTACCCAATCAAATGCTACTGGTGTTGTTTTTCGTTGCTTGTAGAGGCCACTAGTATACCTTCGCTAAGAACCATTGTCATCGAGAATGCGTTAGAGAAAGTTAGGAATCTTCGTAGATGACTCCCCTAATCGGACGTGAACAATAATGGACTGATCCAGTGGTCTTAAATCAATTAATTATCTTAATAAATGTGGGGCCAGTCGGCGCACGACAGCCAGAAAGTTGGGCAGTATACAATCTGGTTGCCAGCTCCGTGTTCATTTGCGCGCTCACATAAGAGGTCACACTGTTCACTTTCGCTAGCAACGGAGTATTGGAGTTTCACTGGCATGACCATTCTGACAGTATTCACGCTGAGACGTTGAAGTTTAAGTATTTACGTGTGCAATGCGACATTTCCACTAATTTGAGTAATTTGAGACTCTGTCCCTGAAATCGCCATGTCGCCCGTTCACTACCAAAACAGGCATCTCAAAGGCAAACTTCAACGCTTTTTATGAAACGGGCGCTACAGACCGCAAGAAAAACTGCCGAATGGCCTACAGCCACTGCAGCGCAAGCTCTCCTGACTTTGCCAACGATACTTTTCTTTACTTTTCTTTACTTTACTTTTCTTTCCGCGGCTATCGCACACGAATAGAAGCTAAACCTAATGCCGTATTCTCTGTAAGCTCTTTGTTTTCCGTAGTCTATTTCGAGTCCATTCAGTCCTTTGTCAGCGGCCACTCAGAAATACCCGCGGATTTCAATCTCCTAATCTCCTGGACAAGAGACCCGGCCATTGGGTGACTGGTGGCCGGACCTTACCATTCGCTGAAATTGAATGCAGTATGCAGCCAATGGTGAGGTACAGCTCAGTGCTTTGTAAACCGCAGCGACCGGACCTCGCCACTGGATGACATCGGCTACGGTATGGAGCCAATGGTGAGGTACGGTCGACAACCACCCAACGGCCGGGTCGCTTGAAACTGCGTGTATAAATTAGTGATCATTGACAGAGGACCGAAAGTATGTCATTTGGACAATGGAAAATGGACAGCTTCTAGAATGCGACTCCTGGTGTCTAAATTACCGGATGACGACGCCAATCTAGCCCGTCTGATATTCGCATAAAAAGTGGCGGTGGTAACGAAAAGGGGGAAAAAAACAACTGAAGGCTGCGCTTATCAGGGATTTCAGTATCGACGATTACTTAGTTAACGATGGCTTGCCTTTTTATCGCCCCGAGCGACGAAGCAAAATATAACGCAGGAAGCAGTCTTAGTTGAGCATAGAGGCTCCCTATTCAGGTTAATTACCACTGATGTCTCGAACCGGTGGCCGATTAATTGCATATATCACCAGCGCACGTGCGTTTGCATTTGACTTTCGGCGCTCCTCATGCGCTGACTTTCCATTTTGCTTGCAAAAAAACGCGAGATTTTTCTCGCGCTGCAGGGCTTTAGAAAATGATTTCCTTGTTCATATTAAAAACTGGTGCAATATTATCTTCTCCGTGGCTAGAAACTAGCCGTTTGGCAATAACCGGCAAACTTCATTGATTTAAATAGTCAAGTGCTAAATTATGTATAGTTAGGAATCTAAATAGCTCGTTTTTTACAAATTACTCATTGCCATCGCAGCTTATAGTTTAGTCCTCCAGATGCTTACATTTTTTTCTCTAAAAACTTGTTATTAAAGATTTTTGAAAGTCTTCATGGAAACACCCAGTTTTATCTGCTGTTTTTAATTCACATGACTCTTTATAACCAGACGAAAGCGAGCTCTTTTCTGGAGCTTGTAACACACAGATTAAAAGCGCATAGTACGCACTTGGGCTATTTTGCCTTCTACGACGCTGCGTACGACAGTTTGTTAATTCCGTGTGATCGTTTAAGATATCTGCCATATTCTTATATCTGGGGATAGTTTGTTTCGTGACTGAGTAGTCGTTCGGTGTGTGTTCTGCACTTCTGGCTGCTTTTAAAATATCATGTTGTACATCTGATCAGCGGTTAGAAAATTAAACTGCTGCTCAGTCCCATGAAAAAAAATTTTACATTGTCGTATACATATGGCCCGTTGTTTATTGAATATGAGAAGGAAATGCAAATGCAGAGCAAAGCATTCCAAGAGAGCTGCAAACGTACAGCTAAATTCGTTCCAGTGCATTACTTGCATAATTGAGATGTGCCTTGATAAGCTCTGCACGGTTAAGCCACGTTCCGCATTCGGCCCACTTCCTGCCTACTAATGGCTGCATTTTATAGTTTAATGTGTAGCCAAATCGGTTATGGAACAAAGAGGACTATTAGCTGGCCGAGTAACGAGTTGGGTACCAAGCGGCAGCCATGCATGGCCCGAACATGTCCTCCGGCTCCCATTTAACGCACACAACATTTCTAAGGCGCCGCTTATAATGCGTACACGCAACGTAGATCACTGCAAAATACTCAAGCGGACCTAAATTAAATCAATATACAAATTCAATAAATCCCTCAGTCGCCTTTATGTTTTCCTTTCATTTCATTTATTGTTTCCTTACAGGTCCGAAGGCATTACATAAGGGGGGGGGGGCATATTCGTTTACAACGGCGAAAGTGATGTGAACACGCACAAAACAAAAAAAAACGAAGAAACAAACATAACAGGGGCTGTAATCATGTCAGGATTCACCAGCAGGCGATAAATCAAAGATATATTAAACAATGTTTGCTACAAAGTGCGCAGAAGCGATCAAAATCTATACGAAGTGAATTTTTATTTTCTCGCGGAATGCTTTGTGATCAGCACATGAAGCGATGTCATTAGGCAGTGAATTTCAGAGTGCTCTTGCTTTGGGGAAGAATGAGTGGTTGTAAGCAGACTTGTGGCCACCTATGCGTGCTATCGGGTTACTATGACTGAGCCGGGAGGACGCTCGTAGTCGGGCGGTTAATAGAGGGTGCCGTGCTCTTGTGTTACGATAAAATGTATGAAGCAAGCATAGGCGGGAAACGACGCAGCGTGATTCTAGTGTTGAGAGACGGAGGGACTGCTTGAGGGCGGTGACACTGGATTCTCTTGATAACATGAAGAGATGAACCGAGCTGCACGATTTTGGATCGATTCCAATTCGAGGGTGAGATACGATTGCCATGGGTGCCAGATGGATGATGCATGCTCTAATTTTGGCGGTACAAATGTTTCGTACGCGAGCTGTTTTATTTTAGGGGATGCAGATTTTAAATTTCTTCTGAGGTAGCTAAGTGTGCGTGAAGCGTCGGACCAAATGGTTCTAATGTGGGTTACCCAAGAAAATGTTGGTGTGAGATGCACACCCAGATGTTGGCTGTTATGCCACATAAGCAGCGAACATTATCGTGCGTCAAACGCACGGAAGAAATCTGTCTACTGTGTGCTTGCAATAAGAGAGAGAGAGAGAAAGTACATATACTAAGATTGCAATGAGATTTTTTTCAAATATACAGTATGTGCATCACATTTACTTCTTTAAGAAATCCAAAAATGCAGCAAAATTCTAGAAGCGCATGTTGACCTAAGAGCAACATTAGATAGAAAGGGATGTGCTCATTTTCTTTACAGTAAATATTTTCTTCTTACTACTTCACATTTTGCCCAGGAGAATAGAATATGGCAGAGAGCTAACATTCTATCAAGTTTAAACTCGTGAAGCTTGCTACTACAAGCACTTCCCTCTTTTGACAGCTGCTGAGATGCAGTTCAAGAGCCGTGGATAATCACTGGTTGCGGCAGCCAATCTATGGGTATCAGTGGAATTGTTTAGAAATGGATAAATGCTAAAAGAGCCTGCTTTCTTAACAAGCATGCACATGATAAGAAAATAGGCTTACTTTTCGAGCCTAAAAGAAGTTAAGGGATTAATGCCCTATTCCTGGCAGTTTTGCCGCGCCATCTTAATTTCCACTAGTAAAAAACCAAGGGACTCTAGAGTACGCACAGCTTTACGAGAATAGTTTGCACTTGTAATGACTTAAGCACAAAATTGAATACCTTCTCAATATCGGTGTCGGAGTACTCGTTTCTATTTTTGCCACCATTTGCAAGCACCACTGGAACCAGGAAAGCGAACAACAACACCCAACAAATTTGCTCGTGCGCCATGGTAAAGCCTCTGAAACAGTGCTGTGGTCTGTGGGCGCCGTGTTATTTATACGAGCGTGCATGGTTCATGACAGATGCGCTGAGACAGCTGAATGTCATGAGCTGCAGTATATTCTGCTTTTAATGCGGGCTCACACCCCACATGATCTTTTTAAATGTTAATGTCGATGACTTACTTGCTTTGACGCGTTATTTTTCTTAGTAACTTATTTCGAGCCGTCAGAACGCAGGAAAAATTGATATGCCTTGAAGAACAGATGCTGTTCCTTGAAATATCACTTAGGGGTCACAAACCTCGCCAGAGATAAGCCGCTTTGAAAGGATTGTTGTTAGCTGTTTAAGTTAAAGTCGGCTCGCTTAACCTACTCATCTGTCCACTTTTCTTAATGTATTAAACGCCGTGAGTTTATTTGTTTACAATAATTTTGAGCCCGTTAGACAGTGACTGTTCATTGTATTTATGGCGCCAAATTCCCATTAAAATTGACGGGTTACAGCTCATGCGCCACATAACATGCGCCTCTTTCATCAATATCCGTATCCCCGAATTTACTAAATATCCTGACGCATTTTAGGTTTTATTTTATTTACGTAATTCCGGACTGTTGTGTTCAGTAATACAAGCGATAAACTTTACACAGGCTGAAGGGATCCGGTTAATAGAATGAGGCCATTCTTTGTGCCTAAGGTATGTACCGATTGGGTTTAAAATAGACCATTGTACCCCGTCTCGAAGTTAACGTGTATCTTCCATCGATTGTTTCGTGCAGTGTGAATTCTGCAATCTGACGCTGTTGGTCCTAGGCCAGCAGTGTATGTATCGTGACGCTAGGATAATTTGGTGCCAGATGTAAACCAGGCGCCCTTGGAGACACAACGGTACGCAACCAATGCGTCCCGTAGTTGCACAGGCAAGGCATTCTGCGTTGGTGAACCAAACAACTTTTCCTATCTCGCATAAACACAGGATACGTGGGCCTTCCACGTCTTGTGGCACTACATCGGCGTTTCTGACCTTGTGACTAAGTTTAGGCTCTTAGCGAAATTTGTAAAAAAATGATCGTTTCTTTACAGTGTGAAATGATAAATCTACCAATTGAAGGCTAAGGACGTTCCTCGGCACCCGCTGAGGAGTATGGCTAGGAATCAGTGCCCATATTGCCTTCTAGGTACTGTAGCGCCGCAAATTTTTCTTAAAATGCGTGGTTTATTGTAACGAATTGAATTCGCGTATATACATAACGGAGCTGTTGAACAGCAGGAACTTGAGGAAAAGAGCAAGCCCGAATTTGTTAGTCGGGTTTTAAACCCCTTCTATCATCACAGCTGCAGCACTGCGTTAGAGCATTCCTCCATGCTGGACATATTTTAGTCCTATGACACTTATGATATTCACAACGGGCGAGATAACAGTATTACGGAAGAACAGTGTTACATTAAGAATTACAGCCACATGAGTTCGACCGGGTTTACGGCTCTGCCACACTACGCAAAATCACCTCGGTTTCTATCATAACATCAAAAACGCCGGTTAGGGCTTCGGCGCCGCGAAGGCCACGAAGCTACTGGATGCTCGCCATTCTCTGGCTCTAAGCCAGCTGTGTTGGCCTATGTGAAATAGTACTTGCTCGTGAAGAAGGTACTCTCAGTGCATTGAAGAAGTGGAGCTACTGAAGAAGTTGAGCAACGGGCCTCAAGACATGAAGCTAGGGGATATGAAAAAGATGTAATAAGCTATAGGTATTTGCATTGAAAGAGGTTGTAAAGATTAGCTATGCGGAATTCTATTATTCCAGTTTCTATTATGTTGAAGACAGAAAACAAGCGTACGTTGCGCTTTAGTAGATACCTACGAAAAGCAACGCTGCAACAAAGGCGGAACAAAAATAAAAGCTTCAATAAAGAAAAGTGCAGTGAATTGGCACAGCGCCTTTCCGTGGTGACTGACTCATGACTGAACTGCCTTTCATTTTTCGATGTTCACATAAATTCTTCCTGGTCTCCGGATTTTTAGCCACTTGTTAGGTATATTGAGTACGTATTAAAAGAAGCGCTTTCATGCAACTTGTCCAATTTGTTCGTAGAAGGGCCACCATTTGCGAAACGTCGGTTGTCGAAATTGGAGAACAGAAATGAAATTTTTTTTGTTCACAACAATTTACAAGTGTGAGGTAGCATATTAGAGGTAGCATATTAGAAGTATTCCTGCGAAATTTTCATTCAGCAGCTCCTCTACCTTTACCTATCTTGAAATAGCATATTAACGGCTGTCGTGCCAATAACGTCCGTGCTGGGTTGGGCAGCGTGAATCACGAGCGGTCAGCTGATACTTTAAAATTTCAAGCAAATTGTTCATGAATCTCAAGTTCTCAAGATTTTTCCCGGATAAGCACAAAACTATGATTTCGCTTTAAGGTATTTGTTTTCGTCTGTATGAAGAATAATAGCTCTCTGTTTCTCCAGCGATGGTGTTGCGTACATCTTTGCTCCTCAAAACAGAAGTGTTAGGTCTAATCCAGTTAGCACCGATACGCCACAAAACTGTTACCTTTTTATTTCTTAAAGTTTGTTAAAATGTTTCGTTTTCTTTTTTAGCGTTTGTAAAAAAGTACAAAAACTTTTGAGTGTCATTCGACAGATTTTATTTACATATTTAAACATATATGTACTCGTCACTAAAATAGGAAAGTAACCCTTCAAGTCAAATCCGCTATATGGGGGTACAAAACTTAAATCAACACTTCACTAGAAGCACGCTTGAACGAGGGCAACTTGTGCATCAGTTTTGCTGAGCCAATGTACTCAACTCCGATAGTCACCCCTAACAGACTGCATGGCCTGAGGCTTGCGAGCCAGCCGTGGACGGTGGCACATCAATAGCTGCGCATGGGTGACATGCAAAATATTGAAAAAACAAAATTTTTGAACTATGCAAAGGATCTAAACAGGTATCGTTATAGCTACGAAGGTCTGCTTGTTGAAAAACTTGAATACTGCTCAAAAAAGTGGAAACATTATTAGATATGCTGTCTGAAAATGTCGGCAACATTGTTTTATGGGTGTGATTGGTAGATTATAACAATAGGAACATCCGCCTGCATCAGACGCGTGAGAAGATAAACTAGCCGCGCGTTGTGTCTTGGTGGATATGAGTAAGTTCGGCTGTTTCCGGACTAATATTTGACAGCGCCACTATTTTCAGCCTACGTCGCTTCAGCACGGATTCCCGTTTGCCTACACCGCATGCGGGTCCGCGGACGCTCTACATTTATTTTCAAAGCTGTTCGATATACTCTAGCGTGGTTAATTCTCTCTCGAATATGTCTCTTTATGTAAAAAAAATCTTTTCGTGTCGCCTAATTGATGTAGTTCGCTAACTTGTTATACGGTGGCGCACTAGAAAACGTTAGCAGAAAAAATTTGGGAACACTTGATCTCCGCCTTTAAGGACATGACGTAAAAACGTTAATGGGTCCCGTGATCGGCTCTTATTGCTCATGGGGACAGGCACACTCATTCCAGATTGTGCGAAAAACCACGCGACACGGATATAAGTCCCGCTGTCTGTGTTTGTACTAGCGCAAGTATGGAACATCTTCCTGGTTCCATTTACGCAATGCAAGTGTTCTATTGTGCATGAATAAAAGTACAGGCGAAGTATATAATTTTTTCGACTTTTGTTTCGCGCTTTCAGTGGGAGCCGATGCGTTGTGACTATTGTTGGTCCTTTTGGAGTAAGGTAGAGCCAGTCTTCAGCACTTCTTTATCTGTGAGCTTGTGTCAAGCTTTTTGTGTTTAAAACAACAAACCATCCCTTCGTCTTAGCTGTGCTTAATAGAAGCTGGAGGGCCAATTTGACTATACTATTTGCGATCACTTGTCATAGATGTCAGGGGAATTGGTAGGGTTTCATTAAAGAACTTGTCAACACATTGTATTTCCTCACTGTACGTTTTTCCTTGGGTACCTGTACAATCTCTCCACAAAAACAGATGATACAAGTTCTGACTAAGGCATTATTGCCTGCACCGATGTACTGACACCCTTACGTCGCCTTACCAGACAACAATGTGTTGAAGCAGGTGCAGCCGGTTTGTATTCAATCGGCCTCAAAGGCTTTCTGTTTAAAAGTCACATCTCGACCTCACCTCCCAAAACGTGGCTTCTTCACCTGATCCGTGCCATGGTCAGTGTAAAGCCTCCTGTGTCAGCAGCTAGAGACTATTGTTCGTTGCTTTGAGTTTTGCTGTGACGTACGCCATGTTCTTTTGGGACATTCTACAGCGGGCTCTCAAAAAGGACATCGATCGACATCGATATCGAAGATCGCGTGCTCTGCTATAAGATTTTTGCTTACAAAGATGGTTCTAAGGTTCGATGTCATCTTTTTCTGCCCATGGGCTTGTTTAGGCTGTGGGAGAGCCGCATGATAGATCGCCACGCAAAGATGACACGCTCGTTGCAGTATCTATTCAGAGAGAAGTGTGCTTTGGCGCGGGGAGTAATGTCGACCTCCAGTCTGGCTGCCTGTACTCGATGGATGCATCACTCGATGGATGCATCACTCGATGGATGTATCGGGATACCAATGTATTCCGGAATTTTTATACGCTGGAGGAGGGATAAAAGGATGCTGGTGTGACTATGTATGACGGGTTCGCGGAATGCGGCTTGGTTAGGTAAGGCTAGTAGCTTGTCAGTGTAGCACTTACATGCTATAAAGAAAAAGCTATTGCTTCACATAGGGATCGCAACCGAAGGGCTAGCGGTTCAATTCCCGACTAATTACTACTGTTTCTTTTAATCTAATTACACTTACTTTCAATACATACACGTCCTAGAGACGTTTGGGTCATGTGACGGCCTTCAATGTTTTACCTTTAATTCAAGAGCTCTATGTATGACTTCACGACCCTCCCAACCAATCCGGATTTTCCTCATGCCCCTGGGCGACGCCGTGTACGCCGGGTTCTCCGCTGTACTAGGCGATTATCCTTAGGACGTTAATATATAGTGAATAAATAAGGCAGAAAAATTTGTTTTTAGGAATGGAGAGGCGCAATAACTGTTTTACTTCTCGGCGGGCACCTAAACGGCGCCGGGGGGGGGGGGGGGGGGAAGGAAGAAAGTCAAGCGACATAGAATAAACTTTGTTCAAACACAAAATAGCATCCCTGGAGAGCAGTCCAAGTGCCCTTTGACATTCCCCTCAAGCCTGGCCCTATCGGTCAGGTGGTGGTTGAAATTATTCCGAACCACAGCACTACGGCACCCATATATCTCGTTCTTCTGTACGTCTCACCATCCTGAATTCTCTAACGGTGTGGTTGAGGTGTCAACAGAGAACAGATACACTTACTGCGCTATTTCCTTTCGATAAAACTACTTTTCAAACATTTTTGCTTTTTTTAGTTGCTCGCCGGCTCGTGTGACCTGAAAGTCGATCTCACAGGGGGCAGGGTGGTTGGAATGAACGCGAGGGACACATATAGGGTGCGGTCATTCCCGGACGAAGTGGTATATTAGAGGGGTGAAAGACGAAACAGAGAGCGCACAAGACTTCTGGAAGATAGCTAAACTTTGAATTGTGTGTTCTTGCTTTTTCTCTTTGTCTGCGTCTCTGCTTGCAGATACTGGAATGTTGATTGGAAACGATTTGAAAACCGCGCAACACTTCGAAGCTACGATAGCCGCAGCGTCTATTGGGAACTCTGTGCACTACTGAAAGCTCTATCAGTAACTCAAGTCCAAAGTAGCACTGCTGCTTCGAACGTGAGATGCTACTGAGAGCACCACTAATGCCAGGACGATGCAATGCTATCTTCATGGCGTAAAGCCAGCGATTAGAAACCTTAAAACAAGCACATACAAGCTCAGTGAACCGACAGGAGGATTGTGTTCACAAGCTATGGGCAAGAGCTGAGGAGAGGGCCATCTTATAGACTTCCGTGTCCTGCACGTAGTGCAACCAAGCCTTCAGATGCCCTTGAAAACTTAGTAGGGGGGTAGCTTTACTGGTAACGAAGTTTCGCTGGAATCTGACGTTGATAACGAGGTCGCTATCCTAGGCGGTGACAAGATAGGTAAGCAGAACGAAATGGCTGCGCGCAAGTTTGTTTGCTGACCACTCTTGGTGCCTACGGATGGCAACAGAGCACGGCGATCCATGCTTCCATTCCTGGACAAGGCCAGTCTGGACCTAACACTACCAAGACTGCCAATATGTTTTCCACTTGGCGCCAAAATTCACCTCTCACTCGATCTGGCAGGCTCGTGAAAAGGTGTCCCAGACTGTTGGCAGCATTTTTGGTACGTTAAACGGCGTATGATAGCAAATTAATTAGTACTTGGGAAACGAATTGCATTTTGCTGCTCTATGCTTCTAACTGCATTTTAATAACCACTTGCCGACAGTGCTCAAAGCGAGGAAAATATACGAAAGGATAGAGTCACCAACAACCACATAAGGACGGTGCGCCAGCCATCTGTAGCCAAGTAGCATTGTACGTGACAGGTATGTGTTGATAGAGCCTCTTTTTGGGTTGATTTAATTTGTCGAACTGTTTATTTCTTACGCATACACAATATGTTTTTCTTAAGCAATTAATTATATATGATTTGTGGAACTCCTTGCTGCCTTTGTTCAGATACGGGTCAATATGATTTGCGAAAGCAATTGTATCTTCACTGTGGAAACGAATATTTTTCCTGACAGTATATTCAGAATTTGCGCCCACTTCTGCAACATAGCAATTCGTTCCTGGTCTCAGGTCCAAGATTAGGAGTGTTTTGCGATCATGAAATCTCCCCTACCAATAAGACTATTCTGTTTCCTGAATTGAGCCAACTAAGAATGTTCTCTTAAACACTCATCCCGAATGTGCTATACATTTTCGCTACCATTCCCCATGAAATCAGTTTGCTTGTGACATGGTGAAAATAGTGCGAGCTCAAAACGCACTAACCATGACCTCTAGCGAACTTTACTAAAGTCAGCAGAATGTATTTAGATAACCCAGCTTCACGACAAAACAAATATCGAATACGATTCTAAGTTCGAGCTGAGACGAATACATTTTTGTAAATTATAATTCGCTCGACCTTTCTTCTTGGTCGAGCGCAGCCTGAAAATGAAAGTCAAAGCCGCAGAGACAGGCGCCATACTTTGCCCTTTCAATTCGAAAATTCTTGATCATGTGCGTCACAGCCATATCTTTCCACGCAGATGCCCAAGGAGCTGTCTGCAGTAATGATTTATGAATCACTGCTTCTAAGTGCCTCTCTGCCTCTTATCACAATGTCCTTGTGGAAGAAAGCACACGTATTCGTAGGCGATGACATTTATCAAACCATGCTATATTTTTTACTCTTTTGTAAGGACTCATCCTGTTGATCAAATGCAGAGTGGTGACAGGCTTACTAGCGCAACCACACGATGTTCACAGACGGGGAACTCCTGCGATCGTGCACTTCTTCCAAACAACATTGCGGCTGCCGACTGATACATGAGTTGAACGGCACCGGGAGAAGGGTTAGTGCTTAAAGTGCGCATTTGAATTTTAGAACGCCGCACAGGCAATCGCGTTATGGTGTGCGAGACGATACACATAACGTTGAAGTAGAAGGATGAAAGGTCAAGCAGGCCTTCCTCGTTTGTTCAGGAAGCTTACACGTGCATTTTTCATGCGGTGCACGGCATTGCAACAGCATATTAAATCGGCCATTTTTATAATGATTTTGATGTCAGAATGACAGCAGTACGTCTCCAAAGCAACGCTCAAAAAATAACATGCGAGTGCTCACAGCACGCAAGATTTTGCCAGATTTGAGTCAACAAGGGGTGCGAAATAGGTGTTGCGGTTAAAAATCGTTTGAAATGTCTCATTGATACGTGCTGTTGGGGTCGGAGGGGCCCCGGAGTTGTGTGGGTCGTTCAGGTCCGCAGGTCCCGGCTCCGAAGGACGATGGCGAACTCCATTAAGGAGGAAACTGTACAGAAGGTTTATTTTACATAATTACAGCCGAGGTGGGAGTGCTCTGGTCACCAAAAAACATCCCGTTAAATAAGGTTCATATTCCCCACATCCCTGACTGGGGAATAAAGTTCGAAGAGCGCTGTCCAATCAGATGGCCAGTTGTGGACGCTGGTGTCACCACCCAGAGCAGGGGGAAGTGCTGGGCTCTCTCGCAGCTCGGAAGATGGGAAGGAGAAGAGGCTGAGTCATCAAACACTGTTGTGCCCCTTTGATCGCTGCGGCAAGTCTTCTGCTCGTTGCCTCCAAGCAGGTGAACGAACGTCCTCGAACTGCCCCGCCGGATGTCCTAAGCACGAGACCTCTGTCGAGGACACAGCCGTCTTTCAATTAGCAGCACCACTCCGTCGTCCGGCCACCCGAGAGTAGACTTGGCCACTCGACGCCGCCGTCGCCGCTGCTTCCGCCGCTGCTGCCGCAGTCGCCAGCCGTCGCCGCATCTTGCTTCACGATGACTCACGTCTGGAAGTAATTCTTCCTAGGCCTGCGGACCCCGATCTTAACAGTGCATGACACCGGGAGTTAAAGCGATGTGTGCCCTACAGAGGGCGCTGGCACCGCTCGCTACCATCCCCCATGAAATCAGTTTGATTGTGACATGGTGAAGATAATGCGTGCTCCAAAAGTTGCGCTGGCTTCATGCGGGTACTCTGCGGCTACGAATTATGTGCCCAGCAGTGGCGAGAGATGTACCGAAGCAACGTTTATTCTAGAGGATACCTAGTCGCGGTCGGAGACGGTGTCGCAAGCCCTGGAGCTGCTGATGGTGGTTGTCGGTTCTACCAGGCGCCAAGATTTGTTTTGTTGCGACTACGCTCAGGTAATTGCAGACGTCGTGGCGAAACACGCCCATAGCCGAGCTAGTTTAAATGTGGAGCGCACTTCCAGTGTCTCACATAAGTGGTACAAGGTCTAAGTTCGGTACTACTAATAGTCATTGGAGATGATTTTATTTTTTTGCAGTGGCGTAAACTGGTGGGCGGATGTGTAGAAATTCGCAAATATGGCACGATAAATTTTTCTGAGCTGCTTGATCTATTGCGCGAAAGCACATGCTCAGGTGGGTCAAGAATAATCGCGAAATTATAATGCGACGGCTGTCAAAGGATATGAACGATGTATAGCACTTATTTTGACTATTCACATTTTCACTGTGATTAGCAACACGTGCTAGCAAGGAGAAGAAAACAGGACAAGTGCTCAAGTGTTAGTTGCAGAAACGAGCCACTTGATAATTCCAATACCACTAAGTCTCATATCTTGGAGATCAATGTGGCGGGTGCAAAATTTTCTGATCTTTTCAGCTACCGTCTAAAAAACGCTCGCTAAGGCCGAGGTAGAATTCAGGGCCCCGTATTCCCACTGGTAGATTTCGAAACGGTCATTGTCAGCGGCATCCGACTGGTCGAAACGCCGGAACTGAACGTCAGTAAGGCTACAACTGTTACTGTGGCAGTATGTCACTGCGTTCCAGAAGCTGTAGCCAAACGCCTAGCATAATGATTTCTCTTTGCTGGTTAAGGGGATACGGGAAAAAAAATCCAACCACATTTTCAGTTTCCTATCAGATGCCGCCGTAAAAATGTAATCAAAAGCTGCTGCAATCATGAAGTGGGCAACAAGAAATAGAAGCAGTATTTCGTATACTATTTTCGGCACCTTGATGGCAGGGGGTGCAGAAAAAAACTTATGTAGGCAACTACGCATGGCTTTGAAGAGCCATATGGCGGCTGCTGTAGCCGCCGATCGCCAATGATAAATAACAAGATGCTAACTAGCTTGTTCACACAACGGAGCATTTGACTCAGCTAGAAGAGAAAAAGGAGTGAGAGGAAATTGTGTGGTATGCACTCACTCGCGCTCGCTCCCGTGCTGAACCAGGAACACTTCGTGATGACATGCCGTGTCAAACATCGCTAAACGTAAATTTCTGCTGGGATCAGATCTCTGTGCCGATGGTAGGTGAAGAAAGATTTCTCAGCAGCAGCGTCTTATATGAAGTTGCTGTATATGTTTGTTCGCTTTTTTTGCATGCTGTCTATGTTTATGCTTATCGGGTTTACTTTTCTTGAACAAAGTGTGGTCGCTTTCTGACGGAAATACATACTTTTTTCCCAGTTTCTTGAGGTTTTTATCTTTTTGGCAAATGTATTTGTGGTTACGTTATATAATCTGAACATATGACACAACTACATATTTCAAACACTGTTCATTGATTACAACGCGGCACCTCAACATTGACCACACTAACCACAGTTTCGAAGATATACGAAATTGGAAAAGCACAGTTGCCACGTGTATAAAATGAAAACTGGGTTTTGAAGCGAAAGATTCACTGCGGTACCTCGTGCTTCGATCGCCGGGTGCCTAGTTTTCACCTTCAGCTGCGTTAGATGTCAAACCTGTAATGTGTGTGTGTCTATACACACACAAAAAAAACTATCTACAGAGCACCTAGGTAGGCGCTAGGTGGCACAAACGTGATAGAAAACATAACAGAACTAAAAGGCCGGCAAGGATATACAGCGCATCAGGAGAGGAAACCGATCCGGTAAAAAGTCCAATTCTTTGTAAATGTCCGTTACCTGCGCAACTCTACCTGTCAACACGTGGCTCGATAAGAAAAACATTTTTATGTATTCTGTAAATTGCCGCTTGTGCGATGTGCCTGAAACAATTGAACACTGTTTTATAGACTGCAAATACGCAATTTTGTTTTTAGATGTGTTGCAAAGGACGCTACAGAAAGATTTTCTCCTAAATTCCTACAGTGTGCGCTACCTTGTTGTTTGCCAACGTGACACGAAACCCTATGATATGGTTCTTCTGATTGGACTTCATAGCCTTTGGAAAACGCGCATGCAAGACGACAACGTTCAACCTGTTGTTTCCCCTAAAATTAATTTTAGGCTATCGCCGCAGCCAACACGCCTCGTGTTAAACGGCACCACGCTCTCGCGCTGTGCACTGGAGAGCGTCCTCTTCATCTACTTCCATCTGCGCCGTCCCGCGGCACTGCCTGCTCACCGTCCTCTTCTATGTAGTACAAATCCGTGCTTTCGCTTCGATTTTAATGTAGTAAAATATTCTCTGTAGTTTTTTTCTTCCCTGCTTGTATTTTCAAGGATGCGTGACAGGGATGCCGCGCCCTTGGGCAACGAGGTATGCATGAAGGTCTCGGAGGCCGATCGGACGATGGCTCGTAGAGGAGCAGGAGTGGGACGGTGGCTGCAAAGAGCGCAGAAAAGTTACATTCACAACTCAGGCTAGAAGCTGGAAGCCGGCACAAATTGTTGGGCAGCAGCACAAGCTTCATAATTTGGAAGCCAAGTCTCGTTAGTTCTAGTGCACAAACTTGCTCCCTGGTTCGGTTATGTAAGGAAAATGACCAATAAAACGACTATTTCGCTTTCGTTGCATTATGAGAAGAAAAGATTTCTATGATTATTAATGCTAAAACTTTATATGGTTATGTCGTGTCAGCAAAACGTGTCCGCAAAACGTGTTTGCAAACTCTGTCGGCAAGAATACGTCGTTTTCTGAACATAAATGCGTGCAAGTGTGATTGTGTTAGTGTGCGATGAAATATTTCTTGGAAAAAATTTGCTTGATGAGGTGCAATGAGTTAATTAATTAAACTCGAAAAAACGAACAAAAATACACACAGACGTCAAAATAGCCATAGTTATCGATATATTAAGTGCACGTCGAAACAGCCACGGGCGTCGATGCACTATGTGGACGTTTTGCTTTCGCATTGCTTCAGTTCGGGTCGCCGCAGTGATCTCAAAGTTTTTTTACTCCTCACGACCTTTCTACTTGGGAATATTCATATTGAAAAAGAAACATCGAAACCTTTAGGGCGGCGGCGGTATTCTATCCTTTCAATACGAAACATACTGAGACTCTGCCTCATGGCAATGTCCTTCCAGAGAGATTCACAGGACAATGACTCCTGAAATGATTAACGAGACACTGACTCTCAACACCGAGTGTCTTTGGCCCAAAGCTCATGTCCTGGAAGACGGAGAGTGTGACCGAAGGCAGCAAAAGGTTTTACTGTGTTGAGACAACTGGCGCCGCAAATGAAATACCCCGGGGCGGCAGGTGACTGCTGATGAATCTTGTGGTTTACAACTGCACTACTGTAGTCGTGTGCCCCTTCAAAACAACATAGCGGCAGATGACTGATTTATTAGCTGGACGGGGCACTGGCAAAGGCATCGTGCTTTGAGTGTGCTCTCTTTCAACTTAAGAAGGCCTGCGCTTGAGGAGCTTTGTAAGGCGCACAAGGCCTTACACAGTACGTGGAAGTGGAGCGATTGAATGCTCAAACGCATTTTCTTTCTGTGTTCAGAAAGCTTACTGATGCATGTTCTATATGGCACACGCCATTATAACAACACAACAAACACCGGAGGGGACACTTAAGCTGCGCCGTAATGGTATGACGCGATAGCGTTAATTGCTTATCTTCCATATGTGCGGAATTGGTCCTTCTCTACATTCATAGCTCCTTGGGATAGCACTCCTGGCGCAGTGCTACAGCAGTCAGGCGAGTGCCATCGCCCTACAATGGCAGAAGTTTCCAAGGTGGGGTTTATGAGACCCACGTTTCTCTTCCGGAGCAACGTTTTGTGATCATTGATTAGTTAACTGCCACCTGCCGCAGTTGGCAGTTTGCTCACGGTCCGGTGGGCAGTAATGTTAATGGCGCCACAAGGAAACATGACCTGCGTGGCGCTGCTGCCAACTAGGTTGCTCCGCAGGTGACTTTTCATTGATTTTTCGCTTACGGCTAATGATACCTACGACGACGCCGGCTTTTCTGCGACACATTACCTTTAACAATATCGCGGTAAACTATTGTTCTTGCAATCATTTTGATTTCAAAATGGCCGTTGTGCGTCTCCAAACCAGAACGCATGAAATGCCTTCTGTTCAGCGAACGTACCGTTGACACATTACACCGGAATCACTTGACTTAAGGACGGTTACAACGGCGTAAGGCGACATTTTGCGACAGCGGCTGATACATTACTCCCCCTCCTCCATTCAGAATTACCAATCTCCGAGCTCTTTCCGTGAAAGCAACCTTTCGCTTGCGCATTCCTCTGCCCTCGTCATACCTTCCTCCTTCCGTGGTAAGTACCCTACGGGTGATTCCAGCAGTAGCCAGCTTCCGGTTGCGCATTGCGCTCTCCCCTTCTACGGTAACTATCGTCCTGCCGGTGGTTTTCGTGGCAACACTTATACGGCTGCACATTTTTAAGTTTTCGAACTGCCTTCCACAGCAGTTACAACTTGTAGAGTGACTGCGTTGTCAACCACACTCCGGTCGCCCAATCCTCACACTCGCCATAACCTCCTCCTTCCGTGGTAACCATCCTCTGAACTGTTCTGGTTGTGACCACTCTTCGATTGCTCATTCCTTCCCTCTTGCAATACCGTCCTCCATCCTTCCACGGTAACTACGCTCCGAGAGGCTCTGGTAGAAACCATTTTCCGGTCACGAATTCCTCTGCGCTCGTATTGTCATCTTGCTTCGATGGTAAAATTGGTAAATTGGTCTTTGAGGAAAGGAAATGGCGCAGTATCTGTCTCACATATATCGGCGGACACCTGAATCGCACCGTAAGTGAAGGTAGGAAGGTGGGAGTAAAGAAAGAAAGAGATAAAGAGGTGCACTACCTGGGGATCTTTAACGTGCGCTGACATCGCGCAGCACACGGGCGCCTCTTTCGTTTCGCCTCCATCGAAACGCGGCCGCCGCGGTCGGGTTCGAACCCGGGTACTCCGGCTCGGTAGACGAGCGCCTTACCACTGAGCAATCACTCGGTCGCGCCCACGGCTACTACTAATATTTCTACCACTTGGACGCGAAAGCCTGGAACGCGCACCTAATAGCTGTCGCTGTAAGAAATACTTAGTGGGACGATCAATGTAACTGATGGGACATAAAAGGAGAGCTTGCACTTTGTTGCTTGTGGCTTGAGCGTTCTTTTTTCTTCGACGCGACTCTGGTGGAGCGGTCCAGTTCCCCTGTCGTTCCGTACTGCTCCATGCACCCGAGATGTTTTCCGGTACAACGCTGGAAGACACGGACATAAAAGTGAGCGAAACAACACACACTTACTGCACAAACCCAACAAGCCATTTTGTTAAACACCTCAGATGGCACCTCACTGATCTCTTTTGAGAATTTGCGCTTGTAAAGGGATGAAATTTGATGAAGACGAGGGCATCGAAGTGAGGGCGCGAGATTGGCAGTTTAACACGCGGAATGATATGCTGCGGAGCTGGCATAGCGCATTAGGCCAGAACGTCATTGTCGCAGCCGACCTATTCAAAAGGAGCGAATCGGGCTTTCATCGAATCGAGCGAATCAAACTAGGGTCGCAGGAGTGCGAGACGACCATGCTAACCACTCCGCCATGCCAGCTTTTTTTTATTGTCTGGTTTGACACATAACATTCAACAAAACAAACAATCAACAAAACACACTAAACGCTATGGACATACACACGGCACTGTCGTGGTCAGCCAGCATGAATCTTCCTTCGTCACATTAAAATTCACGCAAATTGCACAGCTGGAGCTTTACTGTGCCATTTAGCACTGAATATTTCTCCACAGATTGAAAAAAAAAACTACAGAGAATGTTTACTACAATCGACACGTAGCAAAAGCACGGATTTGTGCTACGCAGTAGACGATGGTGAGCAGGCAGAGCCGCGGGACGGAGCAGATGGAAGTTGATGAAGACGACTATGTCCAATGCACAGCGTGAGTGTGTGGTGCCGTTTAACACGAGGCGTGTTTTTATTTTTTTTATTTATTTATGGCATACTGCAGGCCGTGAGGCCCAAGCAGAAGGGGATACAGAAACAGACCACAAATTGAGCAATAATAGCAAAGTGCAAACTGAAAACGAGCAGTGCGAAATGACATAGAAGAGAAAAAGAAAATTACAAAACAAACTAAAAAACGAACTAACAATGGTTACTTATCAGGTCAAGAGACCGTACACACGAAGTTGGCAAGCTGTTCCAGTCACTGATGGTTTGCGGAAAGAAAGAGTGCTGAAATAAGTTAGTCTGCAAAGTACGGGGTCAGAGAAAGGGGGTGGGAGTGTCGGGTTTGTCTGGTGTTCTGTAGATTAAGGTACGGCGAAGAATTAATTCCAAGTTTATGGTTAAATAACAAAAATAAGAATTTCAACCGAAGAAACTTGCGCCGGGACTGAAGCGTTGATATGGAAATCGACTGCATTAATGCAGAGACGGAAGCAGTTCTATTGTATTGCGAAAATATGAGAGAGAGAGAGAGAGAGAGAGAGAGAGAGAGAGAGAGAGAGAGAGAGAGAGAGAGAGAGAGAGAGAGAGAGAGAAAACTTTATTTCAACATGAATCGCGCAGCTTTCCTTTGGATCCGCTCAAGTGCTTTTATGTTAGTGAGAGTATACGGGTCCCATAAAATACAAAGAAAAGAAAAAGCAGGATGAATCTGGGTTCGTCAGATTAAAATTCACGCAAACTGCACAACGGCTCTAGTCTCCAGAGCCACTCCGGAGGCTCTGCAGCGGCTTTCTGGATGGCCAGAAACCAGTCCATGCTTTCCCCCAAAGTATGTTCGGGCAGGTCTTGCGTGTTTGTAACAATGGTAGCATGCCATTCTGGAGCGCCATATACTGTGCAGGCTTATCAGCATTAATAAGTCAAACGGTACCCCATTCTCATTTTCTACAGATAAGTACCGGATTCCATATGGGTCTAGAGGTAGTGTTCATTTCGTTAAGAAGTTGCCGGGGCTAGAGGTACACGGTCATCATTCGTGCATGTCGGGTCTATACGTGGCACTCGATTTTTCGCTGAGCAACACTAACTGGCGTATTGTTTGCTTGTACGCGCCTAATGCGGTTGATGGCCGAGCCGCGTTTTTTGAAAATGTTGAACAAGGGCTTCGCACGGACAGACAGCTCATTTGATTTTCGTTGTAAATCAGGTGATTATTTGTGACATAAAAATGATCTTCAGTGAAATAGAAGGATTAGACGTTGCTAAGACTGCACAAGGGATTTTATTTCAAATTTTTGCCCCTCGATACTCGAAGCGACGCTGGTCATAGTAGTTGCGAGATGCAGGGACCAGAAATCTTCCCTGTGCTTCTGAACGGCTGTTAGTTGGGGCTCTATGGAATGTGTTTAAAGGAAAGGGGGAGGCGCCGGACAGGGCTCCTAATACGAGTAGTGCAACGCGAGATTTCAAAGGCAATGGTGTCTACAAAACAAAGGGTGAGAAGGTGTATTCGGTATTGTGCAAGTAATTATTCTCAATGCTCGCTTTTGCAGGCGTAAACAGGTACAATATAAGTGATGTAAGTGAACCCCAATGATTCTATGCAGTAAGTTAACACGGACTGGAAGAAGCTAAAGAATATTGTTTTTATCTTTGGTTACAGGCGCGAAAAAAGACAGAACACAAGGCAGAAAGACGGGACGACGCCCGACTTTTTGCCTTGTGTTCTGTCTTTTTTCTCGCCTGTAACCAAAGATGAACTGTTACCAACTTGCCCAGCAAGACCTTCTTTTATGCTATATTGTTTTAGTGTGTGTATTTGAAAATGTCGCCGAGCTTTAGCCAGGACGACACATGCATAAGAAAGTTTGCTGCGCAATTTTTCCATATGCGGTTCGCAGTTTAATGCAGCATCTAAGGTTACAGCCATATACTGAATAGTTTTAACTTCTTCAATTTCGTTATCTCCTATCGATATTGCGGTGCAGGTATTCTGGTACCTTTTATAGGAGGATGCAAATGTAACATATTTAGTCTTGGCTATGCTCAAAGTGAGTTTGTTTGTTAAAAACTATTTATTGACTCTCTGAAGTTCTGAGCTTAAAATATGCTTTGCTGTTTTAGCAGAATCAGCGGTCGGTAACAATGAGGTACCGTCGGTGTACATAATGGCACGGGTATTATTTAGGCAATCAGGTAAGTCGTTTAGGTAGAGTGTAAAAAGTATCGGCCACAGTACTGAACATTGCGGAGCACTTACGGAGATCGAACGCAAACTTGACGCGTGTTTGTCAATAATAGCTCACTGATGTCGCCCAGTTAAATATGTTTTAAAGAAATCGAGTGATACACCTCTGAACCCATATCGTTCTAGTTTCTTGCATAAAGCATCGAGATCCACAGTGTCGAATGCTTTGTTAATATCCAGCAATACACCAATAATAGCAATATTATTAATATTTAGTGCTTCATTCATTAGGCCAGTTCTAGAAAGCATAGCCTTGGTGGTCGATCAAAATTTCAGAAAACCATGTTGCGACGTTGACAGAATTGTATATTTAGTCATGAACTACGTAATTCTTTTAGCCAATAGTTTTTCAAAGACAGTTTTGATATAGCTAAGGATTGAGATCGGCCTATAGTTTCTGAGTACAAAACATGTCAATGTGTAGAATAAATAACACCATTTGTAGAAGGAAATTGTCTTGTCTTTCACAAGCCATTGTAGAGCCTGGAATAGAACAATAATAGATATTCGAGAATAGCTCCTTTTTTTTCTGCCCTTAATCATACACCATATCACAGCAGCGTCCGACATAATCCAACACACCAGCCATCAATTTAATGCTGCACGCTTACGAGCGACATTTACTACACCCTTGTTCTTGCGAACCACCAAAGAATGGGGCGGCCTTCTCCCAGACATCGGTGCCACCACATGCCCATCTTCGTTTTTACAGCTTTGAAATTACCATTTTGTTCGATGATTACTTGTCACGAGATGTTTTCTTTGTGTAAAAACCCACCCCTTATGTAATTCCCTCTACGGGGAACTTTAAGGTAATAAATTGAACCGAACTGTGGAGTCTCAAAAACATTAAGCTCGAGAAGTGGTGGCTCAAAAGTAACGACTATTAGGACATACATCTCGAAGGTTGATGTGGAGAGGCTAGGGCATCTTTTGAGTTCGATATGCTTGGCACTTAACATTATGTCTCAGGAAGCAGCGGCTATGAGGAGAACTGGGATGGGCTCCAGAGGACAGAAGAGAATTAATTCACCTTAAAACGACAAAGCCTGCATTACCAAGCCTAGCTAGGCAGCCCCGTCTTGTCTTGCTGGTTCCTGGTCTTCTGTGCGCATTATATTTGCGTAGCGAATCTGTTGTGCATTATCATAGCTAAACCAGTTTTTTCTTAATGCTAGGTTAACGTAACTAACTACTAATGTTTAGTTCTTAATGTATGCAGCTACTTCTATTGCGTGATCTTGTGCAACTATGCCACTTCACCAAGTCGGTCGTGTTGTTCTTGCAGCTCATAACGCAGTATTCCCAATTTACTAACTATAACCGTTGTGTAACTGAAAGAGTTCGCCAACAATGTGTGTGATTCCGTCCACTTGTCACAATCTGTCCATCATTCTGGACCGGAATTAACATGGCCGACGCCCAACACCCAGCTTGTTCTCTAAGCATTATTCAAAGGGGCGTATTTCGGGTGCAACAATTGCACAAGCTCCATTCATGAAGAGACTCTGTCCGACGATCACCTGACAGGGGCAGCTACACACGTTTTTGAAGCGAAAAGCTTCACTAGGCTCGTCAACACCGCGCCTCGCGTGAGCTGGAGGCCAGATTTGCCACTTCTGCGCATGCGCGAAAGGGAAACCGAGCGATGTCACGCGCAGCGCAGGTGGCCGCTGACTCCGTAATAATAAAAAAAGAATAAAAATAAGTACCGAAACGAGAATAAAAAAAGAAATGAAATAAATAAAATATGACAAATCAGAAAAATAAAAGAAACACAGTGCGCCAGGAAAAACTCATATCTCGGTGGACACCCGAACCACGCTGTAAGGGAAGGAAAATGAAAAGAAAATTGGTTTTAAGGAAAGGAAACGATGCCTGTCTCTCTCATATCTCGGTAGAGAGAGAGAGAGAGAGAGAACAAACTTTATTTATATAGCCTTTGTAGAGGACGGTTCTTTTCTGGCGCGGTGGTGGTGGTGTAAAACATTTATTTATACTATATACAAGAGAGGTATTGCTTGGACCGTGCCTGAAGGGCCCGGCCCTCACAATCACTAGGAGGGATCCCTAGTCCGGGACCCCTGTGGCCTCCGCGGTGGCCCGGGCTCTTGTCACCAGGGCTCGTTGGTCCTGGAGAGTTGAGCAGCCGAGCAGGGCAGCCTCCCAGTCCTCTCGGGTGGGGTGGGGGTGGGGTGGGAAAGCAGGATTGGCAGGGCATGTCCACACCATGTGATACGTGTCCGCAAACACTTCCCCACAGTGTGGACACTCGCCCGAAAAGGCCGAATTGAAATGTTTGAGCACTGCCGGGCACAGTACCGTGTTGGTGTAGAGGCGAAGTAGCCAACGCTCCTCTGCCTTATTGAGGCCTTTACAGGGGGGTGGGTATCGGCCGTGAGCGTTTTGATACAGGAGAGAGATCTCCCGAAAAGTAATAGCCGGATTAAAATCAGTAGCCGGATCAGGCGGCGAGAGGGCGATGCCCGGTGGTTAAGCGCGCGGGCGGTAGTGTCCGCTACCTTATTTCCCTCTATCGCCGCATGTGCTGGGGCCCAGATGATGGTGCGCCGGGTTGGGAAATCCCGGTACTCACATCTGTGTAAAATTTGGAAAGCACGATCTGGAATTTGGCCCTGTTGAAAATTGCGGCAAGCTTCTCTTGAGTCGGTGATAATGACTCGGGACGCTGGATCCGCAGCTGCAAGTGCGATAGCAACTTCCTCCGCGAATGTAATGTTGGGGGCACGGAAGGTGAGGCCCTGAACTGGGTTGTTTTGGTGGACAACGGCAGCTGTGTACCACCCCCCATGGTGTGGACCTGCCGCGTCCGTGTAAAATACCCCTGGTCGAGCACCGTACTGCTTGGAAATGGCCTCCGCTCGCGCGAGGCGGCGGCCATCATGGGCATCTTTTGTCATGTCAGTAGGCGGCTACCCGCACGTGTTTTGCTTAACCGCAAGTATTGATTGCTGAGATGAGCCTCGCGCAGCTCCCCAAAGGTGTTCGTCATCCCCAGGCCGAGGAGACGTTGGTTGGATGTTGCAATTGGGAGGTCGAGAGCTCTCTTATAGATTTTTCGGAGAATCACTTCGAAAGCGTTCTCATCGCATTTGCGCAGGTGGAGGTACGGTGCCGAATACAGGATTCGACTGGTTACGAATGCATTCGCCAGCCGCAGGGCGTCTTTGCATCGCAACCCCCCTCGTTTGTTTGATACCCGGCGGACCATACGGCCCACCTGATCCCCCACCTTGCGGAGTTTCTTCAGCGTGGTGTCAATCTTGCAGTTCTTTTGTATGTAGAGTCCCAATACTCTGATTTCATCGTGTTCAGGTATCGGGCCACTAAGCAGGGAGAGGGCAATTTTGGTTGTGCACCTTGGATTGGGACGTATGTGCACGAATTCCGATTTGTTCGGGATGCACTCAAGGCCGCAGCGGTGTGCATAATCGTCCAATATAGCCGCCGCTTGCTGCAGGTTGGCCTCGATTTCTCCAACCGAACCGTGTGTTGCCCAGAGGGTGATGTCGTCCGCGTACAGGGCATGCTGCACACCCGGGACCTCACTCAGCAGGGTAGGGAGCTTCATCATGGCCAGATTGAAGAGAAGAGGCGAGAGGACTGCTCCCTGTGGAGTCCCTCGCGTACCAAGTTGGTACGGGCCATGTTCACTGTCTTGGAGTCGGATATATGTTTGCCGATCTGTGAGGAATTGCTTGATGTATTGGAATGTGTTGTATCCACAGTTCACTTGGGACAGGTGGGAGAGGATGATATCATGAGTAACATTGTCGAAAGCCCCCCGCAAGTCCAATGCGAGGACCACCTTGTCATCGCTAGGGTGCTCGACGGGATCAAGAATCTCTCTATGAAGTTGCAGCAGCACATCTTGTGCGGACCGGTGTGGGCGGAACCCGTACATGGTGTCTGCAAAGGCGTTGTGCGTTTCTAGGTAGGTGGATAGTCTGTCACGGACCATAGTCTCCATCAACTTCCCCACACAAGAAGTGAGAGATATGGGCCGGAGGTTGTCAGTGTTGAGAGGTTTACCTGGTTTGGGTATGAATGTGACGAGAGCCGTCTTCCAATCCACTGGGAGAGGCGTACCTCCCGTCCAGATGGCATTGAAGTATTCGAGCAGCCGCTCGTAGGCCGGTTCGGGTAGGTTAGCGAGAAGTTTCACTGTTACCTTGTCCCTGTCCGGGGCTGTCCCTCGTTTCATTTTGGCCAGGGCCGCTTTGAGGTCGTGAAGCTGGAACGTTCGATCCAGCTCTGCGTTCTCAGAACCTGCATAAGAGTACGCCGGACCACGCGAATCCTGGTCTGTGTACAGATATTTGTCTCCGAGCGCGTCAGCCAGTTTGGCTGTGTCTCCGTTGAAGGTGTGAATTGCTCGTTGAAGATGTTTTTGTGTTTCGGTGCGGGTTTGGGTCGGATCAATGAGGGCGCGGAAAAGGCGCCACGTGCTCCGGCTCGACATTTGCCGAGCAGCGGTGTTGCATCGGTCTACTCAGTTCGAGTCGGCGAGTTGGGCCGCATACTCTGCCGCTTGTTGGGTGAGTTCCGCGATGCGGATTTTGAGTTGCCGATTGTACTTCTGCCGGCGCCATCGGCGGACGAGGCTGTGCCGGGCCTCCCAGAGGTGAAGGAGGTGGTTGTCCACCGCCGGGTTCGCCTCTGAGAGCTGAACGTGGTGTTCGGTATCTTTGAGTTGGCAGATGAGGTGTTGTGACCAGGTAGTGTAACTTTTATCCGCTATAGGGGTAGGGTTAGTGTAGTTGGATCTGAATTTGGTCCAGTCTGGAAGGGTTGCTTTAGTGTGAGGTCTTGTAAGGGGTTTGGTGCGGATTGTGGTCGCAAGAATGCAGTGGTCGCTACCCAGGGTTTCCTCGGTGTTGTGCCATTCTGCAAGTTACAATTCGAAGCCGTTGCCCCGCTCTCACCCGCCGTGCTCGTCTCAAGAGGCGACGGTCTGTTGAGCTTCAGGCCTTCGAAGAGGTCCTCCCCTCACCCGCCGTGCTCGAACTCGCTGACCGGCGGTCTGTTGGGGTGTGCCTGCCGGGCACCTTGGAGGACTGCTAGGACGACCGACCAACAGTTTCAATCGTTTATTGCATCTCGATCTCCCGATCTCTCCCTTAAAACACCAAGGCCAGCGATTAAATAGCCTGGCCAGACAAAGAACATGCAACCTCGCCAATCAGGCGCGAGGTTGATACATCAGGGCGGAACCAAACGTTTCGTCACAATTTCTCCTCGCAATCGCACTCACTGCACCAATCACGACTCTCTTCGCACTCTCCCGCGGTCGTCACGCACTACGCAGTGTTCGGAGTCCGCGGCTCGCATCCCGCGCACCACTGCCGAAGACAGGCGATTCTTGCATCCCAAGAAACGGGGTTCTTGTTACCCGCCGCTCATCTCCAGCGCGGAGTCCCGCCGCCGGAAGCTGTTGTTGATCGCACTTGCCGCCGCGTGGAGAACACGGCGTCGCCTTACATCCGGGCGGCGTAGGTTGCTTCGAAGATCGTAAACGGCCGCAGAGAGATGCGCTTCAGCGTTCGGAGTCCGCGGCTTGCATCCCGTGCGCCAGTGTCAGAGACGCGCGAGATTCGCATTCCGGGGAGCGAGGTCCTTACCCGCCGCTCATCTCACGTGGGAGGTCCCGCCGCCGGAAGCTATTGTTGATCGCACTCGCCGCCACGCGGAGAGCGTGTCGTCGCCTTACGCCCGGGCCGCACACGTTGCGTCGAAGAGTGTAAACGGCCGCAGCAAGATGCACTCGAACCACTTGAGCCACGCGAGTCGACGCCGCCGACGCTCCAAGGTTCGCGGGAAGCGCTGCCGGCCCAAACGAACTGCAAGACGCGCACCACAACAACCGCTCTCGAGTAAACCGAGTCGCAGCGACGCCCGCCGGAATGTGCGGCTGGCCCAGCTGCTTGCGTCTACCCTTGACCGCCGCCGGTGCATTCGAAGGGGAACTCGCAGTCTTCTCAGGTTCCGATGACGATGATGCACGTCGCGCTGAGGAGCATAACACCTTCCCGCCAAGTGTGCTGCATAGCCTTCATAATGCAGCCACACCATCAATAAGCGAAACAACGCGACGGAGAGGCGTCAGGCATAATACCCCCCGGCCCCCGCAAACACACGCAATGACAAAGCCCCGTCAGAGTTTCCAAAGCCCCTTACCTTTGCCCCTGGTGAAGCCCCATCAGTTGGCAGCCACCAGCCTTGACATGGCATCGGCGTTAGCATTTTGGGTGCCTCTTTTGTGTTCGATTGTCAGATTGAACCTTTGCAGAGCGAGAGCCCAGCGAGTTAGCTTGGCACTGTGCGGGCTGGTGAGGGTGAGATACTTAAGCGGATTATGATCCGTCACCACCCGTACCTGTGCACCAAACAACCAAGCCTCAAGCTTAGTCAGCGCCCAGATGATTGCGTAGGCCTCCTTCTCGATTGTGGTCCACCGAATCTGGGTCGGACTGAGTTTCCTGCTTAGGAAGGCGATCGGGCATTCCCTCCCTTCGTCGTCGCACTGTGCGAGACATGCTCCTACGGCGTAATCAGAGGCATCGGTGGCTAGGATAAATTCCTTGTCAGGGTCTGGTGCATAGAGCGAAGTTGCGCGCCCCAAACACTCTTTAATGCTTTGGAAAGCCCTCTGCGCCTCGTCATCCCAAGGAAGTCGTTGAGGGGTCCGTCTTTTTGTCAGATTAGTCAAAGGGAGCACGACCCGCGAATACTCTGGAACATACTGCCTGTAGTAGTTCGCCAACCCCAGAAAGCTTCTTAGCTGCCGCTTCGTTTGGGGCGATGGAATCTCCTCAATAGCACGTATCTTTGTCGGATTGACGCTATGCTTACCCGACCCCACGATGTGACCGAGGAACTCTACCTCACTTTTCGCGAACCGGCACTTTGCTGCATTTGCGGTGAATCCCGCAGCCGCTACGGATTTGAGGACGTTGTCTATGTGCCTCAGGTGCTCCTCCCATGTCTCGGAGAAGATGACCAGGTCATCGATGTAAGCGCAAGAATACTCTCTGTGTGGCGCCAACACCTCATTAATGACTCGCTGGAACGTGGAGCTGGCGTTCCGGAGCCCAAAAGGCATTACTTTCCACGCGTATTGCCCGACCGGCGTTACGAACGCCGTAAGAGCTTGGGACTCGTCATCTAATGGTATCTGCCAATACCCCCTCAGCATGTCGATTAGGGTGATGTGACGCGCCTTTGCAACCTGAAGTAAAAGCTCCGATGGTATGTTCATGGGGAATGCGTCCGGTTCTGTAATACTGTTGAGCCTACGGTAGTAGCAGCACAGCCTTAAGCCACCATCCTTCTTAGACACGCATACCACGGGATGTGCGTGGGCGCTCTCTACCGGGAATATCAGTCCCCACTCTCGCAGTTCGCCGACCTGCCTTTCTACCTCCTTCCGAAACACCATTGGCACCTTGTAAGCGTGTCCGGCCACCACCTCAGCTCCTGCTTTCAGCCGTATCCTGTTTGTGCCGACGGTGCACTTACCCGGCTTACTACCAAACACTTGCCCGTTTTTAGCGAGCACTGCGGTCAGCTCTCTCCGTTGCGACGGGGTGAGATAGTCCAAAGCCTCGGCCGACACGGTGTTACCCTGACCAGACGGCGTTGGGAATGTAGGAACGTCACCGAAGTCACTGTCCCCCTCGAAAACTGTCCCCACGACGCTAACGCGCGCATGATACGCTCTTAGTTTGTTGGCGTGCACAGATCGGCGTGTACCGCCTTCCAACTCGATCAGGTAACTGTAGGGCCGCAGCTTTTGTACAATTCTCGCCGGCCCTGTCCACTTTCCCATCAATTTACCTTGACCCTCCTTCTCGAGCCACAACACTTCGTCTCCGTCAGCGAAGTTTTTATCTGTGGCACGGAGATTGTAGCGACTGGCGTACTTTCTCTGCGCCTCGGCACAGTGGCCTTCGGCTCTCGCATTTACCTCAGCTAATTTATTCCGTAGCTTCAAAAGGTATTCCTCGGCTGGAATCGTTAAAGAGTCGGGAACGGACCAGTCTCCACTCCATGTCTTTTGCAAAATGGAGAGTGGCCCCACTGGCACCCTTCCATACATTAGCTCGAACGGAGAGCGGCCCGTCGTTTCGTTAGGCACCTCTCTGTACGCCCATAGCAGGAACGGGACAAATCGATCCCAATCCCTGCCGTGCTCCTCAACAATATGGAATAGCATGGACTTGAAAGTCCCGTTCCACCGCTCGACCAGTCCGTTGCTTTGTGGGTGGTCGGGCGTGGAGAATCTCGGGCATGCTCCTAGCCTACACAGCAGCTCCCTAGTCAACTGAGCAGTGAAGTTTGTGCCTTGATCAGAGCACACCGTTTCCGGCACCCCCATTCGTGCAAAGATCTGTAGCAACGCCTCGCACGTTGCTTTCGCCGTCAGCGCGCGCAAGCAAACTACCTCGGGCCACCGGGTGTTTACATCGACCACGCACAGCGCGTAACGGTGCCCGCGCATGGATGGTGGTTCAATTGGCCCTATGCAATCGATGTTGACAACTTGAAACGGACTGTCTGGTCTAGTGAGGGGCGTGATTGGCACTCTGTCGAGAGTGCGCGCAGGGGCCTTCACCTGGTACGAGCGGCACGTACGGCAGTACTGCTTCACATCTCTCGCTATGCTTGGCCAGTAGAACGACCCCTTTATTCGCTGCAGTGTTTTTCGTTCACCCAGGTGCCCTGCCCACACCGAATCATGCGCCAACCTTAAAACCTCTGAGCGCCGTTCTGATGGTAGCACCAACTGACAACACTGGCGTCCGGCAACTGGCTCTCGGTGGAAAAGCAGCTCGTCCTGTATAAGCATGCCGTGTGAGCCCTCTTTTGCCTGCGCCCAAGACTCACTTAGCGATTCGTCAGCCAGCTGTGCGTTGCGGAACTGCTGCCTCGCTGTCTGGTTCGTTTCGGTTTGGCTGATAGCGGGCTCAGCCTCTACTGCGAACGCTATTTTATCATCACCACGAAGGCTCGTATCCGGCCTCTCTTGTTCGTCGGTGGTTAATTCCTCCGCTCTTATCCCGCCTGAATGACTTGTTACTCTCTCCCCGAGGAGCACCTCATAGTCACCTGGCGTAATCAGGGCGTCTACGCCTGCGACTAGCTCATCGGTAAGAGCACACAGCACTCCACGTTCAGAGGGATTAAACGACACTAGGGGTGCACCTTCAATTGCCTTCAATGGCACGTAAGCTAGTTCGGCGACTACCTGACTCCCAAACGCTCCTGTGAGCTTCAGTGTTGACCCCGCGCTTTCATACTCCCGGCACAGCGACTTACGAACGACCGTCACGTCGGCACCTGAGTCAACCAAGGCTTTGAGCTCCTGACCCGCGCTTTCTATTGCGACAGTTCTTTCTTCACCTGTTTCTTTGTGTCGCCTGCTAGCCTCCGCCTCGCGCTGCTCAATAAATGGAACGCCTACACGAGCAACTATCTGCCTCTCGCCTTTGCGACCGGTGCTCCCATCTTGTGCTGCGGCCATTCCTCTTCTCGGGCATTCCCTCGAAAAGTGGCCCCTCTCGTGGCACCGGTAGCACTGTCGCCCAGGACGCCCCTCAGCTGTGCTGCTTCCCGATTGAGACAACGTAGCGGACCGCTTCTCGGCAGAGTGTTTTCCCGTTGCCCCCGGAGCTGATCCTACTGATCTATACTTCCGACTTTCTTCGAAGTTCTCTGCGAGCTCGACAAGGTCGCTAGGCTTAAGGAATCCCCTTTTCTCATTCAGGGCAACGTATGCCCTCGCATCGGCGCCTAAGCATTCCTTCAGTCGGTCTGCCACCGTCAGTTGCTTGAAGTCCTCCATCGTGCACACTTTACAGCTGTCTAGGTAATAGTCGAGGTAATTCTCCAGTCGTACAGAAAAGTGCTCCCAAGTTTCTCCGGCTGCCTTGCTGCTTGACGAGAATAGTCTCTTGTATTCTGCAGCTGACAGTCTCAGGCCATTAAGAATTTGATCTTTCAGAGAGGCAAAATTTTTCCTTTCCTCTGGTGACAACCGCACGAGGAGCCCCCGCGCCCTTTCGCTCAGCCTCGGAAACACCAGTCCGGCCCACCACTCGGTCGGGACGTCGTATGAGTATAAGGTAGCTTCCACCTCCTCAAACCATCCAGGCACTAACCGCTCGTGACTCGGCATAGGTGCCAAGACGCCCTTCAATAGGCTGGCATATTTTAGCCTCCTATCTTCGTCTGCGCCGGTGTTCATTGCCGCGGTGCTTCCGCTATTGCTAGCCTCCGTGCTCTGCATCCGTCGCAATCGCTCTGTTTCTAGAATCAATTTTTGATTCTCCGTCTGCGCTTCTACAATCTTTAATTGCAACTGCAGCAATGCAAGCTGCTCCGACGTCGCTACTAGTGCGGCGTCTACATCGCCCTCGCCTGTCTTGCCCGCGGCTGCCAACTCTTCAGACTGGTCCCCTTCTTCCATATCGGCCTCTTCCTTAGCGCTATCGCTTCTCAAAACCCAGGGCCCTGGCATTGCATGCGCCCACAGATGCCAAAGGGGTACTCGCCTGATCACCGCAGCGTCCGTTGGCATGGCTCGCCGTGTCTCGGCTTGATCCGGCCTTCCAGGCGGCTGTCCAGGTCCAGTGTGGTCGTCGTTCCCGCAGACTCCAGATCTGTCACAGCAGATCCTGTCGACTGCGCCAGTTACAATTCGAAGCCGTTGCCCCGCTCTCACCCGCCGTGCTCGTCTCAAGAGGCGACGGTCTGTTGAGCTTCAGGCCTTCGAAGAGGTCCTCCCCTCACCCGCCGTGCTCGAACTCGCTGACCGGCGGTCTGTTGGGGTGTGCCTGCCGGGCACCTTGGAGGACTGCTAGGACGACCGACCAACAGTTTCAATCGTTTATTGCATCTCGATCTCCCGATCTCTCCCTTAAAACACCAAGGCCAGCGATTAAATAGCCTGGCCAGACAAAGAACATGCAACCTCGCCAATCAGGCGCGAGGTTGATACATCTGGGCGGAACCAAACGTTTCGTCACAATTTCTCCTCGCAATCGCACGCACTGCACCAATCACGACTCTCTTCGCACTCTCCCGCGGTCGTCACGCACTACGCAGTGTTCGGAGTCCGCGGCTCGCATCCCGCGCACCACTGCCGAAGACAGGCGATTCTTGCATCCCAAGAAACGGGGTTCTTGTTACCCGCCGCTCATCTCCAGCGCGGAGTCCCGCCGCCGGAAGCTGTTGTTGATCGCACTTGCCGCCGCGTGGAGAACACGGCGTCGCCTTACATCCGGGCGGCGTAGGTTGCTTCGAAGATCGTAAACGGCCGCAGAGAGATGCGCTTCAGCGTTCGGAGTCCGCGGCTTGCATCCCGTGCGCCAGTGTCAGAGACGCGCGAGATTCGCATTCCGGGGAGCGAGGTCCTTACCCGCCGCTCATCTCACGTGGGAGGTCCCGCCGCCGGAAGCTATTGTTGATCGCACTCGCCGCCACGCGGAGAGCGTGTCGTCGCCTTACGCCCGGGCCGCACACGTTGCGTCGAAGAGTGTAAACGGCCGCAGCAAGATGCACTCGAACCACTTGAGCCACGCGAGTCGACGCCGCCGACGCTCCAAGGTTCGCGGGAAGCGCTGCCGGCCCAAACGAACTGCAAGACGCGCACCACAACAACCGCTCCCGAGTAAACCGAGTCGCAGCGACGCCCGCCGGAATGTGCAGCTGGCCCAGCTGCTTGCGTCTACCCTTGACCGCCGCCGGTGCATTCTTAGGGGAACTCGCAGTCTTCTCAGGTTCCGATGATGCACGTCGCGCTGAGGAGCATAACACTGCATATCTAATATTTTTGGTAAAGGTGAGATCTGGGCACGTGTCGCGTGCCACGGAGTTCCCAATGCGAGTGGGTTGTGCTGGGTCCGTGTGAAGAGTAAGGCCCAACGTTGACGCAAGTTCCGCCAGCCTGCGTCCTCGTTTTTCTTCACGTATGTATCCCCATAAGGGGCTGGGGGCATTAAAGTCCCCAACGATTATGAGGGGGTCCTTGTTCGCAACCTTTACACGCCCGACTGAATAAGTCTGCAAATGTGACGTTTGGAAGTTTGGGAGAGCTGTAAACGTTGATTACGTGTAATGGGGGGTCCTGTTTGCGTAGCGGAAGGATCGTCACCATCGCATACGAGAAAATCGCCTTGTAATCCAGGTCCACCGGGGAGGCCGTATAATTTTTATGTACGCAGAGGCAGCTCTGCGCATCCTGCTGATACACTGAGCAATTTGTGAGGGTGGCTGCGTCCCTCGGCTCTTGGAGGGCCACTACAGCAGGAGGACTGGGGAACGTTGTTAAGAAAAGCCGTAGGTCGGCCCGCTTAGTACGGGCCTTGAAACCTCTGCAGTTCCACTGTAAAATTTGGACAGGGGCCGAATTGCTGCGTGAGTACCATCGCGGTTTATGAATGTCCGCCATGATTATGATTAGAATTTATGCTTACTAGGAAGGGGCCCGCCTCTGAGCCGGGTGCCCCAATGACAGCAGGTTGCGTCACGCTGGGCAGGTTGAGGGCGGGCTCCTGTTCCTCATGTGCGACTTTTGGTCTACCAGCCTTAATATTGGGGCTCCTTATACGCTTGAGTTGGCCGGAGCGCCTGGTAGTTAGAGTTTGTTTCGTCATATGTGCGGCTATAATTGTAGGAATTTTGTCTAGAGCCGCCTTGATGGTGGTTGCGATTTGCATTTCTAAGGCGGAGAATGCGGAGTTCATCTGGGCCTCCAGTGCGCTAACCCTCGCCTCAAGCGCAGACTGCGCGGTTGCTGTCTGCGCGTTCGCCGGTGTGTCGCTATCCATCGCCTCCACCGCGAGGGGAGTGGGCCTTTGGGTTGGAAAATTTTGGCGCGCCTCAGTGAGGGCAAGACGCTTCTGTAGGTTAGCGATTTCCTCTTTGAGGGCGGAAATTTGGGATTGCTCGGCCGTTTTTGTCGGCGGTTTGGAAGGGGGGGTATGAGGAGGGGCTGCCCTGCCCTTGCTGCTCACCTGGGATCCCTGGATGACGGCTTGCGCCCATGTCCGCGAAGAACCTGGTGGGGGGGTACTCGTTCGTTTCTCCACGTCGGCTTGGGGTGGCGATGGTACTGCCTTAGGCAACTCCGGCTTGTCGGTAGATGGACCGCCTGGCTTTCCGGGAGATGGACCGCCTGGCTTGCCGGTAGATGGAACGCCTGGCTTGCCGGTAGGTGGAACGCCTGGCTTGCCGGTAGGTGGAACGCCTGGCTTGCCGGTAGACGGACCGCCTGGCTTGCTCGGGGGCTGGTTGGCTCCCTTGTCCTTGGCTTGGCGGGGCCGCCGTTTCCGGCGTTTACGGCGGCCCTTCTTGTGCGTCGGTCCCTGCTCCGGGCGCAGGGGCTGGGGGGTTCGATACTTTGCAACGCACCCGCGGGCCCCCGTGGTACGGGCTCCGCCGCACAGAGAGCATTTTGGAACGCACTCGTGAGAGACCCGCACCCCCTCAACGAGCTCGGCTTCTTGGCCGCACACACCACATTTGTCCGGTCTTGGGCCGGGGCAGGCGTCCATACGGTGACCGACAACACCGCAGTGACCGCAGGCCGGGATGGTGCGCTGGTATTCACGGACTTGGATGAGCATGCACTCGTAATGTACGTAGCGCGGCTTCAGCTTTCCGGAAAATGTTATTCGCGCCTTGTTTGACGTGCCGAATTTGCGTATCTCCAGAATCTCGCCATGGCGCCACTCGAGACTTGAGCGGAGGGATTCCGCTGTGTCTGTATTTCGTACTGTTACCACGCCGTAACAGACGTTACCACCGTCTTGCCTTATAGTGGCCTGTAAGTTGGACTTTCTCATTTTGCAGATTTATCTCGAAGTCCCCGATAATTTTATCTGCAATTTCAGCTTTTGAAGTGTAAATTACAATTAAATTTTGGTCGCGTACCGGAAGAATTGTGAAAAATTACGAGCAGTCCGGTCCGATGTAGGCTATGAACGCCCGCCCGTATCCGTTCTCCTCGAATACCTCTTGCAATGATACTCGAGTTCGCGGCTTGAGGACTACCACGAAGTCTTCGGGTGCCGGTTTTGGTAAAGGCTGCGGCCTCCAGGTCGTAAGAGGCCGACCCGCTGTGCGTTGAGCGGAGTTGTCGGAGCTGGCGCCGGCGGCGGGAGCGGCAGGGGTGGCCGCGTCGACGGACGCCGCTTTTATGGCACGGCCCTGCGCCCGGCGAGCTACCGCGGCAGCGAGCGCTGCGCTCTTGAAGCTTGCTGCTGTTGTCTCACCCAGGTTCTGGGGATGAACGGTGGTCCACGCCATCGCCTCCGGGTCATATCCCTGGCTGGTGGCTTGTTGGAAGGCCATATTATCGCAGAGCAGGGGCTCCGCCGCGCCGGGCGTTGGCGCCGCTGTCAGGCCTAGCGGCGCCGTCCAGCGTGGTCGAAACTTCGCTTTGCCAGGAGCGGCGCAGCGCGGTCTCCCAGTGCTCCTCTGTGGTTATTCCGCTTAAAGGGCTTTTACTGCAGGCCCACATGATGTGGTTAAGGTTAGCTTACTCTCCGCAACTTTTGCATTCTGCAGAGTATATATCTGGATGAATTTTGGCTAGTATTGCGGGGCATGGGAATGTGTGCGTTTGGAGCTGCCTGAGAGTGGTTGTTTGCTCTTGCGTGAGCTTGGGGTTGGGCGGGGGATATTCCAATCTGCTCCTTTGATAGAAAGTAGTGATTTCATGATTTCACTAAAATTGAGTAGATGGCCCCTCGCTGAGCTGGCACTGTGGTTTGGGAACGTGTTAGTGCTACCCATTGTGCTCAGCCGCTTGTGCTACGCACTCCCATAACTCAGACTCACGCAAAAGGAAAGAAATATGATAGACATTCTAATAAGCGGGGCATAAAAACGGCTTTGAGACTACCACTCAACACCCCAGCAGCTAGGCTCATCGGTCTAGGCGTAATAAATACGGCGGAAGAACTCATTGAAGCGCAGGTGACAGGGCAGATAACACGACTCTCCAAAGCTGCAGCCGGCAGAAAAACTATAGAAACTGTCAACGTGAAATGCAGGCCGAACTCACCTCAAATCATGGTTGTCGATGGGAAAATACGGGAACGTATCATAATACCACCCCTCCCAAAAAACATACATCCCTCTCACAACATCAGCAGAAGGAAAGCCAGCGCGGCAAATATGCACAATAAACTTAAAGAAGACAGGTCAGCGCTGTATGTCGACGCTGCCGAGTACAGGCACAAAGAGGCATATGTTGCGGCTATAGCTTATCACAAAAGGAGAATGCATAGCAGCTGCGTCCATACCAGCGAAAAGTCTGGAAGAAGCAGAAGCAGCGGCAATAGTATACGCCATGTACACAGAAGTTTCGCAGGAAAAGTCCATAATAAGCGATTCAAAATCTGCAATAAATAACTTCATAAAAGGCAGAGTACATCCCCCGGCTGCAAAATTAATTAGCATATAGAGGCGCCCGTGTGCTGTGCGATGTCAGTGCACGTTAAAGATCCCCAGGTGGTCGAAATTATTCCAGAGTCCTCTACTACGGCACCTCTTTCTCTCTTTCTTCTTTCACTCCTACCTTCCTCCCTTCCCTTACGGCGCAGTTCAGATGTCCGCCGATATACGTGAGACAGGTACTGCGCCATTTCCTTTCTTCAAAAAACCAATGTACAATTTACTATTTATTTACATATACCGCCCAGAAAATCGAATCAAAATAATATGGACCCTCGCACACTCAGGCCTCCAAGGAAACGAAAAGGTCAACACCATTGCCCGAGAACTAACTATCTCGGTGGATACCCGAACCGCACCGTAAGGGCATTAAGGAAAATTAAATGAAATGAAAATTGGTCTTAAGGAAAGGAAATAACTGTCTCTCATATCTTGGTGTACACCCGAAAGGAACGCGCACCACAGTACATGTCTCTAAAGCAACCTTCTAAGACAGCACCGTATTCACTATACGCGCGTCTCCTTCTCCGCCTTCGTACAGGCAGTGTGTGGACAGCCGAACGCCTCCACCCTTATCGTGGTGCTCCCAGTGAATTGTGCGCGAACTGTGACCGCCATGACGTCAAATGAAGCGGAAGTGAACCTTGTCGCTAGTATATTCAGGCTTAAAACCACAACTAAGCTACTGCCAATTTTTTTTTCCGGGCTGGAACAAAAATTTCTTTTACGATTCGCAGAAACTTAGGGCCGTACTAAGTGCAATAGGATTCGTTCTGAACAGTGGTTTGCCTGAGAAATAACACGTTATGTTACAAAGACATATTTTATTCATGCTTGTTCTTCAAGAAATGAGTAGAAAAGCAAATTTGCAGTCTAATTATATTGCAGAGAAATTATGTGCGATAGCAGCACCCGACAAAAATTGCCGACGTATTCTTTAGAGGGTTGAATTTTTGTCCCATTCTTTACAAAAATGCTAACCCGAACCGTTCCTCTGACAAGAATATATTGCGGAACTTGGATTTACGACTCCTGTTTCTGAGTGAAATCTAGCGGGTTAACGTCGCAGGTTTATAAATTTCGACTGAGCTTTCATTCTCGCCGGAGTAGTAAATGTTTTGAAAGAGATGAAGCGAATGCTTTTGTGTAGTGTTTTTTTCCGCTTTCATCACAATCATCTTTTTTGAACCAAGGAATAAAGGTCACTAAAATCTCTCCATGGTAAACAACATCTGTTTTCAATTCCTATCTGCTGACATTTTGGCAAGATTTGACGTCATATATCACTCTTTACTGTTTCATTGTTGCATATGGCTGTGCTTGAAACTGATGACAAAACTTTATTGCTTGACACAGCAAAATATACAGAGACTACCGTTGACGCGAGTGGTGAAATTCCAAATCTTGTTCTTCAGCCTTGTAATATAAGCCCGAGAGTTTTTATCTCTTACAAACCAAATTCTATATGCGAAGTTTTAGAGCCAGATTCTGAAATATTTGACATACCTTCTGACGGAACCTGCGGGCCAAATGCAGGGTGCTTCGGCTGCACTCAGGAGATTAGCTGCACTCAGGAGGTGATCTGCAAAGCGCGATTAATTGGTTAGACAGGCAGAGCTGAACAGTGTGCCTAAAAATTAATGTGCAGAAAACTCAAATGATGTTCAATAGCCTGAGAAGATAAAAGGAGTTTAATTGGTGGTCAGGTGCTGCAAGTCGGAAATGAATATGTCTATTTAGTGCAGGTGCTCACCGCAGATACGAATCACGAGAGCCATTTAACTAGAAGAATAATAATTGGGTGGAGCGCATTTGGCCGGTTGTCTCAGTATCCCACAAGAGAAAAATATATGACAGCTGTATCTTAGCGGTACTCAGCTATTGGCTAGAAACGTGGAGGATAAAGATGGGTTGGAGGATAACGATGGATAAGATGGGTTCATCTTAAATCGAGGACTAAGCAGCGAGCTATGGAAAAGAAAATGTTGGATATAACGTTAAGAGGCAGTAAAAGGAAAGAGTGAGTCAGGCTTTTGCCTTGTGTTGATATTTCGGTGTCATAGTGTCTGCAGGAAAAATAAAGAGGAAAAGCTACTCTCGCAGATAGCAACCTGCAGGCTAATCCCAAAAGGTTCCAACTCAATTAATGAATTCAAATGCATATTTAACATGAAGAAATGTCATTGCATTCAGAAAGGTCATTGCAATAGCCGTTCTGTGAAAACCTTTTCTCCAGACTTGACGTAGTCAACTACGAAATGTCATTGCTGTCGCGAGAAAATTTCAACCAAGAATAGACGCACTATTGTATCGTATTTACTCGAATGTAACTCGACACGAGTGTAACACGAGGGGCGATTTTACATGCTGCCGAGTGGAAAAAAATAAAACCACGGATGTAAGTGCATTTTTCACACAAAATACAACAAATCCAAAGGCAAAACACCAACTCTGCAATTAAATAGCTTCATAAATTTTGTCCCGTCCTTTTTTTTTAGTTTAACTTAAAAACAGTTTACCTTAAATAGGAAATGACGCAAAAGTTTGCAGAAGAATAACTATGAAGAGCACGTGCAAGAGACGTAGAATAAACAAGCCTTACCAGCAGTCATGTTTAAAGCTCTTCACAACTATTCGAAATTGAACACATGAAGCAAGAAATCCAATATATTGAAGGATTTGCACGCAGTGATGCTTTCAACTGTGCAGCATGATGCAACATTAATGCATGACGACGTATCACGCTACCGCATAGACATCCGCTAGGAATACACTGTGCTATAAACTAAAAGTAAACAACAAAGCACACAAAACAATTCATAAATGTTGGCTTACAATATAAACCCCCACAACAGGCTCAGCTTTGAGCATAACAATGAACTTCACAGAAGGGTCTTCACGAATCTGTTCGCATGGTTACAGCTTAGTTATATGTACTTTAGTTTGCTGATCGGTATTTGAATTCAGCATTCTTTCCACTCATTTGTTCACAACCGCTTTACCATTATCGACGATATTTACTAGTTTGCCGCAGATCGTCCTGTCTCATATTGTTTCGCGATGGGAAAACAAAGAACAGGACAACATGATAACTAGGATACACATGTCCTAACAGCCGATGGGCTTAGCGCGAGAGGCTCATTCCGTGCAACTGCCTAATTCGCCGTCTTTTTATTCCTAGCGCTGAGCTTATTCACTGAGCGATCGTCGCGATGAAATGTCTGCACAGCTGCAGAATCTGAGGAAGTAGCCGTTGCTTTAGCGGTGGCGGAGGGCTATAGAACCGGGCGGTCACTAACAATACTCACGGACTCTCAAGCAGCCTGCCGAAATTACATGAATGGCAGGATAGGTCATCACGCGCTCCGTATACTGCTCGCAGCGAGCGACAGAATTGAAAACCATGAAGAACAAAACGACAAGATCCCACACAAAATTGTGTGGGCACCGGGGCACACGGGGGTGGCAGGGAACCAAGAGGCCGACAGGATAGCTCGAGGATACATACCTCTCCGAGCATCAGACGAGACCGCGGAACTCGCGCCAGCAGCCAGGGAATAGTCGGCCATACTACAAAACTATAGAGGGAGAAGAATGCGATATCCCCCACCGCACAAATCTCTAGGCAGAGAGGGAGGTGTCACTTGGAGACAATTACAAACAGGCTCTTTCCCAAACCTACATATACTAAACAAAATGCACCCTACGATATACGCGGACAAATGTCCCTGGCGCGACGAAAAACTACTCTATGCCACATCACATGGGCCTGCCGAAACATAGACGTGGTCCCCAAAATACAAAACCCGAGTGCGGAGCAGTGGGTGAGTCTGCTGTCCAGCCACCGCTGTGAAGACAACAAGGTCTGGTACAGCGAGCTCAACGGGCGGCAGTGGCCAGCGGAGCCCTGGACTGAGGGCAACCGACCATTGATTCGAGGCGGACGACTTCGACAGAGAAGGCTCCTAGGGGTAGAACCAAGACGTCTCTGAAGATGGCCCCAAACCGCAGAAAAAACCATTTGTGAAAATAAAGTTTTCCCTTCCTTCCCTTCCTTGGATTCGGAGATTAGGTGAAGGTTGACACTGTCAGCAAAGTTTAGATGAGACCGAGAAACTTCCAAGTCAATATATGAGATTATTTGATGAACAGTTGGTCTGGAGCTTGAGTTCTGGCTTTCGCCGTGAGTGGAAGCTGCATACACGGACGCCTTCAGCAGGTCTTCATCTTTTGTGTCGCCATTTGGTGGGGGCATTATTCTGAGGACCTGATGGTGTTATCGAGCCACGACTGAGTGTAGTTGCTGGGTGGAGCGGCTGGTCGGATGAGGCCTTGTTGTGGCACAGTTGCGTGGTGGAAGCAAGAGCCATCGAAAGAAAACCAATGCACCCGGAAGACATCGACGCTGCATGGCTGGGATGAGAATGGATGTCAGCACACCCACCAAAGTGGAAGCAGTGACAATACAATGAAACAGACAAAATAATGACAGGAAAATCAAAGATTGAAAATTTTTTCTTTTATGAGAGCGAAATAAGATTGCTTTAACCTTCTTACGGACCTTGTTTTTTTTTTCAAAATCCGTACCAAAAGAGCAATTTTGGATCATTAAGGACATGGTAATGCACCTATTTTATTCACAATAAACACCATTAGTTTTTTTTTTCAACAGAGCAGTCCTTATTTTATTTCGTATATTTATGTTCCTTAAAAAGCCGGCATTTTCAAAGTAACAATAGAAAGGAAGAACTTCTTCCTGCATGTTCTGTGGCAGCAAATATCTATATTCTGTTGCACTAGCTTATCGCAAGTTGCCAGCGCTCAAAGCAGAAAAATCCACACGGGGATTTATGAAACAAGATTTCACGTTTATTTCTGCAAACGCGTAAAATTACTGTCTTTCTTCAGACTGCATTCATCTTCTCCTACCTTTTGATGTAATGTAAGTAGGCCTTTACTGCTGTCGTATTCTTCACTAGAAGACCAAGGGAAATTCAGGGCGGTGGTGCTACTGGACTCTGTGGCAGCACCGCTCTCGTTTTGCGCCATGCCCTCGGGTGCAGTGAAAAGCTTGTAAAGTTCAGGCAAAAATAAAATGCTGGAGACAACAGTTAAGTTTCCCTTTAAGGATATGGTGAAATAACGTAAATGGGCTGATTCCCATATATACGGGGTTGGCCATTCTTCTTTTACATTTATAGATTGCTGGGTGTCATCGTACAAGCCTGGTGCAGTAGTGCAGCTGTTAAGCGATGCGCCCCTGTCCCGTAATGGGGCTGTTTTGAATCAGAGATACCGGTGGGGCTTTTTAGATCCAGGTTGTTCTTCCCGAGCGACCTCTAGCGACCAATTATTCATTTAAATGCCGCTTGCCACGGTGGAAAGTTGTGATGACGTTACAATGTCATGTGGCTTATTTGGCAGGCGCCACATTCAACCTGCAGGCCTCGGCTTAGAGGCTTCACACTGTCCTCAATGCCAATGCCTACACCGGACATTTTTCGTTCCTACCTGGGGTACTATGTTCTTGCCTTAAAGCTTTTCAGGTACATTTCAGTACCTGTGCCGCCATCTGCTGCCTGCCGTTACTTGTTGGTCGCGGTTTCTTGAGAAGCTCATGTGAAGTAAATAATGAAATGAACGTAAAGTACCATTTTGTATATATTTCGATGGCATGCCATTTAGCAAAAATGACGCTGTCAATATGCAAGTGTTTGCCGTAAGAGTTGTTCTCTTTCAAAAACTTCTGCGATGATGCGGCTCATAGCGTTGCCCGTTAGCTACTTAAAGAGGGATTGGTCCCTCTATCGCACACAACTACCTAGATTCCTTTATGAAAGGCGCTTCGTCTAGTATGGGGAAGCCTGCTTTTGGAAGTTTGGGAAGAACAAGTATTGACAATGTTGTATGTATTTGGCGCTTTGGAGCGAAAATATTCCGAGCCTGTTTTAAGTTTACGCCTTCGCAATGTCCAAATAAACAGACCAGGACTGAAAATCCGCATTAAAGTGTTGAAGAAAAACCGTTGGAGCCAAGCAGCTCTTCAGGACAATTGTTCGGTTATTTCCACGTGGGTGAGCAATTGCAGCTGTAATTTTTCCAAAACATGGCCTCATAAAACTTCAACTCTGTGAGTAAAAGTAGGCGCAACGAAAAGACATTTCGCAAGAAAGGCCTAGCCCATTCTACGTTTTCTCGTGAATTGTGGTAGCCCGTCAAGTATAGGCATGCTCTCCGACTGCTGGGTGCGTCACCGCCATCTGCTTCTCTTCGACAAGCTAGGCAGCGCGCATGTTCTACATGGCTGCTTTCGCAGCTTGAAGACCCTACGGAATTCTCAGCTCGACAGCGCAATGTATTCCCTCGCTGCTTCTGGTTATTATAGCGCTGCTACATTCAACCCATTTCCTATTTTGTGCTGGCCAGTGCGCTCAACGTGCTTCGCTGCTTTGACTGCTAAAATCGTCATAGCGCTTACACCCTTTTCAACAGCCGTGGCGTCGCTATAGGCTGCTTTGGAGCCTTCCCACCTTCCTCTATTGCTACATAAGGAGCCGCGGATTGAACAGGTGAGTTGTTCTATTGCTTGAAGCCTCCGACTACATTTCAAAGCTACGACAACAGCAGTGCTTAGCACCCAGTAGATGCAAGAGCAGAAGTAGTGAGTTAAAAATTAATACTGTTAGGAACACACAGCTCGTAAGGCTGACGAAATTACTAAGTGATCTCAGGCTTAAAGAAACGAAGCTTCTCTATTTCAGTTAGTGCTTAATCGGCCCCGACTCGAGGTTATGAATAAGGGGACGGTTTTGCGCAGGTCTTTCTCTTTCGGACGGAAAAGTTTTGAATGTTGAAGGAGGTTTAGCTTGATGTTCGGCAACAGGTCTGGCTCGTGCTACTGAAAATGTTCGTAGTTTCCCGAGAATGGCAGTTAAATGTGTTTCATACTTGCGAAGTTAGCAAGAGGAGACTACAAGGAACCATATATTCCCAATTCGAACTGTGTTCTTTGCCCTGTACCACGCTTGAAGTGCAGCAAAGCATTTCAGCTGATCTTTGTCGTAAGGCATCGTAATTTCAGACACTCTGAACTCACACTGTTTCCATGGTTAGCGGTTTAAGGAACCTATAGCAGCTGTGCTGAGTATATTTTAATATTTCGCACTAAAGGGAAGCCTTGAAGTGCCGACTTCAAGGTATATAGCTATGATTTGAAAGGGCTCAGGAGTAACAGAGCAATACTGCCAAATGAGCTTCAGTGCAAGCATTGCAGTGTGCAGTTTTAACTTCCAGACAAAGCGAATTCAGATATTGATGTCGTGGCCTTTGGCCATCCCAGATATCAGTGTAGGGGTATAGCAACCACTTGAAGGACACCACGTGGACTTCACGGATTCTCTTTTCGCTGACTACGCTATGTTCATGCGAGGCATTACTTTCTTGTCATCTGATTTGACGCACGTTTACCTATTTCGCAAAGTTAACATTTACTCTCCGACCTATTAAACTGCTCCTTCATTTTTTTGACAGCCAAGAAGTGCCTTAGCGCTGCTATTATACCAGGGCGACTTGTCAAAACAAACGCAGCTTGTCGCCTCCTATACGAAGTCCGAGGACGCCGTGCGTCAAATAGGCTGTCAAGGGTTTCACACTAACACCACCCAAGAGGAAAAGATAGCGATGGGGTTCGTAGGATGGATTCAGAATGCTAGGGTTCAAGAAACATTCGCAGCGGGAAGTAAATATTTTTTTTCTGCTGGTATTCTGTTCTGCTAATTCATTTCCATCAAAGGCCACTTCATGAACACACAGCCATACAAGTAAAGCTACGCTATATAGGTACGGCGATACTGGTTACGTGCCAATCATGCAACCTCGGATAATTAACTTTGAGCCCTCTCCAGTAATCCGTCTTGGTGGGTGGGTTACAGGCTTTTCCACCTAAGACATTGCCCAATTTTTAAAAAATAGGATTTTTGAGTTGCAAGAGCGCTTTTTTGGGCATAACATTGTCAGCGGTGTAGTACATCGAAATAGGCTGAGATGTGCTAATTAGCAGGCTGGTTAACCAATACTGAATAGTTAAATTTTTTACTATTACTGCTAGGCTAGTTGATTATTAGCAGGCTTTTGGCCCACCGCGTTTAACATCCATACTGGTTTTTAAATTTCGAAAATGCGGTTACCCTCGGCACTCGAACAAATTTTGGCTACAGCGCGCCAAAATACAGGTGCTTTCGAGAAGCTTGCCGGCAAAACAACCTCTTCAGTGCACGTAACTCGTCGAAATAGCCAAAATTTGTTGGGCCACAGCACCGAGGGTAACATATCACTTTTTATAATTTGAAGCATGCGGTTATTGGTTTATTGGGGTTTAACGTCCCGAAGCAGCTCAGACTATGAGGGACGCCGTAGTGAAGGGCAGCGGAAATTTCGACCACCCGGGGTTCTTTAACGTGCACTGACATGGTCCGTGTACTGTGCGATGGCAGTGCGCGTTAAAAAACCCCGGGTGGTCGAAATTTCTGGAGCCCTTCACTACGGCGTCTCTCACAGTCTGAGTTGCTTTGGGGCGTTAAACCCCAATAAACCAATAAACCAATAACCACATCTTTCAAATTCTAAATCGTCATATGGATATTACTTAACGTGGGCTACACGCCGTTCAATAATTAAGAAGCCTAACTGCAATAGGTAAAAAGTTAACTATTCAATATTAGTTAACCATCCTTCTAGTTAGCACGTCGAGCCATATTCTGGAGTACTACCCCGGTTACAACGCTATGCCGAAAAAAACACTCTTCTAACTCAAAAAGCCTGTTTTTAAAAATTGCGTAAAATCTTAGGTGAAACACACTTTATATGCACATATCGCATAAGGTGGCGACACTGAATCATGAACAGTCGGAAGTTTTCTAACATGGAAGAGGAATAATAATGCAAGAAGTGATAACTGAAAGTGATTAATACTGATTCAGAGCTGTCTAGATTAACCCTATAAAACTATCGTTTTTTGGAGATGTGATGCAACATTTAGTGATAATATTTTCAGAAGATGAAGCGCAGCACAGGACTGCACCCACAGAAACGAGGGCAGGATATGAGCGCCCTTCTTTCCTTCTGTGTGTACCGTCCTATGTTGCGCTTCATCCTCTCAACCTATGCAACAACTCTCCCAGAAAAGTATTTCACTGATAATATTACTCTTTGGAATTATTAGAAGCTGGATAATAGGCTGGGACATGCACAAAGCTGTCAGCGCCCCCTGTACTAAAGTACATAACACAGTGTATGATATTAACCTCAGTGCTCTGGCCTGTCGCATGCTCGCTATCCCTACCCAATATCAGCTTTAACCTATCTTCACCAGGATAGGATGGCAACGCTTAAAAGTAAGGAGTAATTGCGTTCTCTCAGAGGTGCAGTATCTCCACTCAGGGATTCGTCTTCCAGCTCAACTAACAGCTCTATGAAAAGAGATATTCGCTGAAAAGCTCCTTAAAACAGAATTTAGCACGTAACTACATCCTTACGAAATGGTAAATGACGTGGATACTCTTATTTTTCCTTAAAAAAACGGCAAGAAAACGTCACTCTCAGCAAGCGAATTAGAAGAGTACGGTGAGGGGCTAGTTGGTACGACATTATGAGAACAAAAAATAACTGCGCAAAAAGGACGGGACAAGAGAAAGAGACCCACACGGGACAAACGCAAACTGCGTTTGTCCCGTGTGGTTCTCTTTCTCTTCTCCCGTTTTTTTGCGCAGATATTTTTTTGTTCTCATAATAAGCGAGTTAGACCTGCTATCTTGCACGTTCCGAAAGTTAGCGCCAATTAGTTGCGTCAGAGAACGAATTTCTAATATTTAATTTTTATTTTGTTCTTTTCCGTTGTCATAAAATATTTCCTGCTTGCTGCAAGGTTCTTCCGCTTTCCTGCTTTCATGATGAGGTAATCTTCATCAGTATTTTTGTTCCTACCTATCTTGGGCTCGTTTTCGAAACACAGTGTTCTCGCAAACCGGCATGCAACCGCTTTTTCTTGCAGCTTATCGCTAAATATCGCCGAGGTTAGTATAATACCTCTAGCTCCTTGTTTCTGACTTTTATAGTCTTCTGAAATGCAAGCGCATTTCACACGCTTTTCTATGCTTATACTGGGAAGTAAATAAATTGAATTGAATTGAACCTGGTCTGGTCGATGTGGACGGCATTGCACTGTCATCACGAGCATAAGTACCGCTGTGAGGCACATCGTACTGGAATGAAAGTGTTGTAAAGAAAGAGGCCATACCAGTACTCACAGAGTTGGTACTTTGTGCTCTTCACTAAGCATGATTTTTTTTGTGCTGATGTTCTTGTATCCTGTGCAACATTTCACGCTCCTGCACTTGGTGAAAAATTTGCAGCGAGCGAACATCAAGGCTTTCGTCGTCAGAACTCTCGGATCAGTCAAGACTAGAAAGGACAGAATGATGACCGCCTGTTTAGAAAGTATCACCGGCGTCTCTTCAAGAGAATTTCTCCTTCTTTTCAAGAGAATCTGCAGCTGATATAGCAGGCTCAATTTTTAGCAAACCGTTAGTCACGTATAGTTCTGCCTACACACGGCAATATTCTTCTAAATTCGCCAGGCACAGCACGCTACCGACCTTAGGCTCGTTAAAACGAAACTAGAATGTTCGGGGGTAGTTCGGCCCTGCACAGCTGATTCCACGATGTTTCATGCGAATCGCTGCAATCGGATCCCGTTGACTGGAAAGTTTTCATTTATAGCTAGTTGAAGAAGGCTAACGGCAGGAGGAATTCAAAATTTGATGAATGGTTGCCGCCACCCTGCTTATCAAATTCCATTTGAAGAAACAAGTTTGTTGGCTTAAACAATTAGCTCTGTTGCTGCTCGTATTCATGCCTCAGTTTTCTTCACCCTCTTGTTTACACTTTTAAAATCTTATGTCGCCATTGACGCTTATTCTACAGGCCTCCAGAAAGAACATTCAGGTGTTTATCACAGAACGAGCAGACAATACGAAGAAAAGCGAAAACATTCATTGTATCTTGGCACAGTGAGCAAGATAAATGAATTTTAAATCGCAGGCGCTTAGTACGCGTCATTAACTATGGTTATCGGCAGTTGTTGATTGGCAGCATCAAAATTTCTAACATCACGGATGTAAGCGCTGAGCGACGTTCGATCTGAGCAGCACAGAATGCCTCGACGTCTCTATGTCTCTCTGTCAGCAATCGGTGTCTTTGAATAAGAGATTCTCTGTTTTGTCGCGTGTCAGAAGTGCTAGCAGGGAAGTTTTTCTAGCTTAGAGATTTAAAACCCCAAGAAATATCACGGTACAGCAAGTAGAGAGCCACAAAGGCACTTCAAGCTCGCGGTGAACGTAGGAGAGCTTAATTCTAAAACTAGCTCGGAAAGAGTTATTCTATATGTGCTCGGCCTTTGCATGCCCTTTTTCCTGACTGCTGGGGCTGTAAAGAATCTGCCACGGAAAAAACATAAGCGTTTAACCGCCCTTAAAGATTCTGAGTAAGCAGCGAAAAAGGTCGGAAGGTTAAGTGACCTCAGCATTGGAGCGAGAAACCGGGGTTTCAAAGAAAGTGATTAAATGAAATGGGAGTCCTTTTGATTCCAGCAAAACATTTTCATGGTTTTGAGGGTCACCGTACGGACTTTCTTGCAAAGAAAGTCATGAGTGGATTTACATGCGCCAAAGTGTTGACCGCAACCACAAAATGTATATTCAGGTACAAAAGAACAATTAACATAGTCTGAGATATAATATACAGGGTTTCTGACATACCATCATGGTTGCCCTTTGGCAGAAGAAACCGTACTCGGCTCATTGAACTACGGAAGAGTAGTCTCGAAACATAGAGGTCGAGAACTGATAGATCAAAAGAAGCGAAGGATTTCATTCTTCTCAGACGTGACTCTGGGGACTCTATTCCGTCCATTGTGCCACGTATCATTGTAGCGTCCGTTCGTTTGCGCAAGGCCGCAGAAAAGGGGAGTTATCATTTTTGTTCGTGACGCGAGAAGCGACCGGTCTAATCTCGATTGTACACAGCCATGAACAGCTGCATCTACGTGTTTCCAGATTACTTTAGATGATCTAGACCTGTTATCTCGAAGTTTCCTTGCCGGCTTTAAATTGAACGATGCCGCGAGCAGCGGGCATTCGTAGTTCGACGACTGACGAGCACGTTTGTTGCTTACGCGGCCGCCGAGTGATTCAGTTCTTTTGCGGGCGCAAGTCAGCCCAAATAAAGAGCTTCATTTGCAAGGCTTGTTGCTGATTTCCTGACTGCTGGATTGCAGTCACTACAACGTGACAATTGCATTCAAAATATATCGCACTTAGAATAAGCCCTCCAGCTGCGCCACCTATGAGGCAAAGTGGTATGCGAAATTAAGAGAAGGAGTGAAGCAATCGCCCCCAACAAACTTAATTGCATTACTAAAGAGTACCGGAATAGCTAGACACCCTTTTCTTTTACGCTATATAACTACTAAGTCTCAGTTCGTCTTATACAGGCAATTCTGCGAGGCACGCAGGTGCCACCAGGCAGCTGAGCCAAGTTAATCGACTAGGTTTTGCAGCGAATAAGGCAACATATTTTAATCCACAAACTATACACACATCAGCAGTTGTTTATCAGAAAACGTAATATCCTTGCCATTTACTAAACAAGCGGCTGGCTCATGGAAGAAAGAAACCGAGGATGAGCCGGACGCACGACGCCGTCAAAAAGTTTGATGGGTTGGCTCGTTCTGAGCGTAACCATTTGGAAAAGGGAAAAAAAATTACTAGCGATTTTCTTGCGCCCTAGTCCACGTTCCCACCGAATTGGAAAAGTGCACAAATAAATTCTCAAGCAGCAATAAACTCGTGATCTTCTGCCTCGTGTTCTGTGCATGAATGGCCTCCGCGGTGGTTTAATGATTATGGCACTCGGCTGCTCACCCGAAAGACGCGGGTTCGACCCGGCCGCTGCGGTCGAATTTCGATGGAGGCGGAATTCTAGAGTCCCCTGTACTGTGCGATGGGAATGCACGTTAAAGAACCCCAGTTGGTCGAAATTTCCGGAGCCCTTCACTACGGCGTCCCTCATAGCCCGAGTCGCTCTTGGATGTTAAGTTCCCCCCATAAAAAATTGCTGACGGTTTAGCTTTTTTAAACCTAGTGTGTACGCGAAAGCTTCTGACCCGCTGCCGAACGGGTTGTCCGTGAATTTCCGTAGAAACTGCCTCGCTGCAGTCCCAAATTCACAGAGACGAATCACGTGGTTAGTCCGTCTCTCTGACGCGGCTTCCATCCACTGTCGTTGAGGAGACGTCGAGGCGGCTGCTTCATTCGTGGCTCGTTATCGTCGCTTCTCCGCTTCTTGTCGTTGTTTAGCGAACCGTTCTTACCGTTCGTCGAGCGTCTCAGCCGCACGCTTGGCCTTCCTCGCTTCCTTTTCGCGTTGCCGGCCAGCCTTGTACCCTTGCTACGACTTCGGGATATAGAAAGAGAAGTTTATTTTTTCTAATGTGAACAAAAGTACAAAACAAAAACGGCTGAACTCAAAGGTCTGATATCACATGCACATGCGCAGTGCCGCTGCACTCAGCACGTCAGTAGGGCAATAAGAAAGCCGATACTCGACCGCCGCGCAGGACGATGAAGTACTTCGGGATATGTCGGCGTAGCTTATCGTAGCTTTTGCTGATGCCGTACTGAGTCCGTACGCTTGCAATCCGCCTCTTCATCCATTACCCAGCTGACAAGAAAGCGCATGCTCACGATCACGCTGACAAGAGAGCGCAGCTGCGCGCGCCGCCGCGCAAAAAGCACGGCGTATGAGCAGTGAGGCCCATAGCTGAGTGATGACGTCGCGCTAGGCGACCTAGCTTGTGCATTTCATAAACTTTATTCGTATGCGTTAATATACGATAAAAGTTTAATCGTTTCGTGGGTAAATTACAGAAGACGCTTGACATCAGTGTCAGTGGGCTGGAATTGCTTTTAAGTTTTCTTACGTATTTGTTTCAGCTTTTTCTATGTGTCAAGCCGCGAGCAAATATTTTATGTTCAAGGTGTCACGCGCATCACTTGTGATGTAAATAAATTTTATTTTCAATAACATCTCTATTTTCTTTATTTTACCGCCCGAGCTGCTGGCGGTAAGCACAGGAAGGGCAGCTCTTATACCTGATAAGAAGGGTGAAATAAAGTGAGGAGCGGGTTTGCTTTGCATGTGCCATGCATTTTTCCTACTCCCGGCCCCAACCTCCAAGTACCTTATCATATCTGCTTAATCGAAACGACCGACGCATTTAACATTACCACTCTGCTCTCCACGCACAGCACGTTTATTCGTCCTGACATCATCTAGCGCATTACATGTTGGTTTGGTTTGGTTTGGTTTATGGGGTTTAACGTCCCAAAGCGACTAAGGCTATGAGAGACGCCGTAGTGGAGGGCTCCGGAAATTTCGACCACCTGGGGTTCTTTAACGTGCACTGACATCGCACAGTACACGGGCCTCGAATTTCTCCTCCAAAGAAATTCAGCCGCCGTGGCCGGGATTGAACCCACGTCTTTCGGGCCAGCAGCCGAGCACCATAGCCACTGAGCCACCGCGGCGGCTGCATTACATGTTGGGGAAGCACGTATCTTTCACTCCTGTCTGGCCTCATACATAACCAGAAGCAAACGCTGCGAATAATCACCTTTTGTTCCGTTTTCTGCACCCATTTTTCTCCTTCAACATCCTGCGTTTTTAACTGCCAGTCCATTGAGCTGTGCTAGGAAGGCCTTCTTCATTAACCACCCGCGTTCACACGTGCTAAACTGCCCGTCTCTCGCGGCGTAGATTGCAAGCCGTCGTGTTCATCACCTTCCCGTAATGCACATTGGAGCGCCATCAGACGAGCGTGCTGCAAGCCGCACCAAATAGCAGGAGATTAGAAACATTAAAATTCAGTTAACAAGCCCAATGCTATCGCAATATCATCGGGTGACGCTAATTTACTGCACCATTTTTTTCTTCTTAAAATGCGTCTGCTAGGTCTGCACCCGCGCCAGCAATAAGTAGAATTGGTGCTTTGTGTTTGAATATATGCCTATCTGCCTTCGAGGCTCGAACACGCTTCTCGACGTGTAACAAAAAGTGTTTTGGATAGGATTTTGCCGGGAAGCCCACGGTGGACCATTTTCAGAACGTTCTGGGCGGTATGCTCACCAGTGGATACACGCTGGGCACGTGTCATCGTAGACAATGCTACTGGGGTGCGGCCGATGGGAAGGTTAGAATTAAAATTCAGATATAGTATGATGTGATCAGGCTTCCCGTGCAGTGTTAAGCACAGACCATTTGTAGTTCGATGAACCTGTAGGCCCAAGAAAGGCAAACGTTCCTCTTCTCCTTTCAACGGTCAGCTGTATATCCCGGTTTCAGATTTCAGGCTATCCAAAAATCACTGGTCTTACCCTTTTCGAATACGCTAAAACAATGATCTGCGTACCGGCAGAAGACTTCTGATATGGGTTGAATTCTGTCAAGCTCGTTTGCTTCCATTGTACCAGCACTAAACTGACCGTAGTGACAGAAATTGAAGCCCTTATTGCCGTGCCGCGTGCCTGCTTGTAGAAGCTGACGCTATTGAGAAGTATGTGTTCCCGAAACAACGCTGAAGTAGGTAGAAATGTTGTGAGACGTGAAAGGCTGTGCGCTTAGGAAGACTGCTGTATTTCTTGAAGGCTCCTTGCTACATTTCGACAGACAGATCCACTGGCACACTGGTACGAGCAACGTTACCTCGAAGGAGGGTGAGCGACGTTTAACTTCTTTAGTATCATGTCTAACCAGACGAACTTTTGTTGAACACTGGGCTATTAATTATTTTTAGCGTATCATTCTTATGCAGATTTAAAGATATGTGTTGTCTTCGGTATTCCCTGTATTCCTTCTCATGCCTACTCAATACTTTGTTCCCTTCTTTTTGCCCTTTTCCCTAGATTTATGTTTATGCATATTTTATTAGATATTGCGTTTCACTTTGCAAAGAATTAATTCAGGACTTCATTTAAATCTGCATATCTGAAACATCCGTCTTTGCTATTATCGGCGTTTTATTATGTTTTGCATCTCATAATACAAAGCTGAAACCGAAACTTCACAGGACGTTGTGCAACTATGGCTTCAATATAGGTGATGCAGCAAATGGACGCTACAAGCTTCTATTATGGCAACCACAAGAATGGAGAGCGTACGGATGGGGTAGAATGACCCGAGTGCTTGCGCATTTGCAAAAATTACAAGTCCTCGGCAGATGGAAGGGATCAGAATTGCTGCCCTTAGGACGACTCTGTCGTGTAGGCCTAAATTGAAAGGCTCCTGAAGGAGTTTTTCAGTTTGTCCTGAGTTTTGAACCAGCGTTGTGTGGTAAGAAAACGCGGAAAGCTTTTCACATAGAAATTGTTGGCGCAAGAACTATTTCACGAATTTGCCTGGTGCTTCATTATGCCGTGACCTGTTGTTATCCGTACTGAAAGGAACATTCGTGTTGAACATGTATTTTTGTTAGGTTTGTTTTTGAGATACTTCTGGGAAATCGAGAAGAAAAAAAAACTCTTTAATGAGGTGGTGCATGTCGGCACTAAAGCAGACATGCTGACGGTGCTATATTTTTTTACTAGTTTTCTAGGGCTTGGTTTTCAGGTGCCGAATGGGCGAACCGAATGTGTGCTCAGGTGCTTAGATAAAACAAACCATGTAGTGATGTTTTTTTTTGTTATTTTGAGGCTGAAATGCGGCATGTAAAGGCAACCAAGGATTACTCTTTCATTTATGCAAGCCAATAAATTTCTTTTATTCACTCATTTATCCGGTCATTCTAATCTATTTGACATAAAGTATGGCATTATAACACCAAGAAATAGTTATTTTTTCCCAGAAACGTGATCTCCTTGTCACCTTCACATCACAGCATGAATTAGGCTCTCGTCGATATACCTCTACATATAAACAGAATATTTAAGGAACCTTCATGTGCAGCGTCACCTATGTTACTTCCTTGCTGCGTGTGTGAAGGTATATAGGGAACCCATTTTAATTACATATTGAAGAGTATGATTCCCTAGGTGTTTTTCTGGTGGCGTTAACACCAGCTTGAAATTTCTCCAAGCATTCAGTAGGGGGCGTGTTGATAGGATCGGTCACACGAAGTTCACGCCAGATGCCTGTTCGATCTGAAAATAAAAAGCAATGCCGAATTAGAAAGTATTTCCAAAGACAGGACGTTTTGCAGCAGCCCAGAAAGGAGTTTGCTTGTGTAATTCTGGCTGAACCGTAATCAAAATAGAAAGACAATGGAAATACAAGGTGACATCAGTGAACGTCGAAAAACCTGAGGAAAGACACGTCCTCAAGATTCCTAACCCCGCTACTCATCCTTCGTTCAGGCTCGAAATGCTGGAGAAATGCAACGTCACTCTATTGCATACGTACGTTTAGCTTTCAGCACTGTGCTATTTTACATGGAGTCCTCGGAGGATGCGTGGACTCGAACACACATCAATGTGTTCAAGAGTTCTCGAGCCGAGGTAGAAACAACGATAAAATCTGACGGAAAAGCATAGCAGTGATTCTGAACGCAAGAGCCGGGTTGCGCTCGTGTATCTGCAACAGGATGTCGTGTGCGGGGCGCAATGGCTCTGCTGCTTTTATATAAGGCAGATCAGATGTCAGGGAGTCACACTGTTCTAATGCGTGATTGCTAGAAGCCCGACGTCTAAAAAACAGTCAATTGTGTGACGCCCCCGAAGAGGGAATAACGAAAAAGCAGTGAAGCAGAAATTGTCATGCGGGCAATAAAATTCGAACGCGAACTCGCAACCAAGCACGCATCCCACTAAGCCAACTTAGCGCACGCCGTGCAAGTCAGAAAAGAAGAATTAGGATATGCTTAGGCACCGCTCAAGTGCTCACGTGGTAGCGTGCGTGTTCATTTTTTTTCGGTTACGACACACTACAGCACATTCATCAGATCCGTTGGTTTCGTTATATCCATATTTTCGTTAACGACATAGTACAGGAGTATTCTTTATGACCTGTGCTTTGTTTCCAATTAGCTGTGAAACATTTTTGCACCTGCAGGCTATTCTATTCGCATCGCGGCTTTAGGACCATACGATACGTGCAGGCACATCTGTTTTGTTGTTGTGACTGAAGGGAGATTGGAATGGAAATTACGCAGGCCTGCCCACTGGCTCGAGCCAAGGCACCACCGCTGCCACGTGCAGACAGAGGAGAGTTGTAAGATATAAGAGGAAAGAGTGAAAGAAGAGACGCGCGTCGCAACAACCGCGTCCGCCGAAGCGAAGAGGCTGGCTGAAACAACAGATACCCCTAATAAATATCTGTTAGCATATTGTTACGTGGCCCGAAGTCTATGTCGGCACAAGGACGACCGGAGCACAGGGTACAGATCACAGCTAGCCCTGAGCGGCAAGCGCGCACACACCGGGCACTTCCTCTACGTCGTCTTCACGGAGATTATCCGTTGCATGGCCCGCCGGTCGGAAAGGCACCGTCTCGGTGTTCATCAGGGTAGTGAGGGGGACTGCAAGACGTAGGGTTTGAGGCGAGAAACGTGCACAACATCGGTCTGATGCTGAGAGGACGTGGCACCGGGGAAGGCCGGAGCGATCTCGTAGGTGACTGCGGTGACTTGGCGCAGGACACGGTACGGGCCGATGTAGCGGGACAGAAGTTTTTCAGAGAGCGTTTTTCAGAGAGCCCCACGCGGCGAGATGGCGGCCAAAGCAAGACGAGGGAGCCAGGTGTGAAGGAGACCATACGGTGACGGCGGTTGTAGAATTCCTGCTGAGAGGTCTGGGAAGCGAGGAGACGGGAGCGTGCGAGTTGGCGAGCGTGGTCAGCGCGAGTAATGGCGTCGTGGGCGTATGCAGACGGCGGAGCAGTTGAAGTGGGAAGGAGCGTGTCCAGAGGCAGCAGGGGCTCGCGGCCATACAAACGATAAAAAGGGGAGAAACCGGCAGTGTCATGGCGGGAGGAGTTGTAGGCGAAGGTCACATAGGGGAGAGCGGTATCCCAATCGCGATGGTCCGCAGAAACGTACTTACATAGCCAGCATATCGGTGAGAGTGCGGTTGAAGCGTTCTGTGAGGCCGTTCGTCTGCGAGTGGTAGGCGGTGGTGAGCTTATGTTTCGTAGAGCAAGACCGAAGAATGTCAGCGACAACTCTGGACAGAAAGCATCGGCCTCGGTCGGTAAGAAGTTGACGGGGAGCTCCATGATGTAGGATGAGGTCGGTCAAAAGAAAGTCGGCAACATCAGTAGCCGTACTGGTGGGCAGTGCCCGTGTGATCGCGTAACGAGTAGCGTAGTCTGTGGCAACAGCTATCCATTTGTTGCCCGAGGCGGATTCCGGAAATGGTCCCAAAAGGTCTAAGCCGACGCGATGGAAAGGTTCGGGTGGGACGTCAATGGGCTGAAGCAGACCGGCTGACAAAGTGGTAGGGCGTTTCCGGCGCTGGCACTCGTCGCAGGCAGCTACATAGCGGCGTACACAGCGGTAGAGGCGCGGCCAAAAGAATCGACGACGCACGCGGTGGCAAGTACGGGAGACACCCAAGTGACCAGCAGTGGGAAGATCATGCAGCTCTTGGAGGACAGCAGTGCGAAGGTGCTTGGGGGCAACGAGAAGGAGGTCTGGGCCATCTTGGTTAAGGTTCCTGCGGTATAAAACTCCATCACGGAGCACAAAGCGGCGAATCGGAGGGTCGAATGGGGCGGTGTTGAGGCGGTCGATAATGGAGCGCAGCTCGGCATCGCGGCGCTGTTCTTCGGCCATGTTAGCGAGGACAGAGAGAGAGCACAGAGCATCCTCGCTGTCAGTGCCAAGATTGTCACACGGGCCAACGGGGTAACGGGAAAGGCAGTCGGCATCCGCGTGCAAGCGGCCACACTTGTAGAGTACAGAGTAATGGTACTGCTGCAGGCTCAGTGCCCAACGACCAAGCCGTCCTGTAGGGTCTTTCAAGGAAGAGAGCCAGCACAACGCATGGTGGTCACTGACAACTGTAAAGGGGCGGCCGTATAAACATGGACGGAATTTCCTAACAGACCAGACAAGAGCTAAGCACTCGCGTTCGGTAATTGAGTAATTCCGCTCCGGGGCAGAGAGGAGACGGCTGGCGTACGCGATCACACGGTGCTCTCCGGATTGTCTGTGTGAGAGGATAGCGCCGATGCCGTAGCCACTGGCGTCAGTGCAAACTTCAGTGGCAGCGGTCACATCGAAGTGCGCTAGAACTGGCGCGGTAGTAAGCTTCGATATCAGGTTGGAAAACGCTTGTGTCTGATCCGGTCCCCAGATGAAGGTGGTCTCTTTCTTCAGAAGGTTGGTTAGGGGACGGGCAATGTCGGCGAACCCTTGAACGAATCGACGAAAGTAGGAGCAGAGCCCGAAGAAGCTTCGGACGTCGTTAGAAGAACATGGCTGGGGAAAGTCTTTGACGGCTCGGATCTTCTCAGGGTCAGGGTGGACCCCCGTATTGTCGACGACATGACCCAAGATGGTGAGCTGGCGGCGCGCGAAACGGCACTTAGACGAGTTGAGCTGCAGGCAATATTAACAGGTACCTCTAGTATGGCTTAGAGGTACCTGCTAATGTGGCATAGATATCTCTGCACAGGTACCTCTAAGCCATATTAAGGAACGCGCATATGAATGCTGAAGGGATTGGAAATTTCGGTCCGCGCAGTTTTCAAGCATTCGTATACAAGCATCAGCATTGTAAAAAACCTAACACTCGCCAAGAAATCGAAGAACAGGGTCCGTTTTTCCGCGGCCGATCCGTTTTTTCGTTTTCATATGTGAACAAGGGACCCGTAGGGATTCCGAAACGTCATTTGTTTTTCACCCTGTTCTTCAATTTATTGGCGAGTGTTAGGTTTTTCACGATGATGTCATTTCCTCGCCAGACGAGTCTTCGTCGAACTCTGGACTACGTACAAGCATCAAGTCGTGTTGTTCCTTACATTAGGTTCATGTAGCAAAATTAATTGTTATCTGAGATAGTCCCATACATATCATATAATCTGAGATAGTCCCATACATATCATATAAGGCCTCCATAATTTTTCCAACACGTTTCTGAAGACTTCCTCTCAATTATACGTCGCGACGACGGCTTTTCGTCCGAACGAGTTGCATACGCCATCACGTAAAGCCCTGACGCGTAGACGGCACCAGTTGCTGTTGGCACGCGCGTGCGCGGCGCCGAAAAAAACGTAGAATAGGTGAAGCTGTGCCACCGCTACTGTGCGTGAGGGCGCCATGTGCCACGCGTCCTGTGCTCGCGCCACGCACAGAAACGAAAGCAAGTAGCAAAAATGACTGAAGAGGTGAAACGAACGGAAGCGTGCGCGGCGACTTATACATTGGTAACGAGGCAAGTTCTGTAGTGAAGCAAGTAAGGAAAGGGGAAGAAAAGAATGGAGAACCCACTCAGAATGAATTTTGACGAAAATAAACATTTGCCACCGCCACGGCAGTTGCATTACCGCCGACTAGACCCATCCGTCGACTTTAAATTTTAATATCTGTTATGCGCCGGTATAATTTGAACACTGCAGAACGATGATTTTTGGCAGTATGGCTGATTATTCTTTTTGCAGACTACGGTGCAGGGCCTAGGCTGTTGCCGCGGTTCCTGAATAAGGTGATGAACCGCGAATATTTTCTTACTGAGCGAGCACTTGGTCCATCTGGCCATTTCCGCTGCCTATTATTGGAACTACTCCAGCTTTTCGGTTTGAATTAATACATAGTTCAGTTGTCGTCCGTACGAGTTCTGAATGGTACTTTCAAAAGCAGCTGGTGTTATACTCGGAAGTTATTCGTAATTACGCCTCTGATGTCCACCGGTTCAGTCATATATTGGTCAGCTGCAGACCAGTTGCTAACTTATCGAAAGTCACCATAAGGTCTACGAAATTATCCGCTTCCTCACCACATTTGCGGGAAATATTTTTCACTGGCAGTGTGCCACCTCCTATACCCGTTGCACATTACCCCCCTGAATCTGGGGCACCCATGATCCAGATTGATGCCGTAACGTGACTTTTCTTCACTTCTCACCAAAACATTGGCATATCGCTTAAAAGATTTTGTTATTCCCAATCCTTCATAGTCAATAGGAACACCTCAATTCTAGTGCCTTGTTTGGCGACGCTGGCCCTAGCAACTGACGGAAGTTTCCCGCTTACGTAGCTGTATTAATATAACTGGTTGTGAGCGTTTTGCGTCAGAATGTAGATATAGCCACCCTGCAGTTGTGCGCGCTGAAATGTTGCGTTACATTTGTGATTAGTTTTCGAACGAAATAAGCGAAATTGCATCGAGAATAAGATGAACTACACTAAGATCACTGTGGGAAGCTTTAGTGCTCAAAATGCAGAGGTAGCCAAATTTCCCAGCTCGTCATTGTAGAAACACAGACTTTCAGCGCAAAGTTTTGACATGTTGTGAATTATCAGAGAGAGAGAGAGAGAGAGAGAGAGAGAGAGAGAGAAATAGACGGAAAGGCAGGGAGGTTAACGAGGCGGTGTCCAGTAGGCTACCCTACACTTGGGGAGGGAAAAAAAGGGAAGAAAGGAAAAACAGCGGCAATGAAATGAGTTTTTCAAGTGTCCATCGACAACTATGTCAAGGGGACAGAGGGCGCGCACTAAAAAGTTATATTATAGACGGGAATACAACCCCGGGTCCTTTAAGAATCTCAGGAGCGCTTTCACCACTTTTCTTTGTGAGGAAGGTTGTGTCCAAGGCCCCAGAACATTGGACTCTGCTAGAGGACACGAGTGCAAGTCTTTTCGGGGGGACAAACAACATTTATACTCACAGTCTATGTTCTTCGTAAGGTCCATGACTTTAACCACAGCACATTTATTGTCGATGTGCAGGTACTCTAACTCCTCCTCGCTCAAGTCAGCGCCTGTAGGGGAAAATAAAAGATCTTAATTCACAATGAGATATACGTATAATTGTCGCATTTCACTTATCGCTGAAAAACGTTTTATTTTTTTGCTGCATGACGCCATGCTCTCGCATTTTCAAAACTTTTCGGAATAATTGCGGATGTCCACATGTTACGACATTTAAATATAGAAGTGACAACATTGCAGTTGAGAAACTATGCCACTTCGTGGGATCATAATGTAGACAATGGAGATTTTGTACAAATGCATGACTTACGCATGGAAAATAGTGCACTGGTTGCGCCGTTTTCTTCTGAGGAAAAGTCAGCAGTAGGCCAAGTGTATGGAAGCCACAACCATTCCCGTATTGAAGAGCCCTTTCTTTATACTCAGTACCCGTCAACTACAAAGGGCGATTATCATCAACAAGCTTCTGCATCATGCAACAAAGAGCCTTCTCCCGTTTCCATTCAACCGAAGATGCACTTACAGCACCTAAACAGCAGTTCTTAATAGCACAGACCGTCGGTATTCTTCTGTACTGTCCAGTCATGAAAATGCACCCTCATCCCACCCGTTTCTTCTTCGTCACACTAGACGTTCAAGAGGACGCTGCTTTCCCATCTGTTTCCTCGCTCGACCCGCCCGCCATTTGCGCAGGTATTCCAGCACTATGCACGGGTCCGGGGATTGTGCGAACCTTTGGCCTGCTACTTGGCACATTAAGACGGGAAAGAGGGGAATAAAGACGAGTTTTCGTTGGTAACAATAAGGCCAGCGCAGGTAGAAATGAGTGGAACTATATCATGTATGTGCCACATAATAACTGCGGTTTCATGTCGAAGCTGGTTATGAAGCAAAACACGCTTAAAATATTCGAAGTTCTTTTCTGTGCTCGGGAGGACATCGGTGACAGAGATAATTCTATGGGATGGGAAAGTACTGTTTGTGTTAATAGTAGCACTCGTGATGAGAAATTTGAGACCAGTTCGGCATAAGAGTGGCTGCAGCTGTATGGAGAATTTGTCCCACCGAACGCCAGTTGGAGAGGCGTCTGCATTGCATAGAACATATCCCGCGTGGTCGTGACTGCTAAATGTTTGCGCCTAGCATTTTTTCTTGCGTTCTTTCATTTTGTTAAATTTATTTCATTCTACCCTTTATAAGAACAGCTGCCTCGTTAGCTCACCTTGAAATTTCACTTAAGAATTCCGCCACATAAACATGTCAAAGCGTGGTGTATGCTGCCCTCTGTATACCAGTATTGTGAATATTAAGAAATGCGGAAAGGAGACGGAATCTGTCACATTTATGCAGCAGCCTTGGTGACCAGGGAATTAGAATTTGTAGGTGTAACAACACGTATCGCACTGAAATGCTGGCATTCGCACTACGTAATTGCAAAATTCAGCCCCTAGATCGGTCATTACGCTTAGAGTAAAGAACCACGTAAAGAAAGATATTTCTTGTACACTTGATTACTTTTCCCTAACTAGCTTTGTTCTTGTCCCATCCTTTATTCTTAATGGTTTCTTCATGTCATGATTCCTTTCATTATGGACCTTTCACAGTTAAGTCCCCATCGAATTACTGATCTATTCAGATCAGCCTCCAAGAGCTCGAGGCTTGTATTGCATTAACATGTTTTACTGCCGACTTCCTGTCTAGCTTGATTTTGCATTGACATTCCTTGTAAAGGTGCACACTTATGTGCGTTCCGTACTCTGGGGTAAATAAGAGGAGCTGCATTTCACCATGGAATCCCAAAGCGCTGCGAGCATGAAAATGGATACGTTTTTCTTTGTTGTCTGAGGCGAAATTAAAACGCCCGCTATGTCACATTGTTAATTGGAGCTGTCTTCCATAAACAACCCGCATCACATGACTGTAACTAGCACAATATGTAGAGTGGCCACTTATTTTGCCCAACAAATGGCGTATTTGTTACATAGCGATTACCAAGCTCCAATTGTTCTGATAGCTTATACCCATCTGCATGATACATTTCTTAATCAGTAGGTGAAGACAGGAGTTTTTTAATTTTACTTCCGATAAGATCACCAACTCGATTTATAGCTGAAAATTTGTTAAACTAAGCAATTGCTAAAACGCAAACGATGCTAGGCTGAACATGGAGCACGTGCTCCTGTGATTGCGCCTATCTGTCTGGAAGCTTGGAAGTCGACTAAGATAGTTGTTGACTGCGAAGTCCAGCGGGCGTCGTGCTAATGGTGGCTTTTGGAATACCGGAGACATATTAGCGTATACGTGTACCGATTTACCGGAAACATCTGGCACATGCGCAGTATCATGGATGGGGTCAAGGAAGGCGACTTCGCATGTGCAGCCGGCGTTCGGCGGTAAACCAATACATGCCTGAGCTAATACAGCGATAGCATGGTAAAAATCTCTGTTGTCTATTCTGTCATCTCGCAAATTTCACCGAGAGCAGCCCACAAGCGGCCGAGATTTGAACAGATAAGATGCTGCATGATACCTGTGCGATACCTTTTTTTGAGCGGTATCTCTAACGACCCAAAAAGTCGCTTACTATTCCGTGCCAGATTTGACCTTGCTTTTACCTTGTGAAGCACAGCATAGCAACAGACTGACTTTGACAGATTGGCCATGGATGCTTTGGACCAAAATCGATGTCCAACCATAACTGAGCGTGCCCGACACGATGGAGACCTCTAAATATATCAAGAGTCATTTTCAAGAATTTTGGCTGGCCCACCTCGGAAATTTGACGCGATGTCCATTCGTAATTGATAATTGAGCGGGCCCGACACATGCGCGACCGTGTGCGAAAAAAAAAAAAACTCAGCGTATCGATGGAATTGGATAACCCGGCCAGGGGTGCGGCGTGATCTCGGTGACCAGAACAGAGAACGCGCTCCCTTACCAGAAGAGGATTGGCCACCCCGGTGTAGTACTTGGCCGCAAAATCTGATATGAGCAAACTATTAAAATTACGAAGTAAATAAAGAAAGGTTGACGAGCAATTCAAAGAGGGAAAGCAGCTGGTCAGTATAAGATAACAGCCGATCTGTTGGAGGACAGAGGGGAGATGTTTTTAGGAAAACTAGCCAACCTGAATGCGCAACAGCTTATGATCTCGAGCTTACCAAAATCTTGGGAGAAAGCTAACACCATCGTAATCCATAAACAAAGGAGACGTCAAGGACTTGAAAAATTACAGATCGATCAGCATACTTTTCGTTTCCTGTAAGGTATTTACTAAAGTATAAGGTAAACGCTAATAGAGTCAGTACAACCTTAGACATCAATCGATCAAATGATCAGCAGACTTTCGAAATGGGGTCTCAACAATAGGTCATATTTACACTATTAATCAGGTGGCAGAGAAATGCCCAGAGCATAATCAACGCATGTATCTATAACCTTTATTGGTCAAATGTTTTAGGGGAATCCCCCAAGGTGAAGTAGATTTGTAATAAGGGAGTAATTACTCATTGGCATCCAACCGAGCGCAGCCACACGGCTACAAAGGAAAGCTATACAGCTTTCTCAGAAACTTCGTAGTTGAAGAAAAATTCGTCCTGGTCCGGGGATCGAACCCAGGACCACCGCTTCACCGGAGCAGTCACTCTACCAATTGAGCTAACCAGGACGACAAGCTTATGGTAGGGCGAGAGCGAATTGGTCAATAACTCGAAGTGGGAACTGTGTTGGTCAAATGTTTTAGGGGAATCCCCCAAGGCGGAGTAGATTTGTATTAAGGGAGTAATTACTCATTGGCATCCACCCGAGCGCAGCCATACGGCTACAAAGGAAAGCTATACAGCTTTCTCAGAAACTTCGTAGTTAAAGAAAGAAGAAGAAACGCCCTACCATAAGCTTGCCGTCCTGGTTAGCTCAATTGGTAGAGCGACTGCTCCGGTGAAGCGGTGGTCCTGGGTTCGATCCCCGGACCAGGACGAATTTTTTTTCTTTAACTACGAAGTTTCTGAGAAAGCTGTATAGCTTTCCTTTGTAGCCGTATGGCTGCGCTCGGGTGGATGCCAATGACTAATTACTCCCTTATTACAAATCTACTCCACCTTGGGGGATTCCCCGAAAACATTTGACCAACACAGTTCCCACTTCGAGTTATTGATCAATTCGCTCTCGCCCTACCGTAAGCTTGCCGTCCTGGTTAGCTCAATTGGCAGAGCGACTGCTCCGGTGAAGCGGTGGTCCTGGGTTCGATCCCCGGACCAGGACGAATTTTTCTTTAACTACGAAGTTTATGAGAAAGCTGTATATCTTTCCTTTGTAGCCGTATGACTGCGCTCGGGTGGATGACAATTAGTAATTACTCCCTTATTATAACCTTTATTGATTAAGAGAAGGCATTTGACTCAGTCGAAACTTTAGCAGTCGAGCTGGCATGGTGGAATCAGGGTGTAGAAGAGCGTTATGTAAAAATACTGGAAGATAGCGGGTGCACAGCTAGCATATTCCTCCATAAAGGCTTCAATAAAATTCTAATAAGAAAGAATGCCAGCGGGGAGGCACCCTATCGCCAATGCTCTTCACCGCCTATTCGGTAAAGTGGTAATGGAATACGTCTACTTCGGGCAGGCAGTGACCGCACATTCGGACCACGAGAGTGAAATAACTAAAAGAATAAGAATGGGATAGAGCACAATGGGCAGGTTCTCTCAGATCACGAACAATAGTTTACGAATATTCCTCAAGAGAAAAGTATATAACAGCTGCATGTCACCGGTACTCACCTATGGTGCAGAAACGTGAAGGCTGACGAAAAGAGTTCAGCACGGTTCAACAAGAGTTCAAGAGCTAAGGACAGCGCAGCGAGCTACGGAAACAAAATTGATAGGTGTAACGCCCAGGGACAGGAAGAGCGCAGAGTTGGTGAGGGAACAAACGCGGGTTAATGACATCCTAGTCGAAATCAAGAGCAAGAAATGAGCTTGGGCAGGGCACGTAATGCAAAGAAGACAACAAAACAGATGATTCTTAAAGGTAACAGACTGGATTCGAAGGGAAGGGAAGCGTAACAGGGACCGGCATAAAATTAGGTGGGTTATGAAATTAATAAGAAGTTTGCGGGGATAGGGTTGCCGCAGCTGGCACAGTACAGGGTTAAGTGGAGAGATAAGGGAAAGACCTTTGCAATGCAGTGGAGGTAGTGAGGCTGTAGTGGAAGTACTGAGACAGGCCGCCACACAACACTCCCCATTTTTGCCGCCAGCTGAACGCAACCTTGTCTAAATTAACCTCGCGGTATCCCAACGCTCACATTCTCCTCTTCGGGGATTTTAATTACCCGACTATTAACTGGCATAACCCGGTGCACTCCATAGATAATCGAGCGGATACAAGAGAATTTCTTGATATCTGTTCGAATTTTAATCTTGCCCAACTTGTACTAGAACCTACGCGTGAAGTAAACGACACTGCAAATATTTTAGATTTAGTATTAACAAGCCATCCTGAAAGTTTCTCCTCCATGACTTACTTGCGGGAAATTAGTGACCATAAAGTCATCCACACAGTCTTTAATTTCAAACCAATTCCTCGCCACAGTCCGGGAAAGACAATCCGGCTGTACGATAAAGGCAACTATGAAGCAATAAATAGCGAGCTGCACGCCTTCTTTCCATCTTTTAACGCAACTTTTCAAAGCAGATCTATCCAGGAAAACTGGTCAATATTTAAACAAAAGCTTAACTCTCTGGCAGATAAATACATCCCGAAGACTACTTTTCATGACACTCGAAACCAGCCTTGGTTCACGAAGTCCCTGAAAAAACTCGAAAATAAAAAGAAACGCCTATTCCGCGCAGCTAAAGCCAATCACAGCACCTGCTCATGGGACAAATATTATGCCGCCGAGAGCTCGTATTTATCAGCTGTCAAAAACGCTAAGCAACACTTTTATCACGACGACTTGTCGAGAATCCTAAAAAGTAACACAAAATGTTCTGGCAAATTATAAACCCTACCAATACGCATTCAGTTACCCTGAATAAAGATTCAGGAGAGCCATTTAGCGATACTGAATGTGCTAATATCTTTTCAGTTGCTTTTTCCTCTGTCTTCACAAGCGAGCCTGATGAGCCCTTACCTATTCTGCCTACAACCATTCCGCACACCATGCCTGTAACCAATGTTTCTGCTAATGGAATAATGTCTTTAATAGATAAAATTAAACTTTCATCTGCAGCAGGCATTGACGAAATAAATTCTAAACTTTTAAAGAACACAAAGTGCATTTCTGCCGAATATTTATTGTTACTGTTTGCTCAGTCACTTTCCACAGGCACCATACCTGATGATTGGAAGAAGGGAAAGGTCGTTCCAGTCTACAAATCCGGTAACAAAAATTCACCTTTAAATTATCGTCCTATCTCGCTCACAAGTGTACCGTGTAAAATCATGGAGCATATCATCTACTCAGAAATCATGCAGTTCCTGGATGGTAACAAATTCTTTCACCCTGCACAACATGGATTTCGCAAAAACTATTCCTGTGACACACAATTAGCACTCTTTCTTCACGATCTGCATGCGAACCTCGACTTGAATATCCAGACTGACGCAATTTTTTTAGACTTTGCTAAAGCATTCGACAAAGTTCCCCACCGACGTTTGATGCTAAAACTATCGCAGCTGAACTTGCATCCTAACATCTTAAAATGGATTGAAGCATTTCTAACGTGTCGCTTTCAGTCAGTTGCTGTTAACATCCAGTCATCTCCTTCTGCCCCCGTAACCTCAGGCGTACCTCAGGGCTCTGTCCTAGGTCCTCTTTTCTTCTTAATATACATAAATGACTTGCCAGAACATCTATCATGCAATATCCGTTTATTCGCCGACGACTGCGTTATCTACCACTCAATAACTAACACTTCCGACCAAAAAGCCCTTCAGGATGATCTTAACCGCATTGAAAAATGGTGCGATGATTGGCTAATGACACTTAACCCTAACAAATGCAAGCTTATTTCGTTTCACCGCAGGCTTAATCCGTTGTCCTTTTCCTATAGAATTTCTAACAATCCAATAGAGCCCATTCATTCATATAAATACTTAGGTATCACTGTGTGTCATGATCTAACTTGGCGGGAACATGTTACTAATGTTATTTCATCTGCAAACAGAACCCTTGGATATCTGAAGCGCCATTTACGTCACGCAACAAAAGAGGTAAAATTACTCGCTTACACATCATTGGTAAGACCAAAACTAGAATACGCATCCCCCATTTGGAGCCCCCATCAAGCATATCTAATCGATGCACTTGAAGCCGTGCAAAATCGCGCCGCCCGTTTCATTCACTCCCAATATTCATACGAAGTCAGTGTGTCATCCCTGAAATCACTGTCCAACTTACGAAGTATTTCTTGCCGTCGTCGCGTCGCAACCCTATCTCTTTTTCATAAATTTTGTTACAGCTCACTCGGCCATGAACCATACATCTGCGCACCTCCGCCGCGCATATCGCATCGCACTGGTCACCCCCTTCAAGTTACTCGTCCACTTGACCGTACCGTAACCTTTTCCACCTCCTTCTTTCCACGAGCCGCGTCAGACTGGAACGGCCTCTCCCACTCCGCTGCTGCTATCACCTGCCCGTCACTCTTCAACGCCAACATTGAACTTCATATGTCATCGTGAAAAAAATCTCTGCCTCTCCCGTAAACGAGAGTAGAGTAAGCATGAAATGTTTACGGGCCTAATGTCATCTCGGTGGACACCCGAACCGCACCGTACAGGAAGGGAGGAACGCCACCACCCGTTCAGCGCGATGCCTTGTCATTTGAACGCAAGGTTTTTTGAGGAAAGGAAATGGCGCAGTAATTCTCTGCCATCTCGGTGGACACCCGAACCGCACCGTAAAGGAAGGGAGGAACGCCACCACCCGTTCGGCACGATGCCTTGCCCTTTGAACGCAGCGCTTCTCCCCCGGATCACGTACGACAACGAAGTGCAACATGCAATTTATGTGGTTTTTGCACGCGTTATTAGAAATCGGAAATTATAATTCCGTGCGTTATCAAACCCACAGCTCCACTGATATCTTGATAAACATTGAGAAGGCACTGGCAGCAGTTATTTTTTGTCTCGTTTGGAGACCAACCAGCGCTTGCATGCCGGTCGCGTAGGAGGGCTTACGGAGTTTTGTTAAATCTCGCTAAGTCTCGTACGGTGCCCGGATGTTCTCGTTTCAGTGCCCGGATGACTGGAATTCAGTGCCCGGATGACTGGATTTCAGTGCCCGGATGACTGGATTTCAGTGCCCGGATGATGGCTCTCGGTCTCGGCGTGACGTCACCACACTGCCGACAACGGGGGCTAAAAGCATTTCATGCTTAAAATGTACCAATTTTTGATTAACGCACCCCTTATGTAATACCCCGAAAGGAGCCTTTAAGGTAAATAAATGAAATGAAAAAATGAAATGAAATATGACCGCTGCTGATTTCGGCCAAAAGCGATGTTAACCATACTGAGCGTGCCCGACACGATGGCGATCTCCATATTTAGCCCGGGTCACTGCCGAATCGCTGTCGCTCGATATTTGAATAATGGTTAAACCATGCCTAACCTTAAATTCCTATTGGTAGCTTCTACTCTACTATTCCCTTTTATGATGGGCCGCTATGCTCTGTTTCTCTTTGCAGTGGTTGTAATGTCCTCTTCTCATTTGTCTTCTCTTTGTACATCCAGTATGCTACTAAAATTCCGGTCACTAAAATTATCAGGCGGGCTTGAGATTCTTTATTGCGTCCCCGAGATCCGGTCACGCTAGTAGCGAGTCAGGACTACGGGAAACGGACTTGAAGACTTGGTCGAGAAAACACGCTTCCGACGCTTCGAGAGGAAGCATGGGGTACTTCTGTAGACCACCTGGATCTAGTTCTGTAAACCTTGTGCAGTAGGATGCCATAAAGGTAACGAGCTCGCCTACTTGATAAAATTCTTATTAATAATGCCGTGTTTAAAGTACAAACACATGCAATCCGTAATTTTCTCATCGTAGATATCGACATCTTCAGTTCCTTGAGTCGGCTGTTCACGACAATTTTCTTACTAGATTTTCAGGGACGATGTGAGTTTGACCGCAAAGATAATGAGTTAATTAGCATGCGCATATTATTTTAGGCCCAAAATATACCTGTCTCATGTTTGCGATACTTCAAACCATCCTCCTTCTGCACTAGGCCTGACTTGATTCTTTTAAATGAAACCTTTCTGTCCTCGCACTGAAGAACGCTACTGAATCCTGCATGAAACGCATCATTTGTTGTTTAAAGAGAGTCGATAGAAGATACGAAGAAGTTATCGAGCTCACCCCCAAAATACTTTCGACAACAAAAGCCGCCCTTTCGTGACCTTGTCACATAATTGATGACATGGCTTGATGAGCTCATTAATGCGCACGATAAATTTGAGGTGGCATGTTTTGAAGGAACAGCTCATTTCCAGTACACGGGGCGTTCGTGGGTAGACTGTGAGCTTTTTTCAAACCCAAAATTTTTTATATAAACTTACAATTAATTCGCGCTCGCTGTGACAGCGTTGGCGAACGTCATAAAACGTATTGAGTTACTATTTGATCAATTCTAGCATGTAACGTTTTCAGGAAAGTTATTTAAAAACGATATGGGTGTTCCAATCGACGACGAAAATGCGACTACCAAGCAACACCCTGTTATCATCGTTGTCACAATCTAGTCGCCTGGTGTTTCTTGTGTGTCGATATCGCCTACCGCAGGCGTTCATACGCGTAGTCCAAGTTAGTATCTGAACTTTCCTAACAGCAAGGGTTCGACATTGACTTCAGTCTACATGGAAGCGTCTGTTGCGAACACGCGCCGAGTTCACGTTCCAACCAAGCAACAGGATGCAGCCTGCCTCGCTTCATGACTTTGAGGGTTGGGGGAGGGGTGCCTGCTGCAGAATCCCGTCTTGTACGTTCAACAAGGCCTTCAAGAAGTGCCCATTCTCCAATACCAAGGACGGCACCGAGGATGAAATGCTTTGAGCAGTTCAGAACAACGAGGAAGCTTCCAACAGCGACAACGAGTCATGACTAATTTCTGGACCAGAAGGGCGAAGGCGAGTGAAGCGGTGGTGCCTTTTACGTTATCTGGACACAACCAACAATAGGTGCAGTAATGGTTAGTTGCTCCAAGTGTGTTTATTAATTTCTTTATCGAAGAGTGAAAATCTGGTGTTCGTTAGGAACGAAGTCATTGCACGTTTTTCATACCCAGGAAAACGGGTGCGCGTACAAATCGAGGGCGCGTTAATTAAGTAACGAACTTTTTAAGTGTATCCCATAGGAACTTGATTTAACTAGGTAATTATTGAGGGTCGTTAGGGCATCCAATGTCAATTATTAAATGCACAAAAACGCAATTGCTCTTGTAGAAATGGGCTAATAGTTTCGCTTGTGCCCAGGCACCTATATGGCGCTAATCAGCCTTGAAGCGAGCGAATACATGCCCAACTCTTTTCCGCCTACTTGAGCGACGAGTCTCATCACTGTACTAGAGCCTGAGGGAGAAAGAAAAAGGAGTATAATGCGCCCTCTCCGACCTTCGTAACTCCGTGGGTGTGGCTACACGCTCCGCAGCCGCCCTGCAACCCTTCGATTTATCTGGACTGGAGAGATTTTTTGCAGCTCGCCAGGAGCAAGGACAATAATTGGCATAATCACCGATGCTAGACATTTGATGGCCTGCTACCGTTCTTTAATTCAAAACAAGTGTAAAGGCGCTGAAGGTAAAACACTAATTAGCAGATTTAAGTTAATTTTCCTGGTTATAATTTTAAAATTTTTTAATGTCCACAAATGTCATCGTTATGACCGGGAACGAATACTGACTTGATCTCAAGAAGAATACTTTTGTGAACTCAGACTCTACCCATGAATACCTTGCTTAGGGTAAAAATGGCTGAACTGAAAAGGTTAAAAACGTAGCGCAAAGAGACGAGGACACAGAAAGACGGACAACACACGGCGCTATTTACCGTTTAGCGCCGTGTGTTGTCCGTCTTTCTGTGTCCTCGTCTCTTTGCGCTACGTTTTTCACCTTGCAGTTATGAACCAACAAGCCCAAGCATATACCCTTCTGAAAAGGTTATTTTTACAATAAATTACTTAACTGAGCTTTAAAAAGGAAATTGGGTATCTAAGTTCACATAATGCTTTTCGGGCTTCTTATCGTGTTTGCTAAACATTACCGGCTGTAGTTTCCCCTGTAGGGTCTAGAACGGCTGTGTTATCTGCGCAAGCGGTAATTTTAATTTTTGTTCGTCGGTTGGTTCGATAATTCCAAGGCTTCAAGGACAGAGTTCTAAACGTAGGGACTCCTCATGTCCCACTGCTTGTCCTTAGGAAGTGACAGACTGCTTGCTACCCCTCCTCCCGCCTGTGAAAAAGAGGACCGGATTATTTAGTTGTAAATCGATATGCACAGGAAGCGATATAAACAGAGGGGGAATGGAAGAGAAACCGCTTGGAGATAACTCAATTTGAGCTGAGGCATCAACAGCTGCGACAATGTCATAAAAGATGCGCTGGTTCCTTTTGAGCGAATCCAGCTGCAAGCTGCCCCATGCTGCTCCCCATCGAGAATTGATATCAGAGGATATAGTACAGCTAAAGTTAACTAATATTTCTCCAATCTGTCTTTGAGAGACGTCTAGAACATAATATTTTACTCAGCACTATGCTAAAAAGAAATAAAAAAAAATAAAAAAACAACCGTTGTATGGCATTTACTAAAACCACTGTGCAAAAAGTGCTGCAAAAAATAATTGATCTTTAGCGCGCAAAAATTGACTAACGATCACCATTAACTTCTCCTATATGACACTTCAATGGTGAAAAATTGGCGCAAGAATTAGTCTGCTGCGGACTGTATTTTGATCTCTGGGGCCCAGTCTAAGAAGAAAACTTTGTGCATGATTTCGCAAAGACTATATGGTTTCATTGGTACAAATAACGCGTTTGCTAGTTTGCCTTCACATTTTGACTTTTATCAATTTAATTTAATTTTGCTTGTAATGGGAGGGTGCGTGCACAGCTGCCTTCGTTTCTGCACATCTCTTTGGGCTTGACGATAAGAAAAATGTGGACTTTGCCCCCTACCTCCTTTTTTGGAAATTGTAATTCCATCATAATATTCAACCTCGTTGTCCTCAGGCCATTTGAAAAACTTTCCTTGGAGGTTTTCTGCCGATGTCCTGCAGTACAAAAGGTTCATTAAGAAACCGTAACTGAACTCCATGTTGACGAATACTCACCGTGAGTTGTTGCGGAAATATCTCATGAAGGACACATTTGTTTCATTCACCCAGGATATAATATCTTTTCTGCATGTAACGCTTCCGGGTTCTGTGGTATTTAATACCCATATAGTATTATTGCTTCTGAGCAACTGCAATTGAAAACAAATTTCGTGTATTTAACATTGGCAGCATAATCTATTCAGAGCAGGATCTTCGTGCACGGACTTAGAGACTGCGGTTATACAGTGAAGGTTCTTAAAGGAGCGAAGATTGGCAACGCTGGGAAGGCAAAATTTTTACTCCAGTTTATTAATCATATTTAAATAACACTATTGTAAATTTCCTCACCAAAACACTGAATATATGTATGATTGCGTAGGTATATTTTCATATGATGGCAACGGCAGTACAGCAGTCACTAAGAAAATGACCGGCTTCAAAAAAAAAAAAAACTTTGTTCGTTAGCCATGCGCCCACAAAGAACGGAATCGCTCGGTGGCAGCAATAGCAATAAGCATGCTCGGAGGTCGTCCAAGAACAGAATCGGCGCATCTCTCAGCCGCTCTCAATTTAAAGCCAAAAGACACCTTCGAGAAAACTAGCGGAAAGCCACTACACCAGTCTTAAACAACGGAGTGCACGCGCTTCCCATAATTCCAAATATACTTGATCGAATCTCGCATCACACAGTGATGGAAACGCGTGCCGGATGCTTTCAGCATAAACGACCAAACATTACAAAGCTTCGCTGATCTACCGCCACCGTAAACAAGCATCTTCCCGATAGAGATCCAAAAGAAAGCTTGGAAAACAATAAACACGGAAAATTGAAATGTAGTGTCCATTTGCGCGTATAATGGCCCTTTAGGAGCAAGACATTCACAACTTCACGGCCTGTGCTGCACCGCGGCGATGCAGTCATTCAGTCGGGGTCTACTTCGTCGTCACGTTCTCCGAGTCGACGAATGTCTTCTACGGGCCGGAGTAGCGGCGAAAAAAGTTTTTACTTAGTTTGCGGTGGCAGATGGGCGTCTAAACCTAGACTCCGTTACCTGGCTTGTTTTCCGTGGTTTGTTTTCAGCGTCGCGTCATCGTAAGTTCTAGCGTCTGCCTATTGTGCGCTGCTGGTCTTTGACTCCTATCTGGGTAGGCCATGTGACTTATTTTCTTAGACGAAGGTAAGCGTTGATGCTGAGGTTTTATTCTTCGGTACGCTTTGCATCGAGGGTTGGATGAATGAAGAATCAAACTTTACTTCTACAAAACAAGGAGGTTAGACGATGATGACTTGAGCACTGCGTGGTCTTTTCTTATCCAGGAGTCCATTGGAGCTCGCGGCCAGAGTCACTCGCTCAACCAGTAGAAGCCGAGGTTGCCTCCTCGCCGTACACGGGGTGGAATGGCCGAAGTAGCACATGATGAGGGGCCCCTGTGGGTCCTACTTAGGCAAGGGGGGACCTGGGTAACCCCTCTAGTACCTACGTCGGCCCCCGCTGGGGAATAAGTGGGCAAGACTAATTTGGTCTTGCCCCTTTTAATACTACATGGGTCCCATATCGGCGCTGCTAGGGCTAACTCATACCGCTTTCCTGCATCAATCCAACATCGGTCCCTTGGAGAAAACTTGACGACGCATGGGGCAAAAATGTCGGCTTTATATGAGAAAAACCTCCTCAAGGCGAAATGAGGCTGCGCACCATAAACTGCGGTGGGTCCCCATCACCCGGGGTGAAGCTGGGAAACAGGTGTGCCCGCATGCTGCCCACATTGGTCCGTTTTTGGTTATTTGAAGGCAGGCGAAAAATAAATCAGTTTGTATCCATGAAAAAGCTCCTCAAGCACAATAGGGGCTGCCTACACAAAACATCTGTAGGTCTCACATCAGCCGGGGCGTGACTGCAGAAGGCGCGTGCCCGCGTGCTGCCTACATCGGCATTGTAGGGGATGTGAGGGCTGATGAAACGTGAATGCGGGCGCTTTGCAGGAGAAAAAGCAGGAAGCCCAAATGGGGCTTAAGATACAAAGCAGAACTCGGTCTCACATTGCTGGAGGTGGGCTGCACACATCGGCATGCCTACATACTATGATGCCTGCTTTCTTTAATTTTGCAAATTTGTTTTACACAGGCTTACACCCCGCATTTATCGATGATTCGTAGAAAAATTCTGAGCATCTTCATTTGATTACGAAAAGTTACTAGGTTGTGACTCTTGTACTCAGGCAAAGTGTGCAAACTGACCAGAGCATGCTCAGCAATAACTGTGCCACCAGATCAGACTGCGCTGAACTACCTGGGATTCTCCAAAGTGCACACATGGCCTATCTGCAGTATGCCCTCTGTGCGGCCAGCCCACACTGCCCGCATTCACCAGTGCGTTGGACTGCTTCTATTCACAACATTAATGTTTGATGTTGCCGCGTGAAGTTCCGATGAGTGCAACTGGGTCTGAGGCTGGCCCCCATACTGCCCGTATCGTAGTCTTGTGAGCAAAATGTGGGTAAGCCTAATTAGGCTTGCCCCTGTAGAACTGGCATCGGTCTCATTGCGGTACTAGAGGCGCAAATCGATTTTTCGGCCTCAGGGGCTGCCCACATTTGTCCGAAGTACGACCGATGGGGGAGGTGCGTGAGCTGCACATATTTCGCAATGCAGACAGAATAAGGCGAGCCCCACATAGGCTGCCTACATTGGTCACAAATGGGACCGATCGCAATGTTTGTGGGCAGCCCACTTCAGGCCCATGTGTGCCCCTGTTTCAGAACCCACAATGAGCCGGCAGGGACTTGTCTGCGTTGCCCACATCAGACCCACAGAGGGCCCGACTTCGTCGCCTACATTGTTCTGCGGGGAAGGGGGGGGGGAGTTTATCTGGTCTGCTCCTCGCATCAGACAGGGTGAGATGGCGTCGCATGTATAGTGTACGACGTCGATGGGCATAGAAATCATGCACTTGCTCGCTAATGCACTTGACATGCACTTGACAGCATGCACTTGACATGCACTTGCTCGCTAATTGCTGGTGTCGCTATACATCAGAATTAATTAGCTAAGCTCCGCCTTAAAGACTTTTCTCCTATCAGTGGCGAGAACCTCTGAGACTCTGTGGCGCAACAAGAATAATCGACAAAAAATTTTGCGACATCCGCAGGTGTGCGTCTGAACAAAATTTGTGATTCGTTGTAGCGTGTTAAGTAATCAGTTGCAACGATGATCCTCTTGTTGCCCGATGCTGACGTCTAGAAGACGCCGAGGAGACCCATTCCGGACTGTTGGAAGGGCTTGGGCGGTAGCGTTTTCGGGTTCGTAGTCCGGTTGGCTGGTCGGTGGAGTCTTTCTTCGGTGGCACCCACATACAACATATCACGTACCGTGTGGCATCGCCTGCAAGCCGGGGCCATTAATACTTACCAGGGATTCGGCTTAGCGTACGTGTTAAGTCTAGATGTCGTGTAGTCGCCTCGCTGTGAGGTCCCTGCAGAATTTCCTTCGAAGATTTCTAGGCGCGAGAAGGTATGCGGTCTTATTAGCTGTGAAGTTCATGTTGACGAGAATGTGTAAGATGAAGGATGGGAATTAGTGCCTGAACATTCTAGGATGTGAAGCCGTCGGGCATTGAAGGTTAATGAGAAGGCGTTGTACCTCAGAATCCGATTGTTGTTCGAAGTCGATGGCGCATGACGGCCCCATGCGCTTTGTGGCAGTGTCTAAGTATGCGGCCGACCTTACCGAAGAGAAAGACCCGGTGGTTATCAAGGGTTCGCCGGGTGTCGCACTTTCTGGAGCGCGAGCGCTGTTAGTGGGCTGGGCGGACGAGGGCCAAGAGGCCGTGTTCTAGCGTTGCTCAATCGCAGCAGATTGACTCTTGGTCGTCTCGTCTAGGCCAGATACTGCGCACTGTATTGGCACATGACATCGCTTCAAGTTCTTGGAAATGAGCCGTGGCCTTAATACTCAATGCACTTCTTTCAGTACAGCATTCCTAAGCGCTGCTGATAGCGGTTACGATAAAGCTGGTGGAAGCCGACAGGATTCTTCTTGGGCGATCTCTCGAATGACTACCCAGAGACTGTTACAGCATGCAAGGAAGCTGTTCAGGCGCTGGTTTGGTAGTATTACAGCTAGAGACCATATTAGCGAGCTTTTGAATGCAAGGTTTTCTGAAGTATGGAGACTTCCGCGGCAAATTAGGCGGCGGTCTTGAGTATATGACGTAAAAACCAACGAAAAGCCCCTTCCAGAGGAGTGTAATAAAATGTCTGATGTTATTTCCTTTAGACATCTGGGTTGTGCTCGGCGGCAAAGGAACGTCACTTCCTCCACGTAAACAGCTAACGTCTCATTCAGATGCTGAATGCACGACTGCAGTAGAAACTCGGCTCATGTTTCTATACGACGGTTGCAAATGTCGTACAAAGGTCCCTTTTAGGGGCTTCCCACGTCAGCAAAGAAGTTTCGGTGTTTTTGTGCCATATACAGACAGGTCAATGTTGCACGAAAAAACATCTTAGCCTGAGTTTGGCGCCTGTAGAAAGCGGCTACGCAATCGTACTGATCAATACATTACTGATGATCTCCATCAGAAATGCCGCTTAAAAATAGAAAACGACACCAAGGCACATATGCCTACATTAAGAGAAATATTATAAGATATTCGTCTGCTAGGCACATCACTACTAGCGTAATGGCGTGTAAGCCAAACTTCGTCGCATCGAGAGAGCCCTCACTGTTTCCTCTTACTTCGGGTAATTCCCACAAAATCTGTAGAAGCAAGTTCCTTTTCAGTTGACTTTGAAATAGTTCATTCTATTGTCTCAGTTGTTCCAGAAATGCTTAAATCTGCATTGATTACTTTCCAGGACCAAAAACACATATCATTGTGGGCCACGTCTGATAGACCCTACTGACAGAATTCAATGCGCTGGCAGATTCCTAGAACGCGTGGGCGGGAATCCAAATCTATAGTTCTGTTACCATGGGGGCGTTATAGAACACGCTTCTGGAGCGGTTTGAATAACGTGCAGATATGTGGGATGCAAGACGAGACAGTAAGCCGCCTATACCGCTTTCAGAACGCTCCCAGCAATTTTGCCTCTGAATTGCCATTATCAGGCGTTTTATATGCAGTTTGAAACGAACAGAGATTACCTTAATGTAAATAAAAATTCTATTTTAGTACCTATGAAACCGGTATCTTTATGTTGATGCCGAGAGTCTCAATTACAGGCTAGGACATATTCTTCAGTATCACCGATCGGGAGACTATAAGGGTGAGTCTGCATTTTCTAGAATTAAGTCTCCCGAAAGGAAATTAACTGTAAAAAGCACATAACTAGGTTTTTTTAGGTAGCACCGGTAGTGCCAAAATTGAGAAACACAACGTTCGGGCAATATTTGGGCTTCTAAGGACAAGTATACCAAAGTACTGGACGATTGCATGTCAGAAAAACTTAAGATCTGGTGTTTCTAAAAGTTTTTCTGCTCCTGAAGAAACAAAATGGGCAGTTTTGTCCTGGTATAACACTAAATTCAACTAGATTATACAGAAAGTAGATTGAGGTTGAAAGTGACCTCGCCCGCTCCACTGAAGTACCGCGGGTATAACTAGATTATACAAAAAAATTTTTGCATGCATTAAGTTCCTTGCATTCAATAGGCGTAGCGGCAACATTACCTTTCTGAAGTCATAGTTGTTTGTGCCGCTGGCGCTATCACTTTGAGCTGCAGTGGCAGCAAGAAGGCCAAATAAAACTCCCCCGAGAATCCTATGCGCAGCCATGGCACTTGTCCTCAAGCTTACTGAGGCATTTGTAGTATAGGGGGACTATTTATACAAAAGGCGATGCTTCAGCAGGGGGAAAAAACAGCTATTATTTGAGCACCACAAAGCCCCAGCCTTTACTTTTTATTTTATATCATCCATTTATGAGTCTGCAGCTGTTTCGACACGGCCCCAGATCCATTAACCTCACTCGACACCTCTTCTACCTCATAGTTTCGTTTTAGAAGCTAAAAAGGTGAGGGCAAAGATAAGCACTGCTTTGGGAAAAAATATCGCAAAAATATTGTCTCGAAAGCAGTGTGAGTGAAGAATTTCGCCCAACATCTTGCCGATTTTATCGCACGAAACGAATCAAATAAGTGGAACTGTAATCAGGGAAAGAACTTTATTTTTTGCCCTTAAAATAAACAGACGTTGTAAGGTACGTTTTCGCTAAAACGATCTCAGGCTCCATTCAGCGTTCCTGCGCCTACGACGTGTTTATATGCGCCCGAGTTCGGTGCCAAAGCGGCAGGCTGATTTCTATGGAGGAAAATGCAAATACTGCACATATTGTAATGTTTCTGGAGCCCCTTGCGAAATCTAACTCCTTATTACCAGGTATGTAGCTCTGGATTGGAATGTATCAATTACCAGTTGAAAAACATAACTCCAGAACTGTGTAAAAGATAGGACAAAATGTTTAGCAGTTTTTTCGGAATTATTTTTCTGCTGCTCCGTATCATTTTTACGTAGTGCTGTAGCCGTTTCTGCAGCTCTTTTCAGTAGTCTGTAGTACTGTTCCGTTCTAACTACACAATAATTTGTACTTACAATAATTATTCACGTTCTTAGAAGTTTTCAGTCAGAACATTGCAGAAAATTTGTTATGACGACAAAAACTATTCTGGTGGGTTTTTCGGCTGTGTGAAATAAAAGTATTATGCACGTTGGCATTTAAAAGCGAAACTGTTGTCTACTGAAAGTTATATCTGAAAATTATTATGAAACGATAGTGGAAGTGGGCTCTGAGTGACAGCGGCCACTTTGTCCTGAGGTGGGGTTTTCAAGATGTCTCCATGAAATACTGCTGAACGATTCTTTTAAAAGATAGTTAATGTGTCTTGAGTCACTGCACTTTTTCTCCTCAGCCTGCTGCTCTTCGAACCTTGCACGCGACTACGTTCGAATCCTGGTGACTTGGATATGTACACTGAAAACAATGCTCATTTGACTTTTCTATGCCAGCAACTCAATTTAGGGGTTCGTGAGGGATAGCTAGCGCTCGCCGTATATTACGGGGTTCTCAAAATTAATCTCCATATAGGCTTCACACAAGAAAGGCAACAACGCCTTCACTGTCTCCTGCTACCGTCAGCTAAGCCAGTGAGTCCGCCATAAACAAAACCGGCCGAGTGAGTTAGGGCAGTGAAGTCAACGTCGATTTTCTGCATTTAAGAGCAGGACACTAGTTCGCGTATTGTGCGGCTTTCGAAATGTTTGCATACGTAGCATTGTACTCATGAAGATTCTTGTGGAGAGCCATGCCATTGTGATGTACGTGTTATGTCATTCTGCGATCAGGGCGGAATCACATTGTCCGCGAAATCTAATCCGAATGGTGAAATGTTGAGGAGTACGTACCGCCGGCCTACTGTTTAGCTGGCGTGCGTGACGACCGTTTTTTGCTTTCTCGTGCAGCTTATGATGGGCCAAACTTGCGAAAATATCGAATTTCAGCACGGGCTCACCAAGCCGGCGCTTTATAGTCAGCTTTCCATAAGTTTGCTTCGTCGTAAAAAACAGGAGCAAGCAAAAAGCGGCCGTCACGCACGCCAGCTAAACATCTGGCCGGGTGTACATCGACAGCACGCAGCAAAGACAGGGATTCGGGCTGGTAGAAAGGCTACACTACGTTAGAACACTGCACTGAGACATGTGGCTATCTTCTCCTGATTATTTTCTGGAAACGTTAAGAGCAGCTCACATCGAGCGCCCGCGTGGAACCCTGCCTCTACCCATAAGTTCCTCCTCGAATCGCTGATCGCTGAAGAACTGTAGTATCTGAGTGCTACCGCGCCTTTAGTATCATTTTTTATCATTAAAAGCCTGTGCACTGCGCTTTCCTGAAAATTTTTGCAATATCTACCGCTGTAAAACAAGGCAGGTCAAAATCACTATCATTCTGGGCATGATATCTGTTTTTTTTTTGCCGAGTTCTTGTGGTAGAAAATATTAAATGATGATCAAAAAATTCAGCGTTGTTCAAAATACTGGCGAATGATCGTGTGATCACATCGTCACATCGCAAATGTACACTACTTATCCCCAACAAACATTCTCTTTCCATTATATCACATCATCAGCATTGACCACATGTACGACTTCCGGATGTTACGTTTGTTTTATTTTTCTAATAGTTCTTACAAGGCCTTCATTACAGAAACAGCGTCCTTAAAAACTAAACATACCTCAGCTAATACCCGCAGCACGGATACCTGGTTTGTTCCTCATTTTAGGACTAATTATAAACTACAAACACTGCAACACAATCTTCCGCATGTACTTAACAAATATAAACATACCACAGATTTCAGATTCCAAAAATTGCGACGGTATTTTGTTGATATGTGATGTTTTTGTTTTCTTGCACTCATTATGTATTTCTGATTCTCTAGATGCACTATGTTCTAAAATTTTTGATCATTTTATACAACTTGATGTGTGTACTCTGCTTTAATGTATGTATAGTTCATTGTAAGTGTATTTTATTGTTTGTATTCAAATAGTGTGTACTTTTGTTCTCCTTTTGTTGTATCTTGTTTATGTTTATTTCAATCACCTTAAAAGTCTAAGCCACTGTATGTAACGGTTTTCCGGGCCCAGTCAAGCTGCGAAAGCAGCTTTTTGCCTGGAAATCCTTCCAGTTGTTCTGGAAAAATAAATTCAATTCAATTCAATTCAATAGAGCACAGTAAACGTGTTCTGAAATAGCTTTTCAGAGACCGTGTCATGTGTGTGCATGCGGCGAATACCATTGCTTTAAACTCCAGATACAGCAGTAAATGATGGCAAATTTTGCAATTCTTCTCTGAAATCGCTGCTACAACAGCGCGGCATACGCGTCTATTCATGTCAACTTCCTCGTAAAAATGTTAAGTATAGGCGAGCTCTGGTGTCTGAGTACGAACTTTATATTTCGCGATGCGTTTACTATGCGCATCACAACACTGCAAACTCAGAGAACGGCGAAACGTGACAGAACCATTAGAGGCGGAGGCCTTTGCGCTGCATTTAACGGTCTTTTCGTGGATTCTCCGGCAATAATGTGACAGTGACACTAATAACGAGACAATAAAAATATTTTGACAGTAATGGGATATATATATATATATATATTGGTTCCAAGAACGCGAAACGTAATTTTCATGAAAATAAATAAAAAATAAAGATATATCGCGAATGCTCGCCATGAGCTCATATATACGAATGCATCTTTGGAACCCTTGGTCTCTACAAAGTCCAAACACGAATCTTCACGTTAAACCTGGTGTTGCGAAAAACATCGCTCTTTGGTTGCTTCAGCTGCATGCTTGATTTCTTAACGCTTTCAAAAAAGCAATTTATTTATGTCGTAACCATCTGGGTGATATATCCAGCAATATACAGAGTGTTTACCTAACACTTTACTCAATTTTAAAAAATAGGTTTTTTGAGTTAGAAGAGTGCTTTTGTCAGCATAGCATTGTCAACGGTTCAGTGCATCCGAGAACGGCTAAGTGCTAAATAGCAGGCTGGGTAACTAATATTGAATAGTCAACTTTTTAACTGTTACCGTTATGCTCCTTAACTATTCATAGGCGTATAGCTCACCTTAAGTTATATCCATATCAGTTCTCCGAACTGCAAAAATGCGGTTACCCTCGGCGCTGTGGCACAACAAATTTGGGCTATTTCAAAAAGTTACAAGCACTTGAGAGGTTGCTTTGCCGGACAGCTTCTCGAGAACGCATGTATTTTGGCGTGACGTAGGCAAAATTTGTTGAGCCGCAACGCTGAGGCTAACCATGCTTTCCAAATTCTAAAGACTGTTATGGATATTGTTTACACTGGTCTGCACGCCTCTCAAAAATTTAGGAGCCTAACTGCAAAAGTTAAGAAGTTATATAATCAATATTAGTTAACAAGCCTGCTAATTAGCACACCTTAGCTCTATTCTTATATGCCACACACATGACGATTCTATGCCGCAAAAGCGCAATTCTCAATGAAAAAGCCTATTTTTTAAAAAATGTGTAAGGTCTTAGGTGAAATGCCCTGTATAGTGACGAAAATGTTTCCACAGCAAAGCAGCCATTATGACTCCAGACTTTCAAGCGTTATCATTCGCGCGAACGCTACTGAGTCAGTAGTGCTTGGGCAGTGTGCGTTGTTGAAATTGATGCAAAAGGCAAAAATAGCATAATATTTTGGTCTTGTGGCCGATTGTGCGCTTCCATTGAATATTTACCATCCAGACCACTACACAGCGCTATTGCAGTTATTTGCATCCCATACAAAGCAGTGGAATGCGGAAGCCATTGCTATATGCAGAAAACTCGAACGTGGTTTTATCTATACTTAAAATGCAACGAAAAGTTGATTTGTGTTATAATTTGAGGCATTCTAGACCACCAGAACATCAATTATACTAAAAATCAACATATATGGAGCCCTAAATCTTTTCCACAAAATGGATGTATTTGAACAACTAACCGGCACATTCCTGCATAAAATGCTTGCGGTACGATTGTAACGACTTCACAATCGTATATAAATCAGGAACCTAATCTTCGGACATCCGCTCTGGCACACTGAGGTGTTATCTGAATTAAAGTCTCAACGATAAGCTTACTTCATGAAATACCGACCTGGCAAGGTGTGCGTAGCTATAAAATATGACAGGACATTAACGCCAAAGCACTAGTCGAACAGGGAAACCCCGAGCAAGATGTTGGGCTATTTGTGGGTTTGCAAAAATGTTGGGATATTTGTTGGTTAGGGGTGTTTGTAGGTTTGTGCCAAGTGAAGGAAATAAACATAAATAAATCAAGAGAATATTGGCGACAACGATTCGAACCCGCGGCGGTGCGAACAGGTCATCTTCGCTGGCCACTGCACGAGAACACTAGGGTATTGCTGCAGCCGAACACGCCTCGTGGTAAACTGCAACACTCTCTCGCGCTGTGCATTGCACATCGTCTCTTTCATCAACTAATGCTACAATCAAACTAATATTCGCGCTTTGACGTATGTGACGGTAGTGACAGAGATTTGCACTGAATGAGTTGGCGTGGACAACGCTGTGGCAGAAACACTGCACTAGAGCAATATGCGGTGGAGTTGACAACTCTGCTGCAGAAACGCGGCACTGGAGCATAGGCCGCTGGAGTACGTTGGCTAAATTAGGATTGACGATGAAAAAGTAGAAGACGCGCATAACGCGCATAACCAGGGCCAGTGGACACCTCAATCGTGGTATGTATTTAGGAATAACGGAAAATGGCACGTGCCATTCACCAGGCTAACACACGGGCTTGATAGCGTCGAAAATCGCCTCCTGAGATTATTGAACAAATTATTAGTAAAAGAAATCGATCTGCAAACAGCCACTAAATGTAATATAAAACTGCATTTCATCAACCAGTTTCATGCCATTTAACAGTGTCAATCATCCTCATAACCAAAACCAGAGCTTTTCTAATATGTCATTTCATCCCAGAGTACTGTAGTTGTGTCCATCTGTGTTTACTATTTCTTTTCCCTTTATATTCAGGCGAGTTTGTTTATTAACACTGTCATTTTTCAGGTCTGCTATCACGCGAGTGTTTGTTGCGTTTTGTTGTATTTTTATATTGTAACAAGACTGTATTTGCAACATTATTCATTCCCTGCACGAAAATTGCATGTGCTGTAAATTGTTCTCTTTTAAACATTCAACATTTCATGCATAACTGCTGCACAGACTGCCATGTAAAGGGGGTGGGGACCCAGTCAAGCTTGCCTCAGAGCAGCTTTTTGTCCCCACTCCTTGCATTTTTATTTGCACTAAAAATACAAAATAAAGATAGATTGATTTATTGATTGATTGGTTTCAGGTATGTGGGGGTGATGTTCAGTTTCCAAATTCCGTGCTTTCGCACAATATTTCGTACTTAGTAGTGGGAAACCATGAGCCAGTTTTTTTACTTCAGGCATGGACAGCAACTCCCTTGCCTACCACCAGTCAGCAACATCTTAACATGTCTTCTCAAAGTAATGTGAAAGCAAACATATTGGTACCAGCAAACACAAGGGATCACCAGAAGAAGCACACAAGGCAGTGCTGTCCCGTGCACTTTTTCTTCTGGCGGTTCCTTGTGTTTCTGGTACCAATATATTTGCTTTACATTGAATGGCTCGTATGGTCCCGACATTAACGTAAATTCGCGGAGAATGACATGCCGTTTGTGTGGAGAGCCAGCCTGACAGAACTGAAGCCAACACTCAGTGCTGCTGCGTAGTGTTATTTTGGCTCCTGGCCCATCCTGTGGCCTCTTTTAAGAAACAACGTTGCTGCTGCACCACGCATGATCTGTTCTGACACAGTCACTGCCCATCCTGTGGCGTCTTTTAAGAAACAACACTGCTGCTGCAGTGCACATTATATGTTCTGGCACAGCGACTGCTGCTGTTACGAGCCATCCACCCGTCTTGCAATTGAAATGATGTCTGTGGTACAGCCATAATAAACTTAGCAGCTTCAGTTCAAGACTGGGCGCCGGAGAGGGAGGATATGGCGAGAGGCTGGCCGCTATCAACTGTTGTTGTGACTTATGATTGGTTATCTTCACAAAGCCCCCTACATCTTCAAGGAAGCCAAAAGTAGGCATGCTTTGTAGTTAGTATTCTCCCCGAGAATTGGCCTTCTTAAAAAGCGACTTTGAGAAAAAGATTACCTCTGATTTATCTGCTTAATCTAAATTCGACTTAAGTGTGTTAGAACTTTTGCCATTGTTTAGGTTTTCCTCGTTTCAATTTTTATAACTGAAAATGCGAGTTGCACCCAATTCTTCTTGCAGTCGTTCCTGTGCTTGGGAGAGGTGAATTCTTCAGAATGGTGCGCAGTTTAGTTGGGCAACATATGCGCAGGTGACTTTCGCTGTTGCCATACCGTTTGTTCGAGCTTAAGGCGAATGTTTGCCTTTGTGGTTTCATTTATATTCTTCTAACACCACTCTGTTATCCTGGTTGGTAATTCAAGCTGTGTACCTTCTTTATGCCTATAGTAGTAGTACACGTGGGCCCGTGCAAACCACAGCGAGAAGCAAAGAGAATGTAGAACGGTGATAAAGCGAAAAAGAAGGTGCGGACATAGTTGGCCAAGGGGTTAGCGATTTTAGTGATAGCTGCTTACGTTCAGCATTGCGCTGAAGTTTGGAGAAATAAGCTGGGAAATCAGGTTCTCGTCCTCAGCTCTTAAATTCAAAATAGTGTGGCTTTCACCTCCTGAGTAAAAAAAGAGCGGAGTAAGAAAATCTAATCAGATTTTGCGTGCTTTAGCGCTTTTCTAGGATACCAATGACACGTGATGGTATATTTTAGAATACTTAACATTATCTGTGTTACATCGGGCGAACAGACTTAGTCACCATAGCGTTATTACCAAGCTGTACAACAGAGCCGAAAATTACAAGATCAACGAAGCACTAGCTGACTCAGGTTTGAGGCTCGTTCTTAATTTATTCTTATGAGCTATCAGCAGACACTAACTTGAGACTCTTCAGAAATAAAATGCAGGAAATTATCCAGGTTCATGTGCTCACAGTCACCGTAGCCGAGAACATAAGATCCCCATTGCTCAATAACACTGTACATCGTCTGTACCAAAAAAAATGATCATTTATTATGGCGAGAGGGTCTCGTTGTTCAAAGGATTGCTATAAATTCCACTAAGCAGTGAAAACATTTGTTTCTTTGGTGAAACAACAAAGAGCTCATTCTGTTCATTCACACTGCTTTCAGCGCTTGGTAACCACTGTAAAAAATTCTGGAAACTCATAAGTCCCACTTATTCCATGTCCTTATCACTGCTCGACATAAATGAGCCTACCGTTCCTGACCAGGATGGTGCTTGCGGGTTAAGTTTATGTTTTGTCCTGTACTCATGATCATTATACCACCTTGCTATATTTTTCTTGTTTCGATCTCCCTATAATGCCAGACTTAATATCCAAAGCCCCTAGAATGTTAAAACTTTTGGTTCTCTGAAACTTACTTCATCTTCTGTGGCGGACGGAAGGAATGCAAAAATACTATGCGCAAGCACGCCTCAAATATTATTTAATCGCATATCTTGCAGCAGTGATTTTCCTTAAGAGTGGAAGATAGGAAAGGTCGTTCGAGTTCTGAAAAAAGGCCCATCTCAATCATAGAGTAACTATCGCCGTATATCTCTCACTACTAAGTATCGGGATTGACCTTGAACAGGATGAGGATTGAAGACCTGCTGCCGGTGTGAAGTGCAGCACAACCCAATTAAATAATTAAACTCTCAACTATGACTCGGCGCCACAAGAGACGAAGACATTTTTAAGCGGGCAAGGGATTTCATGGCAGCACGACCACAGTAAGATTTCTTAGTGAGAATAGGCTCAGAATTACCTACAGTGTAGATGCAGTCTCAATTTTGGTGGATTGCCAATTCCTATATTAAAAAGTGGTGTGCCCGTAATGACTTCGTTAGCTTCAGCGTAGCATCATCAGTCAATTTCGCGCTCCGCTGTCTCCACTGAAGCCTTCTACCCATTTCGTCACATCCCTGTGCACTTAAGTGAGATCAAATCGCCTAAACAATGACCTGTTTCAAATTGTGTCAGTAACTTCTTTTCCCTGGAATGCATACACCCAGCATGGTAGAGAGGTTCATTATTGCGCACAAAGATATTCTAGCTTGGCTGGCGAACTATGCCAACCATGGATGGACAGCCCACGCATCACAATAAAGGAATGCTTCGCTCCTATCTGAACTTGGTGATGATGAATTTTTATGGAGCAAGAGCATCTGTGGCCAAAGCGCGCCATAGCACAATGTTTTTTCGTCTGCTCATAGTGCGGTCAAAGGTCCTTTTCCCAAGCATTTCACCCTAAAAAAGCGGAGCGCCAGGCAGAGGAAAGCTTGCACTCATTGTATCCCTGGTTCGCATCCGGTGACACTAGGGATGGAACCCCGCACCTTCGCATGCGGATTTGATGGTCCCGACTAGTCCTATTTGAACTTAAGTAAGCACGCTCAGCCTGCACTAAAGAAGCGTCGCAATCGCTGCACCCCAACCCCTAAACCCTGTCCCATTTTGCGGAATAAAGTTTTATACCACTACTGCTACAATCGCTGTACCCTAAGTGCTCCTTGGAGAATATGTAACATGCCGCCGAAATGGCACCGCAGCCTGATTTGTTTTAGTACTTTTCCAGTACCGTAAGGCCATCGCCGTTCAAAGGAGCATGCAGATAGCTTTTTAAAAGGCATGATCTGTAGACTATTGTGTCTTCACGGTGAGCCGCTGGGCAGGCTTATGTTCTCGTCCATGCCCTCGTTCTGCGCCACGTGCCTCTGATATACCACTCTCCACATACACTCTGTGCCTCACCTACGCGCTGGGCCTCAGGGCCTGCTTTGGTTTTATCACTGCTCTGATATTTGAACAAGAAGGTTCATGACAAACTTACTGCCTCGAATATGTAGCTACGAAAGCAGCCATCTCCACTTTAGAGGGGCGGTGCATGCTCGGATTACGCTTCAGGTGGTGCCGAATAGAAGCCATGCCAACGCTTTGATGGTTTTATGGTTCGACGTTTTGCCGGTATCGTTCCTGCTAACAGATAGAGGAAAAACACCATATGAAATCGTGAGTTCGAGCTTGAAAAAGCGGTCCCTCCACGCGTAGGTTACGCAATAATATAGTTAATGTAATGAAATTAATTTGCACATGAAGTTTTGTGATTGAGAGTCCCATACAATATATATAGATGCGCACAACTAGATACTTACAGATTACAGAAGATCACTGCATACGCACCAGCCTTGTTCTTTGTTGAGCAGAGGAGCTAAAGACCTTCAGGTAGCATCCTCATTTTTGTGTCTTGCCCTGCCATAGGAAGCAGTATGATTGAACAGGACCACAATGGCTACCTCCTCGAAAACCTACACAGTCAGGTTGCGTCCACGTTGGTGTCTATGCTTACATAGCAGCAGAATGTACGTAGGCGTTGCTGAGAGTGTAAAAAATACATCACTTGAAGCGTCGGGGCCCAGTGTACTATCAAGCTTCGCATAAAGTTGATTACTTTGCGCACTGCTGTGTTTCACGATGTCCAGCGATTCTCAAGTGGTGTCTACCAAATTATTCGGCTGAGAACACTGAAAAGGCAACAGTGAAAGAGAAGACTGACAAACTTGAATGACGGAATTCTGACAGTTTATAGACTTTCATAAGCATCGTTTTTTCAGTATATTTAAAAAAAAATTAAGGGTAATATAAATATTGAACATATTTAAACTTCTCTTAAGGCGACGCATTTTCTCGCTGTGCCATGAGTGCATACGGGTAGGTATGGAATTCAGCTATTTCATATTCTGGAGTGCTTGTATTTCTGGCATCCAACACTCGCTAGAAGCTGATACTGGCTGACTAGGCTACTTATTTAGCTGGTAACGAATACAGTAGTTATTCTGAACAACTGGGGTAACATTTGCAGATATGGAAGTGGTCGCAGTGAACGGTGCATCAAATACCACATATTTGATCAAAACACGAATGCATCGCGAGGAATATGATCATGATCAACCCATTAGAAAATGTGTACCTTCTATCTATACGAAAGGGAACAATGGACGTTATGGGGATGCAGCCATGGACCCTCATTTTAGATGTTTTACGGTGTCGAACTGTTTATGCATATTACTTGCATGATTTTTTTTCAGGAAGCACTTCACTATATCTAAATCAAAGAATTCGGTGCTAGCTTTCTCAAGATACGGGACTAATATGATTTGCCGAAATTGCGGTGTCTGCACAATGGAGACGAACATTTTCCTCTCACATTGTAGAAAACAGTGTACATACGTTGGACTCAATTCAACGAACTTCTTCACTACACTTCGAATGTGCTCCTTCCTTCGATCATCGCATGTTTTGAGCTCGTGTATTAAGAGTGTCTGGCGATCATGCAACCTCCCATACCAGTGCCACAACAATGGCCAGGTGAACCAATACAGCGATTTTGTTTCTCCAAGTAAGGCAATGTGAACTGTTTTCTTTAGCATTTAATCTCAAATCTAGTAAGAATTTTCACTGTTTTCCTCTTAGAGGGTTGTTTCGTTTTGCAGTGCTCAAACCCGTTAGTGCACGAAGCAGTCAGCAGGATAGGTTATGATAATCTAGTTTTACAACAAAAGAAGTAGAAAACATATTTCCAAATGCATGTTGAAAGAACATCTTTAAATAAATTATTATACTACTCGCGGCCTTCTGTCGAGAGTCAACACTAAAAAAAAGTCAAAACGTCAAACACGGCCTTTTACTTTGGCCTTTGAATACGAAACTTCTTGAGAATGTGTCTAGCGGGCATTCGTTTTGTGGTAGGCGCGCAAACAAATGTTAGCAAACTTTATGAGTCATTGCCTTGTTGAGGATTTGCGGGGTCGCAGCGGAGCACCAGAACAAGACGACCAGCGTGGCAGTTTCTAGTTCCGAACAGCGCGTGCTGGGCGTGCGCTCCGAGCACGCGCTGTCCATCTTTATTTTTCTCTAGCGCGCGCTGGTACCGCCGATCTCAGCGCCTGCGCTTTATAGCGTCGCCGGGCGCTATAGGGCCCCCCGCCTAGACGGAACGGCTAAATGTACGCGCCGACGAGGCAGAGATGGAGTAGCCACGGCGGCAAGCAGGTCTGCAGGTGGGCCGACAACATCTGAGGGGAGCTCCTGGGGAGGTGTCTCGAGGTACGCGGGTTTGAGTCGATCGAGGGAGACGACCACTTCACGACCATCGAGCAGGATTGTCGCTGACTTTGTCGTCCTGTTGAGGACGCGGTGCGGGCCGTCGTATGAGGGGGTAAGAGGCGCCTTTACAGCGTCTTGCCTGAGAAAAACATGCGTCGAGGAAGCAAGGTCTGGGTGCACAAACACTTGATGGGCAGTTGAGCGAGGCGGCACTGGGCGCAGATGCTGGAGACAGTCCTGTAGGCGGTGAAGGTATTGCAGTGGTTGGGACGAGGGAGCCGAAGGTAAGAACAAGTCACTGGGAAGCCTCAGGGAGGTACCGAAGACGCGTTCGGCCGCCGAACAGCCAAGGTCACGACGCAGGACGGCGCGTAGGCCTAGGAGCACCATAGGGAGGTGGTCTACCCAGTGCTCGCGATCCAGGCGCGCAGTAAGTGCAGCCTTGAGCTGGCGATGGAGCCGCTCGACCATGCCGTTTGCACAGGGATGGTATGATGCGGTGCGGCAGTGTTTAGTGCCGAGTAGCCGGGTGAGCGAAGTGAAGAGGGCGCATTCGAACTGGCGGCCGCGATCCGTGGTAACAATGCCGGGGCAGCCGAAGCGGGAAACCCACGTCGAAACGAAGGCTCTGGCAACTGTTTCCGCAGTAATGTCCGGAATGGGCACGGCTTGAGGCCAACGGGTGAAGCGGTCGACCATCGTCAAAATATAACTTGTAGCCCTGAGAGGGGGGAAGCGGTCCAACCAGGTCAAGATGAATGTGGTCAAAGCGTGATCCAGGCGGCAGGAAAGACTGAGGGGGAGTCTTAGTATGGCGTGTCACTTTGGCGGACTGGCAAGCAAGGCACGAGCGGGCCCACTGGCGAATGTTGGTGTTAATGTTCGGCCAGACGTACCGCTGGGTAACGAGGCGCTAAGTGGCTCGAATGCTAGGATGGTAGATGTCGTGAAGGGAATGAAAAATGGCACGATGAAAGGCCTCCTGGATGAACGGTCGCGGTAGAGCCGATGATATGTCGCACCAGAGTGATCCGGGCACAAACGGATGAGGCACGAGCTGCAGACGGAGTGCTCGGGGGTGGTCACGCAGGGCCTGCAGCTCAGGGTCCTCAAGCTGTGCCCGGGCCAGGGACGGCCAGTCCACAGCAGGTGGAGACACGCCGATGGTGCAAATGCGTGAAAGTGCATCAGCTGCCTCGTTGTCGGTGCCTTTGATATGTCGAATATCGGTTGTGAACTCCGATATGTAGCCAGCTGAAGAAGTTCACCACGGGCGACGTACTTCGAAGAGTTCGTAAGGAACACATACAACAGAGGCTTATGGTCCGTGAGAACGTAAAAAGGCTGGCCTTCCAAGAAGTGGCGATAGTGCTGTTTGGTGGAGTAGATAGCAAGCAGCTCACGGCCAAATACGCTGTAGCGAGTCTCAGCTGGCTGGAGCTTCCGAGAGAAGAAACCCAGTGGGTGCCACTCGGAGTCAATCTTCTGCTGAAGAACCGCACCAATAGTCACGCTGGAAGCATCCACCATGATGCGAGTGGGCGCGGAAGTCCTAGGGTGGATGAGGACGACTGAATCGGCGAGGGCTTGATTTGCAGCCGTGAAAGCGGCTTCGGGAGACCAGGAAATCGCAGAGGATGAGAACTTCGTGGTGCGGAGAAGGTCAGTCAAGGGGCGAAGAAGCTCGGCGCAGTTTGGGATAAAGCGCCGTGAAAAATTCGCTATGCCCAGGAACTCAGGGAGCTTGCGTAGGGTAGTTGGTGCTGGGAAGTCCTTATTAACAGCCTGGACGAGAGAAGGCAATTGACGAATTCCCAGCGCCGAGATTTGGTGTCCCAAGAACTCGAGCTCAGAAGAGCCGAAAACTTATTTCTGGGCATTGACGACCAAGCCAAACTCTTGGAGGCGTTGAAAGGGTTCCCGGAGGTGACGCTCGTGGTCCTGTGGAGTACGACTCGAGACGAGGATGTCATCGATGCAGGCGAATACCGCCGGGAGACCACGCGTCACTTCAGCAATAAATCTTTGGAAAGTTTGAGCTGCGTTGCGTAGCCCAAAAGGCATGCGCACGTACTCAAACAGTCCGACGGGTGTAGTGATGGCCGTCTTCGGAATACCGGCCGGCTCAACAGGGATTTGGTGGTACGCCTTGACAAGGTCCACTTTATTAAAGATCTTGCAGCCATCCAGATGTCCAGTGAAGTCTTGAATGTGTGGAAGGGGATAGCTGTCGTGGACCGTGTGAGCGTTGAGAGCCCGGTAGTCGCCGCACGGACGCCAGTCACCCGGATCTTTCTTGGGCACCAGATGGAGTGGTGAGGCCCCACTACTGGATGAAGGGCGAATAATACCCAACTGGAGCATGTGGTCGAATAACCGTTTTGCAATAGCCAGACGCTCACCGAAGAGGCGGCGCGGGCGAGCTGCGACAGGTGGACCACGCGTGACAATGTGGTGGGTTATACCGTGCTTGGGTGGCTGATGGAGATTACAAGGCTTCATGACCTCGGGAAAGTCGGCGAGGACTTGAGCGTACGGGCATGACGGAAGCAGAGTTCGGATGCCAGTGGAAGCGACACCTGATACAACGCAAGTGATGGAAAGGCGCGTCTTGCTGTCGAGGAGATGATGGTGACGCATGCTGACGTCCAGATCAAAATGCGTCAGGAAGTCGGAACCGGGGTTGGGTTGATGTACATCGGCGACGATGAAGACCCTTCGAAACGTGCGCCGCAGGCCAATGTCCAGAGTGAGGGATCGAAGACCATACGTTGCGATGGAGGTTAAGTTGGCCGCACGAAGAGTAGGTCCATGTGACTTGGAAGCACGGTCTGCCTTGGAGGACGGCAGTACGCTGACTTTGGCACCAGTGTCGACGAGGAAGTGCAGGCCAGAAATGCGATCCATGACGAAGAAAAGGCGGCCAGGTTGAAGAGCGAGGTCGCAGGCCGCCGTCAGTGATCTCGCTGCGCGTTTCCCGACCAGTTGCATGGCGGAGCGCAGTGGCGAGAGTGGTGCTGGAAAGTTCGGTGATACCAGCAGAGACACGGACTGCGAGGACTGGACGTGTGCGGACCACTCGGCGATGACGAATGGCGGCGAGGTGCTGAGGATAAACCGTGCAGGGCATGAGAGGACGTCCGAAGGGCATCGATAGAAGCGGCCAGCTGATCGATCCGGGCCTCTAACCGTGAAATGACGGAGGTCTCCGGTGGAAAAGAGAGGGCGGCGACGGAAGGAGAAGTCGCGTCGTGGACTCGATCAGCGAGCTGGGAGAGGCGGTCAAGGGTCAAGTCTCCCGCAGCAGCCAAGACGAGGCGGGTGGACTGCGGCAAGCTTTGCTGGAAGGGCTGCCGCAACAGTGCGCCGTTCGAGTCTGCATTGCTTTCACCCAGTAGCTGCCGCATGCTGTTGAGTAGCTGGGAGGGGCAGCGGTCTCCAAGCTCTTCGTAGGTGAGCAGCTGCTGGAGGCGCGCACTCTCTGACGCCGTGATGCGGTCCAGAAGGCCCTGCTTTAGTCGCTGGTACGGGGTATCGCCCAAGGGTGCAGCGATGATGTCCACTACCTCTTGAGCCACCTCAGGAGGCAGGTTGAAAAGTAAATGACGAAACCAAGATGCATCCGAGGTGACGTGGTGCAGATGGAAGACGGCTTCCACTTGGGCGAACCAGATCTGCGGACACTTGGGCCAGAATGTTGGTAGGCGGAGCTGGAGAACTGCGACGTCCCGTGGGCGCAAGGTAGCGTCAGGCGGAAGGTCGCCTGAGGGCGGTAGGTTGCTGGGGTCGGTCATGTCCTAGGCCGGAGTCACCACTTTTGAGGATTTGCGGGGTCGCAGCGGAGCACCAGAACAAGACGACCAGCGTGGCAGGCTTCTAGTTCTGAACAGCCCGTGCTGGGCGTGCGCTCCGAGCACGCGCTGCTCATCTTTATTTTTCTCTAGCACGCGCTGGTACCGCCTCAGCGATCTCAGCGCCTGCGCTTTATAGCGTCGCCGGGCGCTATAGCCTCAAAAGCACCACCTCTCAATAGAAATCCTTCTGGCACAATGCTCACGCGCACGCAGGCGGAGACACGAATCAAAACAAGCTATAGTTATCATTGTTTTCAGAGAGCTGGGACCTGTGATAAAATTCAGACCAGTGACATGCTTATTCTGGCAATCAGATGTGGTTTATACATAGTAAAGTATTGCGTTCATGCACATGTTCAGGTGAAAGGCGCAAGACTTAGTGCTTCAAGTGTGCAGTCCTCTAATTTTAGACAATCTGCCCATAAAACCTATGCATGGTGCGCAGGACGACAGAGAGCACGTGGAGGTGCGAAGATGGACAGCGCCAATGGGCCTGCCAGATTTGTGCACAATCCTCACGCGGGCACGATATATATTCTGCGCGACATTAGAACAACGTAAGAAAACAGCTGTTTTTTATAACATTCGATGTTTATATTATCGCACTCTGTCCCGAAATAAACACCCATGAAGTACCCTGCTATCACTGAAGACATGCCGCAGGCTTTACGATGGCAGGATTTGAATAAATAAGGAGCACGAAAAACGGATGTTGCCGTGAAAAGTTGCTTATAGCGTCTCCTTGTAACACAGTGAAGTGCACACATAAATAAATAGATGCATGCAACGCACGGCGTTCCAAACTCACAAGCACGAACGCAATATAGAAGCTTAAATACACACCTTGTTGTCAAGAGCTACGAAAAATTAAAGGGAGATGGAGGTACCCTCAAGATGCGAGAGATTGAAATATTTGTGGTGCAGCTACATAATTGATTCGCACCTCCTCTCAACCTTGGCAGGAGAACTGCGCGAGCTTATGAGAACTGCCAACAAAAATTCCAAAAAACATTTTCCTCTTCCGCTTATGAAGAATGAAATAGAGTTGGGCACGCTACCTCACGAGCACGATTTTGAATGCATCGCAAAGGTAGACCATACGAAAAAAAAAAACGTTCTTGTCATCACGCAGATGAAGAGATCCTCTTCGAATGCACCAAAGCTACTTCTGTTTAAAAATTTCAATACACAAAGGCTTGTTAAGTGTGAAACAAAGCATTGCAATTGAATCGGTGGTACACCTGGAGTGCCCTACTTCAAGGAATGCACGCGAGTTGTGCTTTGCTTGTATTTTGTGCCATCGAGCAGGACAGCGACCAAGTGATCAGCGTCAAATTATAGCGGTATTTTTGTCGCCGGTTATGCTCCCTTCTCGGCATATTTTTAGAATTTTACCAAGGACATTTCTATATCTGTGTCCCAGCAAAGAGCTTCGAAGAAAATAGCGCCCCGGAACTTCATTGTCGGAACCACATCTATCGCGACCTTTCCCAACATCAGGTTACTGTTATGGAAAATACTTTTGTTTTCGCCTCTGAATGATATATCTTTTGTTTTGTTTTCATTACCTTTACAAAGTTATTCGCTGCGCACTGACGGAACTATTCCACACCCTCACTGACATATACTGATAATTTTTTTTTACTTCGTTGCTAGCTACGAGCGTAGTAACATCTTGAGAAAAAGTAACAAGATGGACCAGAAGGGGTTTATACGATAAATAATAATTTTATAAACAAATAGAAAGGGGCCTAAAATGCTGCCCTGTGGCAGGCCAGAGCAAAGTGCGTCCTAACTTGATACTATATCGCTGTGCGCAATGACCTTCATGTGGTCAATAAACTATGAGCGCAATAAAAATAGGCTATCTTACTGCTGCGGCCATATTGACTAAATGTGCGTATTAACAATGAAAGGACCTTGGTGATTTGCGTCTTCGTTGGGAATACAGATCTCGAAAGGAAAACATAGATTTGTAACGGCCCTGAAGCTAACAAATCAATGACACCTATGCACTGCTTAACCTGGAGCCCGTCTATAAGCATCGCTCCGCTAGAACGGAGACCGTAACCACCGAGATTACCTCTTTCCAGCTTCTGAGGACCTGAATAAAGAATCACGCTAGCTGCGTGATACTTTATTCAGGTCTTTTATTCAGGACAGTGCTATTGAATCTGCCTGAAGCATGATGCCTTTTTCTCTGTCGATGTTGTCAGCTCTCAGAGCCCAGGCTAAGATCTTAATGAGTTGAGGACACCTTTCGCTGTAACCTTTCCGTGGTGTGCAACCAGAAACTTACTCGAGGTAATCGTAGTTAGCGCACCTTAGTTCACAGTAAAGCTGATTGTGGTATTTCCAGTATGTTTTTTGGTCGATGCATCAAGCTAATTAGCTTCGTGCATAACCTTTCCGTTGAATTTATTTTTTGTAGCACGTCATGTGTGATCCAAGCTTTCCTGCATTTTCGGCTATTAGGAATTAGGACTGAGTAACATTTTGCATAAATTCACTTGCGTGTTATAAGCAGAGCACAAAGCGTCGTCGGGATCGAGTAGTAATAGACCGTCAAGCCAGTCCGTCTTGGCGAGAGCGGTGCAGAACTCAATGGTAATAGGGTTACTACGCTAGTAATTCGTTTTTCATGAACACCACACGTCTGTGCATTCTTTGAAGAATCAACACAGGAAGATTGTCAATAATAAGAAAGCACAGTGCTGGTGACTATGGCACATTTTACGGTGCGCCTAGTCATTGGTCAGCTGTTGATGCGCAGTGCGTCATGTTACTGTGAGAATGTTACAAAAGCCGTACGTGTCCAACAGACATGTTGTCTTGTTTTGAGCCCGGAAACACTACGCATATTTTTTTTCGAGCTGTTTGCGATTAGGCATAATGAGAATGGGAGAGAAAGTTAGAAGAACGAGTGCAAACAAGCCTCACTTAAAAGGTGGCAAAAGTTCTCGATAAAGCGATTATCATGTGTCCACTTGCGAGAGTCGCCAGCAACGTCCTATCGCAGGCCTACCTTCCTTAGGAAACATCGTCTCACGGAAGCTGTAGCCGGGCAAGTCCACAGCAAGTGTTTTTCGTCACACTGGCCTAGCGCAGCACCACAATGGGGACACTTGCCAGTCCCATCTAAAGGTTTGTCACGCCATCGATGACGCACAGGAGGAGTGAGAGCCGCTGCTGCCCGAATCCCGCGCACGGATACCTCCTCCTGCTGAGTGAAACTACCGATGCTGATGTCGTGCCCATAGATAAACCGCACTGATTATTTGACACGGCATCGATAAGTTTCTTCAATAGATGAATACAGTTGGCCAGGTCTCTATCAGGCTTTCGCTATTATACGCAGAACATATTTCGTACTGTCTTCTACAGTAAATATTTCGTAATATCTCACGAATGTAGTAACTTCTGTAGTATCAAATGCTTAAACTGAGTTCAATCGCTGTGCTGACACTCCGTTTATTTGGCGATCAGTTCTGTTGATAAAAAAAGTGGTTATAACTGCTCAACCGAAATAGGCCGCACCTTCATGATCCCATCTTTCGGGGAATTTCATGATATGGAATTTGAACTTGAAGGATTATGGAAATAACTGTGTTCTTTATAATCTATTGTTGTGACTGAACAAGAGTTTAGGTTTAATATGCTTAGCGTATTTCAAGTTACTAAGTTGTTCTGTTAAGCTGTCGAACTGTACTGGCAGTCAATTACATATTACTGCCGGTTTCGCGCATTTTATTGACGTTAGCTAATCTTGACAGCATTTCTTAGAAGCAAATGATCTCTCAGTTCGCCACGCTTTTTTTCCTCACAGTGTTTTTGTCTGCACTTTCCCGTTTAGATCCAAAGTTCACGTTTAAGTGCATGTGAGCCAAGAACTCGAGTACTTGTCATCACAACACAGTTTTTATCGCTGTCACTTTTCGAGTACATCAGCTTATTTTGGCGCTGAATGAACCAGAAAACAGTGTTCCGAATTTGAGTTCTTATTGGTACTTGTACTCCGAGGCAAGCGTCGATATCAGAGAGAGAAATACGCTCCTACGCTGGCACTGAGCTTTCTTCAAACTTTATAACAATTTCTCTCAATTTATCAAGCGAATGCATTTGTTAAACATTAGCATTTCTGGGGTAGTGTTGGCGGCTATTATGTTTCCTCATTTACTTTCACTTATTTTTGCAGATTATCACACATCTGTTTCAGGAGCACATTTTCTGTATGTACGTACATACGTACTGTATGTACTTGTTCTCGTGAAATGCCGTCTTCAAGTCGCCAAATCGTAGTACGTATTTGTCAACGATTGGCAAGGATGTCTGGATCCTACTGTTGGGCTCCTCAATTATTGAGGGGGGTGTACTAACCCTAAATGATATCCATGTCAGTTTTTAGGATTTAGAAAACGCGGTTACCCTTGGCGCTGTCGCCCAACAAATTGTGGCTATATCGCGCCAAAGCACATGCGCTTTCGAGAAGCCTGCAGGCAAAGCCAACTGCCCTGCACGTAACTCGTCGAAATAGGGAAAATTTCTTAGGCCACAGCACCGAGGGTATCCGCGTTTTCGAAATTGCAACAACTGTTATGGATATTACTTACGGAGGGCTACGCACCTATCAATAAATAATGAGCCTAACAGTAATAGTAAAAATGTAACGATTCAATATTCGTTAGCCGGGCTGCAAGTTAGTACGTCTTAGCTGTCTTCTGATGTAATACACCACTAACAATGCAGTGCCGAAACAACGCTAACTCTAAAAGCCTATGGTTAAAAATGTGTGAAGGCGAACACTATATTTCTGAGAGTTTAGTCGAGAAATACGCTGCATTTCAAGTTTTAGTTACCACTTGAACTCTATGTAGACGTCATTAAAGGCCTGCTTTTTAATATTTATTGTTTATTGGGTTTAACGCCCCAAATCGACTCAGGCTATGAGGGCCGCCGTAGTGAAGGGCTCTGGAACTTTCGGCCACCTGGGGTTCTTTAACCTCCACTGACATATGCAGAGTACACAGACCTCTAGCATTTCGCCTCTATCGACATTTAGAAGGGTGTAGGACGCAGCGAAATGAAACAAATATGCTAGAAAAAAACTGCTAGCAATTTTCAAAGCGCCTGAAATTTTGTCCGGTTTTGGACATACATACAAACAGGTTGCTCAACGCCAAGCGGCTATATTCTCTTCAGCTTTCGTTTAGGTTTGTGGGCTTTAAGGCCCGAAAGTGATTCAGTCTATAAGAGGTGCTGTAGGAGATGGTAGCGGGTAGTTGATCCTCTGCAGTCTTTTACGTGCGCTGATGACGTACAGTACACGGCCCTATACCATTTCGGTGCCACCAAAATTCTATAGCAGTGGCTGGGTTTGAAAAACTTCTTTCAGATCAGCAGCCGAGCACTATAAGCGCTGAGCCACCGCGGGAGCTCTGACGTTTTGAGCAGAAAAAATTAGTGAGGAGAAGGTGCCTTGCCTGCGGCGAATGTGCGCATCCACAGCTGTTTTTTTTTTCTCTTACAGTAACTTTGAAATATAATAATTGCTTTCACTGACTACATATGGTTGTCTCATTTGCTCAAGGATTAAAAACGGCAACATACATCACGTCTGCTTTATAATGATGGCAACAATATCTTAAACTTTTTGAAGTCGGGGTGCATACCTTTTTTCGAGACCGAATTTACCACGAGATTCTCATTACTAACCCAAAATTTGTAGTAAGAAAAACATGACACAGAAAGACGATAAAAATCTAAATTTACGCCTGTTAAGGCAATGAAATCTTGGGCGTTGGAAAGGAAGGCAACTTGTATTGTTGCAACTATCTGTGAAAGTTTTTTGATATTTTGATTATTTACTAAATAATTTATGCAGAAAGAATTCTATTTCCATTTGATATTGCAGCACCTCTTTTTGTTATTTAGCTGTTCCAGAAATGCATAGTACACTGTACTTTATGTTTCTGAACTAGTAATACAAATAAATTCTGGACGACACGGTTGATATATTTTGGATTCAAGTGACTGATGAAATTTTCATTACCTAAAGATCAAAACATACCTCTTCCTTGAGCAAGTATTTTGAGAAAATGTGGGTGCTAAATATTAGGCAAAGATATTGTTGCGAAGACGAAAAGAAGACAGTGGCGCGGGACGGAGCACTCGCGCTAGGCCCGCAGCCATTACATCATATCATCTGCCATCGCGTAGCCCTTTTCCTAGGCTTGCCACCTCGCAATATTTGGTGTGAGGTTCGGGGGTCGCTTCATCGCCATCCTGGTACCTGCAGCATCGCCGCCTTCTGCTCGCCTTGGTCGTTTGCCGAGGGGACCTGGACTCCGCCACCGGCTCAACCCCAGCTCGACCTGACCAGAACCGACCAGCCACTTTCCCCCACCCCGTTCCCTGCCTCGACCACAAGACACTGCAACCAGGACCAGATGCAGTATGACTGGACGACGACCCGAACCAAGACGGCACCCCGCCAATCCTGTCCGGCGAGTTTTCAAACCTTGACCTTCAGCTGTGGGCGACTGACCGCTGGACCTGAAGCTCCAGGGACAACCGTTCATCAGATCATCTTGTTGGCAAGCCTTTTATCTTCCATCCTTTCTGATCACGGTCATCGCCGCTTCACCATTCAGAATCCAAGCAATCGATCGGGACATTCGCTCGGAGGATGATGATGATGATGATGATGAGGAAGTCCTCAGGCCTAATGGCACATACCCACGGCGGGGGATTGGCCAGGGTTCATAGCGGATACAAACGCACTCATGTACAAAGAATGACCCAGGTCATGTTGCGAAAACGAAGAAGACAGTGAAGCGGGACGGAGCACTTGCGCTAGGCCCGCAGCCATTAAATCTTACTATAATTTGTCATCGCGTCGTCCTTTTCCTAGGCTTGCCACCCCATAACAATATTATTTTGAAATATGAGCCAAGACTCAAGAAAAACACCTTTCATGAATGTAAGCATACGGCAACAAGCGATTCAGAGCTTATAGCTCATCTGTGCAAATGAGATTTGCTTTATGTGGTCGTCCTGTATAAATCGAAGGAGGAAGGTGCTTTACTGTCGGTCACTCTATTACGTACCCTTGCATGTACTCTATTAGTTATGTATATAAGACCATTGATGTAGTTTATTTTGCACCCTAATGACATCAGCATTCCACAAGTATATTATGTGCTCCTTTCCTGTCACAAAATATTGCGAGTTAGAAAATACTTCATGTTTCCTATTTGTGTAGTTATTGAGCTGACCAAGACAGTCGTCACCAACAGTTCATATTAAACAGGTTGTCTATATACAGGTACGACTTTTAATTTTGTGGTGCAAGCCGCGTGACTAAAAATACCACTTCTAATTTTTGTTTCAGGTGCCAGTAAGGCACTTCAGAAGCACATTATGAGGCTTTGATGGAATTCTGCACTCAACTTTTAAGAATAGGTTTCATTGTGCATGACGGCCACGCGGGCTTTCTTAGAAAAAACAAAGGGCTCTGGCCAGGAATGTCCCAAGGGCTCTGGCCAGGAATGTCCCAAAAATCCTAAGCACAATTTCGTTGAAAGACAATCAAGAAATACATTGCACTGACAGGCCTTGATCACGTGCTTTGAGTTTTGCTATAAATTCATACTGAACGGACCTTTCTACAAGCTACAGTAGCACTAAGAAAAAATTACTTCGGCTTAGTCTGGTCACTTCTCAATCTCTTCAACTGCACGAGCTTCGTTATGAACGACATTCATTCCATCTTGCCTCCCCTCGCTGCAGTACTGAAGATCAACAGCTCTCTTGGAGTGATAACTTAGTCTATTAGTATTGTTTTAGAATCGCGGGCTTAACACACAAACCCGATTTTTCGGGGTACGGTAAGTTTTGTGATATGTGGGCAGACGCGTATGATATGGTATGGGCCTGCCAAAAAAATCAGGAAATAAAGAGAATAAATCCGCCAACGAGAGAGGGCTGGGAGGCGACCCTCGTCCCAGAGTGCTCTGGTTCAGAGATCGTGGGCAGCGGCTCCTGCTAATGGTGCCCCAGAAGAAGGACCACCACCCAGGCAATGGAGCTGTGAAGCCCTGCACTCTCCCCTAAAACCGATCGCCATTACGATTGTGGGAACTCTACCGCCATTACGATTGTACCTCAGAAATGGCAGCACCAACGATGCAGGTTTCACTTTTAACCTTACCTCTGCTCTCATAACTTTTATCCTGGTACCATCCTTGAGCGTCGGAAGACCAAAAGGAGTGGGCGTTGAAATCCTTCGATACGGTGGAAAAACCATATGCTGAAATTTTTGTGCTTTCATAGAGATTCAAGTGCGCGGTTTTTTCACTACACGTTTACAATGGAAAGACGAAATGTAAATTTGTATACATATTTATGCTTGCGATGCAGCCGGAGACGTCACGCTGCTCTGATGTCAGAAGTGCAAATTTGTAATCATAGCAAACAGCACTGCTGCTAGCGGTAGTCGCGGTTCATAAGTTCATAAAGTTCATAAATTGACATTTCCATGGCGAAGGCCTTTATTAGCTTTATTACGAACGCTTTATAAGTGGTTCTAAGAATATGTGCGTTTCTTTCCTTCAAGGTGGCTCACACTGTTACCATTGTTTCCTGTTTTAGCACATCTACGCGAAAACAAAAACTAAATTCACAAGTCTTGCACTGAGATGTGTTCGTTTGTTTCTCTGCCGCCGATGCACCGGGCATTTATATGAAGATAATAATTTGCATGTTTTGCGAAGGATTCGCTTCCAGCCATAGTGGCTGAGATAGAGACCACTTGATATATATTGGGATTAATGCAGTTGTAATGTAATCGAAGCAGTGTTCTTTGTTGAACTGGAATGTATTAAAAAACTGCAGCACGCTTGTTTAGAAAGAAGAACGTTGGGAGCAGGCGTTTTTTTTTCGAGCTATTATTTGATATACTTTGTGAAAGTATGCAGATTAGAGGAGCGGATGGGAGTGGCGCTTTCCATTTTGCTTTCTTTTTATTACTGAAACGAAGTAAAACACAACATTAAATAAGCAGGCGGTGGATATGACCACATTTATCATGCACTCACTGTCAATTTTCTCATTTTTGCAGTTACAGTATTTTTGGAAGAATTTTCATTTACAAAGTATATTTAAAGAAAAATTTTTTGATATCGCCTTTTCGGTTCATTAATATTGTGGTCGGCCTTTTGAACTAATTGCAATGCAATGTTCGCGTACAATACCGTGCTGTTTTAACATTTTTCGTGGCTCGGCCAAGTTGAGAGCTCCCGCACTAGAAGTGTATTACGGTCATTCAAGACCTTCCCTACGTGTCACAAAACCATGAGCAAATAAGACCACAGGAAGCATTTCTTTCTTCATAAAATGCACTGCAAACTGTTTTCTTAAGAACTTATTGTGATTCTACTATTTTTTTTCTGCCCTTTTTCTTCCAAGTTCTTTCAATGTGACGTGGAGAAAACGGTGCATGAAGCAAGTGCTACGACCATGATAACCAACGAGACCTTGCAGCAGCTAGCAGGACATATTGTGAGAATCCAATTGCATGCGAAAACAAGTCTCTAATAAAATATCATGTGCATCGGGAGAATAACCCAAAGAGCCGACACGGAAAACAAAGGTCAAAACCTCAGCTACGTACGTCATAGTTGGCCTTAAAACTCGAAACTTCTAGAATCTGTGCCTTGCTGTCAGACCTTTCCTGACAGAGGTCCAAGTAAATGTCTTCAGTCCTGATTTATGAGTCACAGCCTCTGAGAGTGCATGCTCTCAGAACAATGCCCCCGCTGGAGCAAAGCATGCGGCCTCGCTGACTAAAGCAGTGATTGCTGCAGGCAAACGTTTTAGCTGCTACGGGAGAACTGGTACCGTGAGTAAAATGCAGGTTGGCGATAAGTTTACAGCGGCATTCAACAGCCGGTTCACCACTGCAGAACTACTGCGGTCGTTGTTGCCTTCAAAATAAGGAAGCGGCTGATAGCTTATGACTGAGCTTCCCATCGCAGAAGGAAGAAAGCTCTTCAAGTGCGCATTCTTTGGAGGCCATACGTAGCCCGTGGAAGGAGAAAGATGGAGCGCTTAAAGTGCACTTTCATTGTTTGTTCTAAAGCATACGCATGCAAGTTGGATATTTCACAAGGAGCCACCGGTGCGAGGAAAAGCCACGACACTCTTAACATAATTTTTGTGTCAGAACGTCTGTCGCGAGTCTCCGAGCCCAGACTCACGAAATATCTTGTATAGAGAATTGAGCACAGCGCCTACTCGAATTCTCGGCCCAACCTTCTCACAGAGAGTTAGACGACTGGGAAGGTTACGTCCACGTGGTACATTAAATGCACACGCGGAGCACCGCAGAGATTCGTTTGTAGAAGAATGTGTCTCCATATGAAAGGTTGCTCGCCTACGGGAAAAAAATGAAGGCTTCTGCTTAACAAGCAGTGCCACCGCGACCGAGCTATTTGAATACGGCACGAGTGCGCGGCGTGTGTTCACCCGGCCGTGCTAAAGAATGCAATCCAGACCCAATGCCATGTGCTGCACTTACAGCCTGCAATATGGAAAAAAAATTCAGCAGCAAATTTGAGCGTTTCAAAGCACAAAAAATAGACTGGAGGTTGCCAAGCTAATTCGAGCTTCTGTTAAGAAATGTCCTCGGTGGGTAGCTCCCTCTAGCCCTCAACGCCTGCTCCAACAACCAGGCATGAAATATCCCGGTATTCTGCCGGCTGGCGAAGTGGTTTTTCCATTCTGTCCGCATTTGAAAACCGGCCCAAAGTAGGACGCCCGTCGTACGTCCACCGGACATTCGCGATTGAACGTCCGTTTTTTGATTTGCTTTGCTCTTTCTTCGGATGTCCGGATTCGCGATCGGATGTCCGGATTTTAATCGGACATTTTCTGCACAATGTTGGCCGTCTGGGATAAGTGAAGACATAGAATCATACACATAAATTTTCACAAGAATAATCTTTTGGCCATTTGTTTTTTATTTGAAAGCCCCGTCCCCGTAAAAGTGCCGCCAACACTTCCAGTTGCACACCTAAGGGACGCTGGTATTGAATTTATCAGGGTCAGAGATTTGTTGATATGTTTTTATTTTTGAAGTTCAATGAATGCGTGGAAGGACGAATAGACAAAAACTCGCGGATGTGTCGAGACCAATATAAGAATACTAAATTAAATCCTGCTTTAAAGCTTTCGATAAATTCAGCAACAAGTACCCGCTGAAACTAACAAAAGGTTGTGTAATAATCTGTTGGAAGTATTGCACCTAATATTACTACACAAATTTCCTTACGCTTTCTTATGCAAGTAAAAGAAAGCGTAAGACGTGTACTACAGTTTTTTTTTTTGAAGAAACGAGCCGCTGAGTAATCACGAAACAACACCGAGCCTCATGTCATTGGAGCTCATGGTAATTGGCGTTCATAATTTACAGCCTTATAGCTGGCCCCTTATAATTGATCGCTTAGGCCGAATTAAAATCCAGCATGCGTTAAGACCAGGAGTGAGGACTTTCCACGCGTTACCTGTGCACTTATTTCACGTCGGTCTTCTTTTTTTATGGGCGGCATGGACAGAATTCTGGTAGTTCATTTTTTTTTTTGAGAGCTCGAATGCAATTCAAAAAGGGAGGCACATTAACATGTTCCGCGTCCCTCGGTCATGCTGAAAAAAAATAGAAAAAATTGCGGCGCAAACCAAAGCCACAGCAAAAGAAGCAAACATTAAAGCGTTGTATAGAAAGAGATGAAACATTGTTAACTTGAAATTCTGATTGCGATGGCGTGAATAGAAAATACCTTTAACCAATTTGTTTCATGGGAATTCACATCAAAAAACGAAAAAAAAAATTACGAGGAACTTTAGCGGCTAAAGTGGTGAAAGGCGAAAGCCTCAGTGCTGCATTCTGCTACGCGATTGTTCACTGCACATTTTGTTGGCACATTAATTAACTGCCAATTAATGACGCTTAAGCTTCGCCTTTAGGAGTGGAACGCGACAGCGTGTTGTAGCGCTGCCACAGAGTCCAAGGAACGCCACCATCCGTTTGACAAACACATTTGACAAAATGCATTGTTTGTCAAAAACAAACATTTGACTGTGTTTGTCAAATGTTTGTCAAAAAGGCCTCCTTCTGAAAACAACAGGTAGTGGTCGTCTATTATAACAAGGAAGTGTCCTCGGCTGAAAATATTGCCTGCTTTAAAGTCTTTTGAAAAGCGCAAATATTGCGCTGTAATCACTGCCAGCGCTCAACGTTCCACTGGGGGAATGCATGCGTGTTGGGCCTGCTTTTGTTTCAATATAAACATCAAGATTTTTCTGTACATTGACGTTGTTGCTCTCGTGTGTTCCTCTTCACTTTCTAGCCGTCGCCCACGATGGCGGCTATGACGACGCAGATCACTGAGGTAAGATCTTTTGCGCTTAAATTGTTTCTCTTGTGGTTCGGTCCTTGCTTCTTTGGATGGTTCGGCATTTATTGAACTTTCTTGAATTGTCAGAAAGAGTGAAATTTCTGAAAATTCTTGCATTTGCGACAACTGTGAGCGTTGGTGACATTTCTGACAACGTTAAAAAGTGTGCAAACCCATGTTCGATGAGTGGCGAACCTTCAAAAGAAGCAAGAACAAAACCAGAAGGGAAATAATTGAAGGTCAAATGATCTTAGCTCTGGGTGACCTTTGCGTCAGCGCCCCTTCTCTTGCGTTATCAGGAAAAGAACGGGCGCAGTTGGCAAAGCGCGCAAAATGAAATTATGATTTCCGTTTTTTTTGTTGTGCATTTTATCTGTTTGCCCCCTCTACCGCATCAAGCCATGTGTAGAATAAAGGTAGTTGAAAGTAAGCGCTGTCTATGTACAGTCATGGACAAAATTCTGCGGGACGCCGGAGCGGCGTTTTCAAGCTCCCTCTGCGCCACTAGGCAGCGCAGTGGCCGCGTCGAGGCTGTGATGGCCGATGATTAGGCGCATGCGCGTCCTATATTAGACCGCTTGCATGTCTGATAGCGCTTTTCGCGTGAGTAGCTGGTTTTTCTGAGTTTGGCCACGGGCGGCCACTTTTCGCCGCTTGCGCTCGTCAGCCGCCGTATGGCCGCCGTACTCGGCGCGCTGCCCGGCGACTGCGATGACGGTGCGCATTCACGGCGCCCGTCACATTTATGTAGCTTTTTTTTTTAAGGACAGAAATAAAGCCCTGTTTTTTCCTTCATTTCACTAATCGTTTGTAACTTCGTGCCTACCTTGGAGGACGGGTTTGTTCTGCTCCGTGTAAGAACCACTTTTTGACGCACCTTAACAGTGAGCGTGCATCGTAACCACTTGATAAATATTCTGCCGCTGTAAAGTGCAGAGAAAGGTAGGAATTCTTTGGGAACAAACTTATTGCCGGAAAAGAAAAAAAAAGTGGACCTAAACAAAACTGCAATCCAGGCGTCCATCGCAGAAGTCACTTTCTACTATTCTGAGCAGCCACCATCAACAAAATTCACGCTTATGAAACGCCGCAGCATCTATTTGTAGAAATACCTGTAAAGCACGAAGTGTTTCCTACTGTCTTGATGGCCGCCTGTTAATTATCCGCGTTGGCATTCCCGAAGTTCGGCTTCAAATGGTAAGCTTTTATTAAGCCCCATGCATTTTCTATGGTGTCCGTCTGGCCCTCCAGTGGCCGTGCTAGCTGCCGCACGCCATGACTTCCAGGAGCAGCCTTCATCATTGCGAAGTGTGCGCAGGACCTCTGTCGCTCTGAAATAGAAAGAATTTAACCAAGAATAGTCCGCCAAGGACGCAGGGCAGGACACGTCCTCAATATTGTTCACGAAACGAGGCAAGAGTCCGTGGATTGTCACTATAGAGGTCTGAGCCCTCTCACTGACTTGCGACTGAAGCAGCCTCGCCTTAAAAAGAAAAAAAGTTACATAAATACGACGGGCGCCGTGAATGCGCACCGTCATAGAAGCCTCGTCCCTGTTAGCGCACCGAGTACTGCGGCCATACGGCGGCTGACGAGCGCAAGCGGCGAAAAGCGGCCACCCGCGGCCAAACTCAGAAAAACCAGCTACTCACGCGAAAAGACCTATCAGAGAGGCAAGCGGACTAATATAGGACGCGCATGCCCCTAGTCATCGGCCATCAGAGCCTCGACGCGGCCACTGCGCTGCCTAGTGGCGCAGAGGCAGCTTGAAAACGCCGCTCCGGCGTCCCGCAAAATTTTGTCCATGACTGTACCTTCTGTCTGCGTCCGCGGGTTTAGCGCTGTTTTAAAAAGCAATAAAAACTGTTTCGTAGACATAATCTAGAATATCTTATCAATTTTTACTCATATTCTTTTTGAAAACTGTTTCCTTGGGACTGATGAGAATAGTGCTGCCCCAAGCGCGCCAATTATGAGCATGAAGGAGGTTTACAGCAGCGAGCAGGACACTCTCCCAATCAAGTTTCTTAAGAAATCAAGTACAAAATATTATTTCAGGTTTAAGGTGGTAAAAACTCATATCTCAAGATTGTTATTATTCTGGTGAACTTTCTTATGTGTACAGTCAAGACTCAGATTGAAGGTCAAAACCTGAGCAAAAGGCCACATATTTTGCCCTTTGAATTTGTAACTTCTTGAGAATGCGTCTTTCCGCCACATCCTTCCAGGCGACGCCGAATGAAATGTCTTCAATTCTGATTTAGGAGTCAGTGCCTCTAAGAGCAGTGCCCCACAAAACAATATTCTTCCGGCTCAAAGCACGCTCTCTCGGAGGCGAAGACAGAGTCCAAAGGTTTCGCTGTTTTGAGAGAACATGCATTGTCCATCAAATTTCGGAGCAGCGACATGTTTACTGCTGCTGTCACATGCAGATGACAGCTGGAGAACTATTCCGGTATTGCGTGCCTTCAAAACAACATAGTGGCTGACGACGAACGTAAGAGCTGCACGTCGGAGGGAAGACTTGGTGAAGTTGGTGCACATTCTTCTCAGCTTAGAAGGTCCGTTTAGGCAGGCTTCGCATGGCACGAGAAGATGCGCAGAACGTGGAAGTAGAAAGGCGGAGTGCATCAAGTGCGCCTTCATTGTTCAGAAAGCGTACACAAGGATGTCCTCAGTGATGCAATGCATTCAAACAGCGCAACAAAACCACTGTTTTTGGATTCGCGGTGGCTCAGCGGTTATGGTGCTCGGCTGCTGACCCAAAAGACGCGGGTTCGATCCCGGCCGCGGCGGCTAGAATTTCTTTGGAGGAGAAATTCTAGAGGCCCGTGTACTGTGCGATGTCAGTGCACGTTAAAGAACCCCAGGTGGTCGAAATTTCCGGAGCCCTCCACTACGGCGTCTCTCATAGCCTTAGTCGCTTTGGGACGTTAAACCCCATAAACCAAACCAAACCATCATATTGTCAGAGTGACTGCACTGTTGTTCCAAACCAGCACACAAGCATTACTCTTTGATCTCTGAAACAGAGCCGGAGGCATTAAAGTGTCCTGATTTGAACCAACAAGTAGCTGTTGCGGTGAAAAGATTTCTTAAATTTCTTTTTCTAGCATAAAAATTGCACAGGAAAATAAGGAGGTGCATAATCTATCATTATGCAGGCATGGTGTTGTATCATCAGGTATGCATGGTATTGTAAATGCAGATGCACAAACACATTGTATGTACCAAAATGAACAAATGCCTTGCATGAAACAGGTGTTTCTAAAAGAGTGCACTAGAACAACACAGAAATGAGGTCGCACTCATATTCTGCACCATGCATATACAAAAATATAATTAATAACGATTGCTCGATCTCACGTTGGCCAGCGGTAACCATCTTGTTTTTTTGTTATTATGGTTCATGGCGAGTCAATCGTTAGTCTGCTCTACTGGCTGAATTTCTCGTTTCTGCGTGCTGCTTTCCTACCACGAAGGCTTTGCTGCTGAACGCTATGACACAGACGGCTAATTTTTAGAAACTTTGCCACACATTTGTGCCGTTGGCGTAAAAAGGCTAGCCTTTCTCTCACTTGGCTTATTCGGCTCCATTTAATGGCCACTGTTAAAGATCTAGTGGTGCCGAGCATTTCGAAGCACAGATCGAGAGAAGGAACAGTAAACGAGGACGATGCCCTGACCATAGCGAGCGTATGAGAAAACACTGGACTATCAGATCACAGATGTACTGAAATTACGAAGTAGTCTAAGTCACCAATAACCGAAGGTGCTGTCTTCCTGAGGCAATACCCCGGAATCATCTCGAAGCTATCATAATGATAATAGTCTTTTGCTGTTGGATATTGCTGGGAGAGAAAATTACAGAATGTTTAATGAGGTTTCGCTGTATGTTCCGTCTTAGGTTTCCTCGTGAGTCAGAAAATGTTCTTCTGAGTTGGCCATGAGTAGGAGCTAAGATCGTTTCTTGCTTACCAGGTTAACATGGTCAGTCCGCAAGAAACCACACAATCACACATGGATTCGGTACGTTAGGTGTGTCGCACTATATACCCCATTAGTGAAGAGTTAAACTTTAGTAAATTTTTGAAAACGTGATTATTAAGAAAAATTACATTTTGTAAATTTCCGGCAGGCATTTACGTTGCTCCCAGTGTTAGCAACTCAAACACCCTGCAACCAGTTTGCTTATGTTCGCATGTCGTGTTAATAAGCAGCTTTTTAGTATCGACCTAAATGCCTGAAAACACAATTTCAAATCAATGTGGCGCACATAGGCACAGCTAGCACATCATTGGCATTGGATGCTCAGTGCGAGGTTACGGCTGGGCAAGAATTAGGTGGCTTATCTTTTCAGCTTTTTCAATACTCTAAATTACTGTTGAAGAGAGTAATACAACAGGTCCTAGATACACCCGAATACTTTTGAGGTTTCTTGGTACCGACATATGCACTGAAGAGCTGCAGAATGCAAACATTGCAAGTGCGGCATATAGTCATATGGACGGATGGGATTAGGATGTCTGCGTGTTAAAGTTGCACCGTTTTCCCGACTCTTTGAAACACCAAAAGAATTGACTGATTTACCTTTGCGCAAGTACCGACTGCTTTAAAAAAGTGTGTTCGCTTTTGTGATGCGTGCGCAGTTCGAGGGAATCTGAAGTGCCCCTCGGAAAAGCTGCCGATAACCTATCTCAATATGCCCTAGCATTATTCCGTGTCCTGCTAAAATTGTGATACTCAGATGTGTCCTTGGTGGCGCGTCAGAATATATATGCCTTTGGTGGCGCGTCAGAATAAACATGGAATGTAGTGCCACTTCTAACGTCTGTATATGGTTCACGGCGCCATGTTCTTAGAATATATTCGGAAATTAAAAAGAAAAAATCTCATCATAGTGGACCAACCTTACCAACGCCGATTGCAGAGTGGCACCATGCTAGTGAAGTTCGCGGTGCTGTACATTATTTGCCGCGTCTGGTTCGCGTTAGTGGAATGCCCATTACGTTCTTTCTCTTGTGCCCTCCGCACAACTGCAGAGAAGGGGATGGGTGCCACTCGCTCCCCAGCGGGATAAGGGAGTGCCGGATTGTGGAGGATTACGGGAAAGGTAAAACTCCCCCAGGGACGGATTCATTAGGTCGCATCCTGTTGTGCATGTGCTTGCGGTGAGGCGGATCCGCCTCACAGTGCGTGGCTTTTGTCCCATGTCTGCAGCGGCGTGCATTGACATCTTGAAGCGCGGTCAACAGGATATCGCCACGCTAGCTGCAGGCATGAGGAGCGATGATGCGGAACAGATGGGTTAAAGTGACTTTACTTGAACTTGGGTCATCAACCATCAGGCTAGGCAGCGCGCATGTTCAACATGGTTGCTTTCGCAGCTTGAAGACCCTGCGGCATTCTCAGCTTGACAGCGCAATGGGTTCCCTCGCTGATTTTGGTAATTACAGCGCTGCTACATTCAGCCCCTTTCCTATTTTGTGTTGGCCAGTGCGCTCAGCGTGCTTCGCTGTTTTGACTGCTAAAATATTCATAGGGCTTACACCCTTTTCAACAGCCGTGGCCTTCTCACCTTCCTCTACTGCTACATAAGGAGCCGCGAATTGGAAAGGTGAGTTATTCTATTGCTTGAAGCATCCCACTACACTTGAAAGCTACGGCAACAGTAATACTTACCACCGAGAATTTGCAAGAGCAGAAGTAGCGGGTTTAAGATCTATTCTTTTTGGCACACAAAGCACGTATGGCTGGCGAAATTACTACGTGACCTCAGGTCTAAAGAAACGAAGTTTCTCTCTTTCAGTTAGTGGTAATTCGCAACCGACTCGAGGTCATGAATAAGGGAACGGTTTAGCGCAGTTCTTTCTCATTCGGAGGTTTGGCTCATGCTACTGAAAATGTTCTTCTGAGATTTCCTAGAATGGCGGCTAAATGCGTTTCATACTTGTCAAGTTAGCAAGAGGGGACCGCAAGGAACCGTATATGCCCAATATTAACTGTGTTCTTCCGATGTACAGCCCTGTACCCCGCTTGAAGTTCAACAAAGCATTTAATTCATCAAAAGGCATCGTAATTTCAGAAATTCTGATCTCACACTGTTTCCAAGGTTAGCGGTTTAAGGAACCTGTTACAGCTGTGCCCAGCATATTTTCAAACTCCGCGCTAATGGCAAGCAGTCCAGTGTCTCTTTCAAGGCACATAGCCATGACTTGAAATGACAGAAGTGACAGTAACAGTGTAGTACTCTCAAAAGAGCTTAATTGCGACAATTCAGCTTTGCTAGAATACTTAAATTACTGCTGAAGCGATGAACATCGCAAACATAGGGTAAAGTGAGAGAATTTTTCCCGTTTTTTTGCAGTAATGTATGCATGGTACTCAAGGTCGTTTGACTGGCTTCGCATACCTAGCGCTATAGCTTTTATAACTGTGCAATTTTAACTGCCAGAAAAGCGAGTTCAGATATTGATGTGGTGGTCTTTGGCCATCTAGAAATCACCGTAGGGGTATAAAAACCACTTGAAAGACGACAAGAGTAGCGCACGGATTGTCTCTTCGCTGGCTATGCTAGGTTCTTTCGAGGAATTACTTTCTTCTCATCTTATTTGACGCATGTTTACCTATGTCGCAAAGCTGACATTTACTCTGTGACGTTTTAAGCTGATTCTTTAATTATTTGAGAGCTGTGCTTGTCAAAACAAGCGCAGCTTGTCGCCGCCTACGCCCAGTTCGAGGGCGCGTGCGTCATATTAGACTGTCAAGGGTTTCGGACTAACCCCACGCAGGAGGAAAAGATATCGATGGTGTTCGCAGGATGGATTCAGAATGTTAAGGTTCAAGAAACATTTGCAGCGGGAAGTAAATATTCATTTCTGCTGGCATTCTGTTCTGCTGAATGCTTTCTATCAACGGCCGCTTCATGAACACATGATCATAAAAGTGAAGCTGCGCTATATAGGCACGGCGACATTAGTTACGTACCAAACTTGCGACCTCAGATCATTAACTTTGAGCCATCTCCAGTAATCAGTCGTGGTGGGCGGTATACAGGCTTTTTCGCCTAAGTCTTTTCACAATTAAAAAAAAGGAATTTTTGAGTAGAAATAGCGCTTTCTTAGGCACAACATTGTCAGCGGTGTAGTACATCGCAATAGGCTAAGACGTGCTAATTAGCAGGCTGGTTAACTAATATTGAATAGTTCACTTTTAGCACATTACTGTCAGGTTAGTTGATTGTTAGCGTGCGTTTAACCTATCGTGTGTAATATCCATACCGGCTTTTAAAAATTCGAAAATGCGGTTACCCTCGGGACTCGAAGAAATTTTGGCTACATCGCGCCAAAATACACGCGCTTTCGAGAAGCTTTCTGGCAAAGCAACCCCTTGAGTGCACGTAACTTTTCGAAATAGCCAAAATTTGTTGGGCCACAGAAACAAGGGTAACCGCATCTTTCAAATTCTGAAAAGTGATATGGATATTACTTAAGATGGGCTACAGCCGTTCAATAATTAAGGAGCTTAACTGCAATAGGTAAAAAGTTAACTATTCAATATTAGTGAACCATCCTTTTAATTAGCACGTCTTAGCCATATTCTGATGTACTACACCGCTGACAATGCTATGCCGAAAAAGCACTCTTCTATCTCAACAAGCATGTTTTTAAAAAGTGTCTAAGTGTGTAAAATCGTAGTTGAAACACCCTTTCTATGCACATATCGCAAATATGGCGACACTGAATCATGAACAGCCGGAAGTTTTGTAATATAAAAGAGCAATACTAACCCAATAAGTGAGAACTGAAAGTGATTCATACTGATTCAGAGCTGTCTAGATTAACCCTATAAAACTATTGTTATATGGAGATGTGGTGCAGAATTTAGTGATAATATCTTCAGAAGATGAAGCGCAGCAAAATGCAGCACCCGGAGAAGGGAGGGCGGCCTGGGATATGAGCTCCCTTCGTTCCTTCTTCTGTGTGAGGTTGAATGTTACCCTGCATCCTCTCAAGCTATGCAACAGCTCGCCTAGCAACATATTTTACTGAAAATATTCCTCTTTGGGATTCTTAGAAGCTGATAATAGACTGCGACATTAAGCATTCATTCACGAGGAATGTATTGGCACGGGCGCAAAACTGGCACCACACCGTGGACTAAAGTACAAAACACAATACATCATATCACACTCAATGCGTTGGCGTGTCGCATCCTCGCTATCCCTACACAATATCAGCCTTAACCTATCTTCACCACGTGAGGATGGCAGCGCATGAAAAAGAGCAGTAACTGCGTTCTCTCAAAAGTGCAGTATCTCCACTTAGGGAGACGCCTGACGGCTCATCTAACGGCTGTATAAAAATAGATATTTACTCAAAGCACCTTAAAACGAAATTTACAATATAACATACACTCTTAGGAAATGGTAAATGGTGTGCACAGTGTTATGTCTGCCTAAAAAAACTGCAAGAAAAAGTTACCTTCAGCAAGTGAATTACGATTGCTATGTTGCACATTCCTAAAGTTATCGCTAATTACTTGCGATAGAGAACAAATGTCAAACAATCACATTGAATTGTGTTCTTTTCCATTGTCATGGAATATTTCTTGCTGCGAGGTGCCCCTGCATTCCTGCTTTTATGATGAGGTAATCTTTGTAAGCATTTCCCTTCCGGCCTACCTCGGCCCCTTTTGGAAACACCGTGTTCTCGACAACCGCATTCTCTTGCAACTTATCACTGAATATTGTCTAGGTTTGCCTCTTAGTCAGCTGTTCCCGACTTTTATAGTTTTCTAAAAATCAAGCGCATGCCGCCCGCTTTTATGCTGCGAAATAAATAAATTGAATTAAATTGAATCCGGTTTGGCTGATGTGAACGGCATTCCACTGTCATCATCGGCATAAGTAACCGCCGTCAGGCACGTGGTGCTGGAACGAAATAGTATAAATAAAGTGGCCATACCAGTATTTACAGAGTTGGTACTTTGCGCTGTTGACTAAGCATGATGTTTCTAGTGCTAATGTTCTTGTTTCCTGTGCAACATTTCATCCTCGTGCACTTGCAGCAATATTTGTAGCGAGCGAACATCAACGCTTTCGTCGTCAGAACTCTCGGAACAGTAAAGACTGGAAACGACAGAATGATGCCCGTTGTGTAGAAAATATCACCGGTGTCTTTTCTAGAAAATTTATTTTTCTTTTCAAGAGAATTTGCCGCCGATAAAGCAGGAAAAATTTTTAGCAAACCGTTAGTCACGTGTAGTTCTGTCAACACAGAGCAATATTCTTCTATATTCGCCAGGCACAGCACACTATTAACCGTACGCTCGCTAAAACGAAACTATAATGTTTGGAGGTAGTTCGGTCACGCGCGGCTGATTATACGATGTTGCATGTCAACCGTTACGCTCTGATCACGTTGTCAGGAAAGTTTTCCTTAATAGTTAGTTCAAGCATGGCTAAACCAGCGGGAATTCAAAATCTGATGACAGATCCGCACCTCAGCGGTTGCTGCCACCACCGCTGACTCTTCCATTTGAAGAAACGAAATTGTTGATTTAAACAATTAGCTCTCTTGCTGCTCGTATTCATGCCTGCTTTTTCATCGCCCTTTTGTTATCATCTCCGAAAACCTTCTGCTCTAACTTAAGTTATTCTACGGACCTCTAGAAAGAGCACTCAGGAGTTTATCACATAACGAACGGAAAATTCCGAGAACGAAGAGAAAGGATTCACTGTTTCTTAATGAAGTGAGCAAGTTAAAAGAATTTTCAATCGCAGGCACTGAGCAGGTGTCATTAATTACGTTTATCAGCAGTTGTTGACTGGCAGCAGCAAAATTTCAAACATCACTGATGGAAGCGCCCAGTGACGTTCGATCTGAACAGCACGAAATGCCGTGACGTCTCTATGCCTCTCTGTCAACAGTCGGCGTCTCTGAACGAGAGATGCTCTTTTCTGCAGCGAGTCGCGAGAGCGAGCAGCAAAGTTTTTCTCGCCTAAAGATTTAATACCCCAAAAAATGTCACGGTAGATCAAGTAGAGAGCAACGCAGGCGTTTCAAGCTGGCGCTGAACGTAGGAAAGCTTAATTCTAATACTAGCTCGGAAAGAGTTATTCTTACTGTGCTCAGCCTTTTCGTGCGCTTTTTGCTGAATACTGCGGCTGTGAAGAATCCGCCATGGCAAAAGCACAAGTGGTTAACCGACCTTAAAAATTCTGAGGCAGCAGCGAAAAAGGCCGGAAGGTTAAGTGACCTCAGCTTTGGAGCAACAACCCGAGGCTTCAAAGAAAGTAATTAAATAAAATCCGAGTCACTTTTCCATTCGAGCTAAACATTTTCATATTTATGAGGGCCATCGTACGGTCTTTCTTGTAAAGAAAGCCATGAGCTGATTTCCAGAAGCGAAAGTGTTGGCCGCAAGATAAATTGAGGTGTAAAATAACACTTAACATTGTCTGAGATCTCATATACAAGGCTTCTGACATACCATCATGATTGTCCTTTGACAGAAGAAACCATACTTGGCTCATTGAACTACTGAAGCGTAGTCTAAAAACAGAGAGGTCGATAAGTGATAGCTCAAAGGAAGCGAAAGATTACATGCTTTTCATACGTCACTGTGGGGAATCTATTCCGTCCATTGCATTCAAAATGTCTCGCAATTAGAATAAGCCCTCCAGCTGCGCCACATATGAGCTAAAATGGTATAGGAATTTAAGGGAAGGAGTTAAGTAATCGCCCGCAACAAACTAACCTGCATTTTAAAAGCGTACCAGAATAGCTAGACGCCATTTTCTTTTACGCTAGGTAACTACTAGTGTTAGTTCTAGTCGTACACACCCGATTCTGCGAGGCACGCAGGTGCCACTATGCTGCTCGGCCACGTTAATCGACTAGGTTTTTCAGCGAATAAGGCAACATATTTTAATCCACAAACTCTGCACATATCAGCAGTTATTTACCACGCATGTATCACAAAACGCAATATTCGTGACATTTACGAAAGAAGCTGGCTCACGAAAGAAACAAACCCAGGATAAGCCGAACACACGGCATCGTCAAAAAATTTTAATGTGTTGGCTCGTTTTGAGAGTAACGATTTGGAAAAGGGAAAAAAGAATTACTAGCGATTTTATTGATCCCTAGTCCACGCTGCCACGATTCACGAATAAATTCTCGAGCAGCAATAAACTCGTGATCCTGTGCCTAGTGTTCTGTGCATGAATGGCCGCCGCGGTGGCTCAGTGGTTATGGCACTCGGCTGCTCACTCGAAAGACGAAAGTTCGACTCGGCTTCAGCGGTCGAATTTCGGTGGAGGCGAAATTTTAGAGGACCGTGTACTATGCGATGTTAATGCAAGTTAAGAACCCTAGGTGGTAGAAATTTCCGGAGCCCTTCACTACGGCGTCCCTCATAGCCTGAGTTGCTTTGGGACGTTAAACCCCTTAAATTATAAATCACAAAATATCCGGAGCCTTTCCTACGGCGTTCCTCATAGCCTGAGTCGCTCTTGGACGTTAAGTTCCCCCCATAAAAAATTGCTGTTGGTTTTAGCTTTTTTAAACCTAGTGTGTACGCGAAAGCTTCTCACACGATGCCGAACGGGTTGTCCGTGAATTTCTGGTGAAACTGCCTCGCTTCAGTCGCAAATTCACTGAGACAAATCACGTGTTTGGTACATCTCTCTGGCATGGTTTTCGTCGGCTGTTGTTAAGCAGACGTCGAGGCGGCGGCTTCGTTCGCGGCTTGTTTTCGTCGCTGCTCCGCTTCTTGCTGTCGTCGTTTAGCGAGCCGTTCTTCTCGTTCTTTGGGCATCTCAGCCGCACGCTTGGCCTTCTTCGCTTCCTTATCGCGTTGTCGGCCGGCCTTGTACCCATGCTACGACTTCGGGGTCTGTCGACGTAGTTTCTCGCAGGCTTTGCTGATGCCCTACTGAGTACGTACGTTTGCAATCCGCCTCTTCATCCATTATCCACCTGAAAAAATTCAGGGGGCACTTTGACTGTCTAAAGTGGGTAGAGGCGGAAGCGTTTTCCGCACCACCTTCGCTGTTTCTGTGGCACTGGTGGCGTCACATGTAATTGAGTACTAATTACTAACTGATGACAAATCACTAATTAATGGTTAATTACTGATTAATGCCTAAATATTAATTAACTGCTAATTAATGACGCTTGAGCTTCGCCTTTAGGAGTGGAACGCGACAGCGCGTTGTAGCGCTACCAGGGAGCCCACGGAAGGCCACCACCCGTTCGGCGCGATGCCTTGCCCTTTGAACGCAACGCTTTTTTTAGGAAAGGAAATGGCGCAGTAATTCTCTGTCATCTCGGTGGACACCTGAACCGCACCGTAGAGGAAGGGAGGAAGTGGGAGTGAAAGAAGATAGATAAAGAGGAGCCGTAGTGAAGAAAATGAAAATTGTATTTGAGGAAAGGAAATTACGCTGTAACTGTGTCACAAAATTCAGGGGGGCACTTTTTTGACCTAAAGTGTGGTCACTGATGTGTGGTTAAGATGTTAAGCTTCGCCCCTAAGAGTGGAACGCGACAGCGTCTTGCAACGCTGCCAAGGAGTCCATATAACGCCATCGCCCATTCGGTTCTACGCCTCGCTCGTCGGTAAATTGGTTTTTGAGGAAAGGAAATGTATCTGTCTCTCATTTGTCGGTGGACACATAAACCTCGCCGGAAGGGAATGGAGGAGGATGAGAATGAGTAAAGACACCGTATTCACTAGACGCGCCTTTGTTCATTCCAAACCATCGAGCTGGCATGGCGGAGTGGATAGCATGCTCGTCTCTCACGCCGAAGACCGGGGTTCGATTCCTGAGCTCGACCAATTCCTTAATCGGTTTTATTTATTTATTGGCCTGACTAGTAAAGCTAATTAGGCTAATTGGGTAATTAAGCAATTAACTAAGCTCAGTCCCACTTACTTGGAGCATCACTATACGATCCCTTCAGTTGGTTGCATTGTTACTAGCCAAAGTACAATTGGCCCCGTTTGAAATTCGCCACTGTGACGTCACGACCGTTTCCACCAATTGAAAAGCGTGACATTTTCTGTCGACAACTGCTGCTTACCGCAGCCGTGGCCTCGTGGCAGAGCGCCCGCCTCGGCTTCGGGAGGTGATGGGTTCGACTCCCGCCACCGGCCGGGTACCCACCGGTTTTCTCAAAATGGGTACAAGCTATGGCCCGGCCTGGCGCTCGGCTTACTAGGGCTGCATTGCTTGGGAAAGGAGCCTGCGCCTTCAAATCCCCGTCACTGTGGGCAGAGAGTCGTGTAGACAAAGCGAAAAAAAAGGGCCACAAATTGGGCTTATGCCGCACGAGGCGGACTTATGGTTGCTTTGCAGGGGAACTTATCACTCATCCGCCAAGGCAACTGTTTGGTCTAAGACCCTTTTCCCAAGCATTTCACCCTAGAAGAGCCGAGCACCAGGCCAGGGGAAATCTTGTACCCATTAAAGAAACCGGTGGGTACCCGGCGGCACTGGGGATCAAACCCAGCACCTCCCGAATGCGAGGCGGATGCTCTACCACAAGGCCACGCTTCGGTACGCTTTTTTTTTTTTTATGACTGCTGCTGATGCTGCTGCGGTGAGCCAGCGGAGCAGTGCGAGAGTTCTGTGGGTAGAACTGCAGGACGGTGTGTGTGTACACCGTGGCGCTGAGGGAGGTTTTTCCTTGCGGAGGGGCTTTCTTTCTCCTCACGTAGAGTGAAAGGCCGTTGCGCTAGGGCGTGCGTGCGCCCAGTGCCAGCGTTGGGGCTTTGCTCGCGTTCGAACCGCGTTGGCCGAGGGGTGCCTACCACCTTTAGCAGGCTGCGAGGTTGTTCGAAACTAGGCTTGGCCCGCAAGGGGCACAGCGGGGTTTACGGAGCTTCTCCCAAGCGTACACCCCTAAAGGAAGCCGAGCGCCAGGCCGGGGGACGCTTGTACCCATTTTACCGGTGGGTGTCCGGCGGTGGGTTTCGAACCAACCACCTCCCGCAGCCGAGACGGGCGCTCAAACCACTGGGCCACGACTGCGACAGAAAATGTCACGCTTTTCAATTGGTGGAAACGGTCGTGACGTCACAGTGCGCGAATTTCAAACGGGGCCAATTGTACTTTGGCTAGTAACCATGCAACCAACTGAAGGGATCGTATAGTGATGCTCCAAGTAAGTGGGACTGAGCTTACTTAATTGCTTAATTACCCAATTAGCCTAATTAGCTTTACTAGTCAGGCCATATAAATAAATAAAACCGATTAAGAAATTGGTAGAGCTCAGGAATCGAACCCCGGTCTTCGGCGTGAGAGACGAGCATGCTATCCACTCCGCCATGCCAGCTCGATGGTTTGGAATGAACAAAGGCGCGTCTAGTGAATACGGTGTCTTCACTCACTCCCATCCTCCTCCATTCCCTTCAGGCGAGGTTTATGTGTCCACCTACAAATGAGAGACAGATACATTTCCTTTCCTCAAAAACCAATTTACCGACGAGCGAGGCGTAGAACCGAATGGGCGATGGCGTTATATGGACTCCTTGGCAGCGTTGCAAGACGCTGTCGCGTTCCACTCTTAGGGGCGAAGCTTAACATCTTAACCACACATCAGTGACCACACTTTAGGTCAAAAAAGTGCCCCCCTGAATTTTGTGACACAGTTACTGCGTAATTTCCTTTCCTCAAATACAATTTTCATTCTCTTCATTACGGCTCCTCTTTATCTATCTTCTTTCACTCCCACTTCCTCCCTTCCTCTACGGTGCGGTTCAGGTGTCCACCGAGATTACAGAGAATTACTGCGCCATTTCCTTTCCCAAAATAAGCGTTGCGTTCAAAGGGCAAGGCATCGCGCCGAACGGGTGGTGGCCTTCCGTGGGCTCCCTGGTAGCGCTATAACGCGCTGTCGCGTTCCACTCCTAAAGGCGAAGCTCAAGCGTCATTAATTAGCAGTTAATTAATATTTAGGCATTAATCAGTAATTAACCATTAATTAGTGATTTGTCATCACTTAGTAATTAGTACTCAATTACATGTGACGCCACCAGTGCCACAGAAACAGCGAAGGTGGTGCGGAAAACGCTTCCTCCTCTACCCACTTTAGACAGTCAAAGTGCCCCCTGAATTTTTTTTTAAGAAAACCTTATGGATTTGAAACAAGCACGCTTGCACCAGCCTACCTCGAACCTTCGTGCGCATGCACAAATTTTTTCTCGCCTGCCGATGGCGTCAGTCACTGGCACGCAGCGTTTGAGTGAGGCAGTGCGCAGTGCTCTCGTCGGTTTTTTATTGCAAGGAAAATGGCGGAGCGACAGGAGCAACGCTGCTGCATCACATTTTGCCAGAAACTAGGCGACAGCCAAGTGGAAACCATTCGGAATATTCAGACGGCTTTCGGTGACAATGCTATGAGCAGCACACAGATTAGGCAATTGTACAATTGGTTTAAAGACGGCCGCACATCGGTGCACAGAGAGCCACGCTCCGGTCGGCCATCAACATGCCGAAATAGCCAGGTCATTGCCGAAGTGAGCACTGTGGTGACGCAGGACCATCGTGTGACTATCCGAGAAATTGTGGAAGAGGTGGACATCACCAATTTATCTGAACATTCCATTATCACCGAAAATTTGGCCATGGAGAAAGATGCGGCGATATTCGCGCCGAAGCTGCTCACGGTGGAGCAGAAGAAGCTTCGTGTTGAAGACTCACAGGACATGCTGGATTCCGCAAACAGTGACCCCGACTTCATCAACACCCTAATCGCTGGTGACGAGTCTTGGGTGTAAAGGTACGACCCGGAAACCAAATCCCAGTCGTCACAATGGCAGCATTCCACGTCACCAACACCAAACAAGGCCCGCCAAGTGCGCAGCAATGTCAGAGTGATGCTGACTGCTTTCTTTGACTCCCTCTGTGTGGCACACCACGCGTACGCACCCCACAAAGTAAACATTGACCAAAAGAATACTACAGGGATGTCCTCCGTCGCCTGCGTAGTGCTGTGCGGCGCAAGAGGCCGAAGCTGAGGTCAACAGGAAATTGGCGCATTAATCATGACAATGCTCCTGCACATTCCTTGCACTAAATTGACACTTTTTTCGACAAAAACCAGACTGCTGTAGTTCAACAGACTCCTTACTCTCCTAATATGGCCCCCGGTGACTTGTGGCTGCTTCCCAAAATCAAGAGGCCATTGAAGGAGCGCGATTTCTGACAAGAGAGGACATTATGGCTGCAACGACAGCTGAGCTAAACTCCATTCCGAAAGGGGCCTTTTCGGAATACTTCCAACGATGGCAGCACCACTGGAAGAAGTATGTGGAGTCCCAAGGAGACTACTTTGAAGGTGATTAGGTTTCCAACGCTCCAGTTATGCCAGTTTTTTTTCTCCGGCAAAAGTTCTGATACTTTTCTAACAGACCTCGTATTACGGCGGCCAGGTTTGGCAGGTATCTGCTCTTGAAAGAATTCGCAGCATCAGCTCTGACCTCCTCTCCCGAATTGCGGCATCTCCTTTACCCGTGGTGCAGTAAAGGATGGCGATCACGCAAGCTCGAGGTTTCCTTCACGCGTCTACGTTGTCGCGTGCCTCACTTAAACTTCTACCTTTATAGATCTGGTCTGGCGGTCTCCCCATTGTGCCCGTTCTGCGGAGAACCCGAAACGATAGATCATTTCTTGTTGACCTACCGCCGTTTCTCCTCTTTACGGAACCGCCTGCTAGAGCATCCGTTACGACAGCTAGGTCTAAGTCTGTACAGCTGGGGTTGTTCTGTCTCTTGGGGCTTCCTCTCTTGAGCACAGTAACTGGAATGTGCTTTCCGCCATTTAAAACTTCCTTACAGACACTAAACGGCTGCTGTCTTAAGCTGTGCTCTATCTCATCATAAATATTTCTCTGCAACGAAAGCTTTCCGAAACATGGAATATTGAGCCCCGTTCTCTATTTCAGTCACCGATCTCACAGTATTTGTTTAGCTTATTTCAATTACACATCTCAATTTCTTTTTTTTTATTTCCTAATTACTATTATTATCATTATTATTTTATTTTTTCCTCATCATTATTTTCTTGTTCAACATTTCGAGCACCTATCAGTTGCCGTCTGTGTCTTGGCCAATCCCCCGCAGTGGGTACGCGCCATTATTTCGAGGAGAACAACAACAACAGCTTGTGCCATGTTTACTGATGTAAAAAACAACAACCGCAGGCAAAAGACGCAACACAGCTAGGAGAAAAGAAGAACATGAGTTAAGGAGCTAAGGGTCTTTTTGGCTGGTTTTAAGATTATTCAGTACCAACTCGCCCATCGTCAGCCTTGTTGAAAGAAGAGAATAAAAGCATTCCTTCCGCGAATGAGTATTTTCCGTTATGAAGTGGCACTTTGGCGTCATTTATCTGGAACTGTGCGGCTGCAAGCGATGTGCTAATTTGAGTCTCATTCAGCGAAGAAATTCTCTGTAAGTGAACCTTCTCCCATTTACCTTGCAATGCGTTCTTAGGCAAATATGTGCTTCCACCGAGAAACTTATGATATGTTTTGGTAAAATGTTCAGGAGAATCGCCGAGGGCAATAATTAAGTTATTAAGGCAGTAATTACCCATCGGCCTCTATGGAAGTGCCGCTCTACGGCTACGAAGAAAAGTTATACAGCCTTCACAAAGATTTCGCAGTTAAAGAAAATGGCTTCCTGGTCCGCGGTTCGAAACCCGTACCATTGCTTCACCGCAGCAGTCGCTCTACCATATGCGCCAACCAGGACGGCTAGCATATTGTAGTAGCAACTCCAAGTAGCAACAAAAGCGCTGGTCAAATGTTTATGGGATTCCCACACGGCGGGGGAGGTTTGTAACAAGGAAGTAATTAGTCATTGGCTGCCATTGAGTAATAATTTCTTTACTACAAATTTACGCTAGCCCCTAAAACATTTCACCAACACTGCTAAAAACTAAAATATTGTTTTTCCCGCTCTCAGTTATTCCGATTTTGCCGCAAGAAATAATCACATTAAAAGTCCAACAAATTCCTCAGCATAGGTGTGTCCACAAAAACACTAGCAGTGGTTTTTCTAGTGTTTTGGAGCTTGGTGTGAAAGGTCGTTTTGTTTTCTCTGCTCAGCGCTCTCAGCGTCGTCTTGTGTCCGGTGTACCTGGATGCGTATCTTCGATTTTTTCTATTGAGTACATGGATCTCCTTTGTTGCAGCAAGTGTCCTGTCGCTCTCTTCAGTTGTTTTATGGCTGCTAAAGAAGCATCCACCCTAGGCTCCATTTTTATGCCCAGTCCGCTCTCCCCATCTTAGTATCCTCTTCAAAAAGAAATACATTAGCCCTCATTCTCCCTGAACTTTCCCCTCCCTCATAACTTATCGAGATTGGAGGAGGTATTCCTTTGAAGGATCAGGGCTGGGGCGGCCCGTCGGTCGCGTGCCAGTGGGGCTCACAAGGAGACCCAGGACCACCCACCACCTGCCCGAGGTGTTCCACATCGGCTGCAGAGGCGGATGTTCGCCACCTGCTGTGGACTTACGCAGGGTCAAGGGCATCAAGGACACGGATTTCACACGAAATGGGACTAACGGTGACAAAGTAAGATTTTACCAAGCGGCTGACTGATGGCAAGAAGAGCAGGTTCTTCTCCGCTTCCTGCAGTAAAATACACGATATTCTATAGTATACAGCAATCCTAAACTAAGCTTTTATGGAAAGTGCACGAAATAAAAAAAAGGTGTTCTAGAAACGTTACCAATGATCATTTAATGGCCACAGCTTACAACCGTTCTGCTGCCGTGGCGTCAAAACCGCAAATGACAGAAACGAATTGCAGCACATCCTCTACGCATTCAATAAATTTTACGACGCGGATATGAGTTCGGACCACAGTTACATAAAAGATTTAATATTATCATCGTAAAATTACTAATTGTTACTCAGATATAAATCTACAAATCTGCTATACCTCGACTTTTCAGCCATGTCTGCCGTGCTGCTCCTTGTTCTTCTTTAGACCGCACAGTGAATGAGTGAGAAAAACATTTAATGCATAGAATAAATCCAGGTTATCTGAGTTGGCACAGGTAATTTGTTCCAATTCGCAAGAATGAGCGGAAAAATTGAAAATTAAAAAACGTTAGTTCTAGCATCGGGAAATAATCTGCGTGACGGTGCCGTGTTTTTGATGTACTGCCACATGTAACGGCTGTGGGGGATCCTGTAAGGAAATAGAGCACTTCTATGTCATGTGGGTTACGTGTATGGTTGTTAGTCTCTATTTTTCTTTTATTCATTATCTCTGCGCGGGGCGTCTTATTGTGGCATAAACTTCGACATGCAGCTGCGCGAAACCAGTATGCTTGCTACGATTATAGGATCAACACTGCGGACGTGGTAGGACACAACGCGGTTAGATACATATTGCATAGGACGCACCGCGACAGCTTACAGCGTACCGCTTCCCACCATTTCGCAAGCGCAGATCGCCCTGTGGGCGCCAGATGGCGCCACCTTCCCGTCAACAGCCCTCCCGTCAGCTGCGAAATGACCAATCTGCGCATGCGTAGTATCGGGGCGCGGTACGCTGTAAGCGGTCGCGGTATCAGTACGCGCTATGCTATAGGTATCTATTGTCTCCACATAGAACGGCTGTGGGAGAGAGCGTGCGCAGTAGAGAACCATGTAACTGGTAGTGAGCGATAGCCCCCACAGAGGAATATCGTAAAGCGCGCTACCATTCTTGTCACGCGCCGCCACATTTTCTTTCCTCCTTTCTAGGTTGCCCTCCACTCCCGTTTTCTTCTTTTCCCCGACTCGACCGGGAGAGGAAAAGGATTGAAAAGGGTATCGGCGTCACGTCAGCGACGAATGGGAGAAACCAGAGGAACTAGGAAGGTAGCTAGTCTATGATATGAATGGAAATTACAAATGTACCGGCAGAGTCCTAACTCTGAAAAGAAACTTCAATGGAGCTGGTACATACAGATATAATTGAAGGCTTGCTAAGTCACTCAGGAGATGAACTGCAAATCATGATCAATGACTTAGAGAAGCAGAGCACAACGGTGGGTCTGAAAACTAACTTGCAGAAAAACACAGTAATGTCAAACAGTCTAGCAAGGGAACAGCAGTTCATAATTGATGGCGAGGTGCTGGAAGTGGTAAGAGAATACGTGTGCTAAGGGAAGGTAGTGGCCATATATCCTCATCACGAGAGGCAAATAACTAGAAGTATAAGAATGGGGTGGAGCGCGTATGGCATCTCACATCATGAACGGAGTTTACGAATATCCCTCAAGAGAAAAGTATACAACAGCTGTATCTTATCGGTAATCACCTGTCGGGTAGAAACGTGGAGGCTAAAGAAAATGGTTAAGTTTGAGTTAAGCACAACGTAGCGATCTATGGAAATAAAAATGATGGGCATAACGTTAAGAGATCGAAAGAGGGCGGAGTGGGTGAGGGAACAAACTAAGGTTAATGACATCCGAGTCGAACTCAAAAGGAAGAAATGGACTTTGGCACGAATGTAATGCGAATGCAAGATAACCGTTTGTCCTTAAGAGTAACGGAGTGTATTAAAATACAAGGCAAGCGTAGCAGGAGGCGCCAAAAATCTAGGCGGCCGGATGAGGTTAAGATGCTTACGCGTAAATGGTGACAGAATTCTGAGAAGGACCGGGTTAACCGGAGAGACATGGGAGAGGACTTTGCAGTGGGCCTAGTCAGGCTGCTGCTGATGATGATAATGATGATGCCTCGAGGAACATTGAACCTCAATGGAATCAATATCACGCTGTCGCTGCACGCTGGTAGTGCTCGGATCCAGAACGAAAGTGGCAACTTTTCTTTCACGTCTCTTGAGTATGAAAGCCCTTGAACATAGTCGTACTGGTGACGTAATCCTTTAGTCCCGGCGTTCACAACTGTAAACAACTTGTTTTGCGTGTGCTTCGATTGCTCATGAAATATAATGAGCCGCCAATGGTGGGAGCTAATATTTGAGCCGGAATCGTATCGCGCGTGCGTCTCCCACGACCATTCGTTTGTAACCATTCGCAGAAAAATTAGCGCCATTCACCTGAAGGCGGCACATCTTGTGAAACAGGTGGATTCACATAATGTAAATAGTGTAAGACATGACGTTGAGATGTATGAGGCCCGGAATTGATGAGGCCCCGACTATTATACAGATAGTGCTGATTATTTGTGTGCTATCTAGGCACACTATATAAAATTGTAAGAACTAAAGTTTCCGTCCGACAAGACCTTAATTCGTGACTGAAAGGGTTTAGGATGACCTTTCTCCGCGACATCTGGACACTTTTCGATGTAGGTTTCTAAATGTCAAGTAAAGTTTTCAATTTCACCGGAGTCGGAAAAAAATTCTAAGAGATCATACGAATGTTCTGGCATACTATTTTCTGCTTTCATCAGAATAAGACCTCCTGAAGCTACGAGAAAACAGGCTGAATTTTGTCCAGGGTCCCTCATCTCCGGTTGTGGGTCAGTCCATCGGGTGACATTTTTGAAAGACCCTACGACATTTTCGAAAGGCTTTACGACGTTTTCAAAACACCTCGGAAAGATCACAAAAGAAATGACTCTGGGTAAAGTAGGTATCAAAAACGACTTTCTTTTTTTGCACAGTCTTCCATCGACGTAACTGGCTAATTCTGAAACTGGTTGTTGAGCACGCAAAACAAGCGTGAGAGGCCTCAGCTATAAAAATGCGCTTTTGTGCTGCCATATTTCTGAGGCAGGCGCCTACGGTGATCAGCTGCATCGATCTGGCGGAAATTGCTTGGTAAATACCGGTGTTTCGGCAGCTGCGAGAAAAATTGTAATAATCTGGATTTGGATACAGGCAAAAAAGTTTTTCAGAAAGAAATTGTCGGCAGCGACGAACATAAGTAACTGTCCAAAAACCCTAATCAGAAAGACAATTTACTCAAACTTTTATTAAATTCTTCTAGCCCAACAATCTGGAAATAGGTGCCAAACGTGTTTTGAAGCCATGGGTAACAGTCTGCCATATCAGTTTTTAAACCAGGAAACAGTCATGCTCTAACACTCTTCAGTGCTGGAAGATGGAAGTGCATCGTGTTTTTTGTTTGTCTCACAAGAACCAACGAGAGCTCGTCAGATGCGCAGGAAGGTCGGTGAAAACGCAAGTACCGCTGATCATGCATTGCAATAACTACTGCACCAAGCCCGAACTGCATCCGCTAGTGCAGCATCGGCATGCCATTTCTGTTGCTTCGTGAGAATTCACTATCATCAAGCATCGAATCAAAATAATCTGGATGACATGGTCGAAGAGCCCAGATATTTCGAACTGGGCGCCGCCGGCAATGCGATACATCACAACACGTCACGCCTCATGAGCAGAGTCTTGGTTTTGTGCGGAAATATGCGTGGGAATTCTTTGATCAGCACAGACTCTGCAGACAGATTCTTGCTCAGTTCAGAAACTGGTATGGCATGGCCTTGTGTTCTTTTTTAAAACTGTCCTTTGGTATCACACCCTCCAGACTGGGCTGAACAAATAATTATTTACAGAATGCTAGTTATTTACATGCAGAATTAGAATGACTTTTATTCTTACTTGCTTTTCTCGCACCCGACAGTTGCCATCTACAATAATTTCCTTGCTATCGTAAACTCCCCTGCGTTTAGGAGTTATAATTTTGTTCGCCGAACACGAGGTATAAGCTCTTTCCGCTAAATAAGCAGCCCTACTAGCTCAATTGAGCTCTCTAAGCACACATCTCTTTGTGCAAACTCTGTTCACAAATTCATAATGATCATTATGAAGCGGTTACAGATTTGACGCATTTGCTTCTTTAGCGCAGGTGGAGCTTTGATGCGGTAGCGGTGTGTTTTCTCTCTACCTCGCCGTTCGTAGAAGCTGACCGAGTTTTGCACTAATCCAATCTTGCAGATTTCGAAACCGAAGTTAGTATTTACATTTTTTTTTTTACAATGAAATCTGGCAGCAAACTATCTTGTCGCTGCTTTCCGGTTCGACAAGAAGAACTTCAATAAAACTTGGGTTGGGCCTAGTTGGTACACGATGTTGTGAAGGTGTGTGTGTCTCTGTGTCTTTCTTCGTGGTTCGTCCCTTGGTTGCGCAACCTATACCTTCACGACAAGAAGAAACATGCCTGGTTAGCTCATCTGATGCTTTACTCTGTTTTCACTGCCAATTAGTATAGAAATATACTGTCGCGTAGTGATGACTGTAGTCCAGACAGGAGGAAGACGCCGAAAATGGCTACTACACGGAACACTTTACATGGGCTGACATGTGCCCGCAAAGCCCTCAATGAGTCCGCGGCGGCGTAGCAACAAGCGTCCTCATTGGTCGTCGAACCGTGGCTGCTGAATTTAAAGCTGATAGCGAACTTTCGAGACAAAACATGGAAAGTTTCTAGAATATTCTGGAACAACGTAGAATCGGTTCCGCCTGGATGCGATCAATCGAGATAAATCTGCGCGCGTTTTGCATCCTATAAGACGATCAATCGGCGTGCCGTCAGTTCTGAAGAATGAACAAACACAACAAAGATATCTCGGCAATATTTTTGCGACTTCAACACGAAGCGTATATATTGCTTATACCTAACCTTACTCATTGACATCCACCCGAGCGCAGCCATACGGCTACAAAGGAAAGCTATACAGCTTTCTCAGAAACTTCGTAGTTAAAGAAAAATTCGTCCTGGCCCGGGGTTCGAACTAGGGACCACCGTCCCACCGAAGCAGTCGCTCTACCAATTGAGCTAACCGGGACGGCAAGCTTATGGTAGGGCGAGAGCGAATTGATCAATAACTCAAAGTGGGAACTGTGTTGGTCAAATGTTTAGAGGAATCCCCCAAAGTGGAGTAGATTTGTAATAAGGGAGTAATTATTCATTGACATCCACCCGAGCGCAGCCATATAGCTACAAAGGAACCCCGGACCAGGACAAATTTTTTTTAACTACGAAATTTCTGAAAAAGCTGTATAGCTTTCCTTTGTAGCCGTATGGCTGCGCTCGGGTGGATGTCAATGAGTAATTACTCCCTTATTACAAATCTACTCCACCTTGGGGGATTCCCCTAAACATTTGACCATCTTAGACCCAACCTGTTTTTTAAATAGGATCGAAGTAAACGTTTTGTGGTTGGTACATTATTTATTAGTTAAGAACAATGTAAATCTATAAACTTAATGTGAGATATAAGAAGACCATTGCTAAGGTTACTTTTTGAGGAGCAGTCATCATAAAGCGGCTCCAGAAAATTTCCTAGCAGCCCAATTCAAAACGCGCCTCGGCTAGAAGCTTCGCCTTTTCTCCGTGAAATGATCACGTGGCGGCTTCTGTAGTCCAAGAGTATACTTGGGATTTAACGAGTTCGTCGAGAAGCCCTCATCTAGCGCACATCTCTCTAAGAGAGCAAGAATAGCGTACAGGGATGAAATTAGGGCCAGAAGTTGGCCGGAAGATGGCATGTCGCTGTCTATTACACGCATATTTTTTCCCGATGTGCCGCCTGATGAACCCTCACAAAAATCGTCGATGTTTACAGCCTTGTGAAACATTTTTTTTTCTTTGCAAGCTATATCAACAATGCAGCAATGAAAGCGGCTCGGAACGCTTTCGCGTCAGCCTTAGCCACCGGTTACGTAGCGTATACGCACGGTGTATGGAATAGTGGAAAAGTTTCCAATTTGAGATTTGTGGGCAATTTCTCGCACGCAGGGCAAGCGCAAAAAAGACACCCGTTTCAATGCAGCGCGTTGAAACAGTGTGCGAAATACTGAAGCTAGCTGTTGGAAACCGGCTGTGAGCTGCGACAGTACTCGCGCAGGAAAAGCTATACCAATCGGCAATTTAGAACATACCTTGGATGATACGAGCAAAACCATCTGCTCCCTCAGCAACGCCGGCTCGTGTTTGCAAGCGTACGCCTATCTCAGGCGCCGGGTAAACCACTGATGCCTACGGCACAGATGTTCGCGTTACTCAGCCGCACCCCTGGGGCCGTCAACTGCTGATATGAAATCCTCCTTTCCATACAAGTGCCACACCGTCTGCACAAACTTCAGTTCGAGGGCAAATAGCCGGCTCGTGACGAGCTGCGGAACTCGGAACAGGTTCTGAAGTCAAACGTTGTTCCGGTCGTTGATGACGACTCTAAATTAGCCCACGGCAAATGAGCATGCTGCAAGACAAGCTACGGCATAACTGGCAGTTTCTGACCACATGATTACCCATGCTCGGTGTCTGCGGGAGGCACCCACGTCAGGAGGCTATGCATTCTTTGGTTCTCAAAACGACAATGGGCCAACAATTGTGGCCCAAATGGACTGAGGACGTCACTCATCCACCGCTTCGGCACATAGCTCCCTTAACCGCATTGTACTCACGTTCGGAAAAAGCTCCGACTAAGCTGCAGAGAAACCCATACAGCAAGAAAACAGACCGCTTACCATATTCCTTCTAATTCCGCGAACCACTGTCGGCAACAGCCGCGTACACTTAAGCGATGGTTATAGTAGCTCCTGCAACACTGGTTTAGGGGCCCGGGGGCGGCCTGTGATGTTTTTCATGGAAGTCTTATTTAGAGAAAGAAAAAGGCGCTTGTATCCCGGCGCTTCTGCTAGAGAAAGTGCTGCTCCCTCAGCCATTGAGGAAGACACCAACTGTACCAGGCTGTTTCACTTTTCTGGGAGCAGTTGGACTCAACATATAGCCCCCTGGTGGGTAGGAAGACTGCTTAGAAGGAGGGATGAAAATCATCACGCGATGCTATGCCATACACCTCAGGTGTCCACAGAGACACTGATATTAGAGCATAACGGTACATGACATTTAATAAACTGATCCCGATCAGCTAGTTCTGTCATTGAGATCAGTACATTTAATGAAATCCATCATCATACACACTGCCGCCGCGGTGGCTCAGTGGCTATGGTGCTCGGCTGCTGTCCCGAAAGACGCGGGTTCGATCCCGGCCGCGGCGGTTGAATTTCTTTGGAGGATAAATTCGAGGCCCGTGTACTGTGCGATGTCAGTGCACGCTAAAGAACCCCAGGTGGTCGAAATTTCCGGAGCCCTCTACTACGGCGTCTCTCATAGCCTTAGTCGCTTTGGGACGTTAAACCCCATAAACCAACCAACCATCATCATACACTAGAAGACTGTGAGTGAAAAATTTTTTTGGCTTAGAAGGAATGCACTAGAGTTTACCAAAAAAAGCCATAAAAATGAATTCACTTCTCTAAGAATTCTTCATTTTATTTATGACATTAGAAAAGAAGATTCGGGGTCCATCCATTTCTTCTGACACTTAGGCCAATATACACGTTTTGCTTTCTGCCCTCGCTGTACTTTTCCCCGAAAAGCTTCATAACAGCCGGTATCAGGAGTTTTGTGGATAGAGGAATTTTTCACCCGGAGTTCCACTGAGAATTTTGGACTGACTGAAATGCGCAGCATAAAAAATAATTTTAAAAGCAAAGTTGGCAGTGCCATATATTAGCAAGACTGCAACATTTCCAACCTACCAAAAAACATGGTAAGATTACAAGAGAAAAACATCGAACACAAGTAGCTTAGGCAGAAGTTTGGGTGAGGCAAAGTGCACTATATGGCTGAAGGCATTATAAGTTCATTAAATATAATTGCTAGATGTCAACAGCCGAAAGCAGGGTCTGAAAGGTGGGCAGTCAAATTTATTCACAATTCGAATATCTGCATATCCTAATTTAATAGACAGAGAAAGGAAACTAGGTGACAAATCTTCATATGAGGTAGACCACTTGCCGCTGCTACCCCAGAGTATAGCCATTTCGTAACTTAATGGCTCCTGTAAAACTACTTTTTAAAGAATAGTTATCAGTTCCCTCCTTTTCGTGCCGGCTCCATCAAGAAGGTCGCGATGCAAGGAACCTTCATGGCTTATTACAGGGCCTGTGAAGACCTGACGCCCCAAGACCTCAATCTCTGCGACGTCTCCATTGTGGGCAGGTGCATAAGGCAGCGCAGCTGATGAGACGGCTTGCGTCGCTCGCCTTTCAAGCCGGGCCAAGTGCGCCCTAACAGTTGGATGTTCTGATGTTCTAGCGGGCTGGCCTGTTGACCGCCCGTTACGGATGACACGCTGTCACTGATGGTATGGGGTTAAGTAGGGAGAAGTAACTAACGTGACTAACTCTCATTTGTGCAACTCTAAGGATTAATTGTTTGCAGCTATATGCAGCTATATGGCCGACACCCGAACTTAAGTAAAACGAGCTTTCGGGCTAGTTCGTCGCATTCTTGTTTCATAACTGTGCCAAACAAATACGTTCACATAGAGGAGAAACGCACAGCGGACGAACGCTGCAGACTTCATCCGTGTGTTGTGCGTTTCTTCTCTTTGCAAACGTGTTTCTTTGGTGCAGTTATGAAACAAGAATACGACCGACTTGCCCGAAAGCTCGTTTCTGTGAAGCACATTTCTTCTACATTGAGCTAATCTTTCTTTGCCAACCACACCTTTTCCCCCGTCAGTTTACTTATCAGCACCGTTCGTGCTTTTTGTGTTTTTTTCTCTATGTCAGCCCGTTTTTTGGCGGCAGTTATGATTCAAGGATGCTAACTTAAGGTTGCGTTGAGTTTTGAACAGAGACACTGGTGGGCCTTGTGAGACACACGTTGCTCTCCCCGAGCAGCCTCTTCCACTACCATCTGCCACGTCTCCCCCTCCCCCCTGCCGCAGGGGGCAAGTAGCTTGCTCACAATCCAATGCGCAGGTTGTGTTGACGCCACCAGGTCATGTGACCTAGGTGGTAGGTGCCACCTGCTTATGCGCTGACAACATTACCGCCGCCGCAGACGATGAGCCCCGCTGACGAAGCAATATTTTGGCAGATCGGGGGCCTTAACGTTCTCGGGTTAATAATTACGAGACTAGCGTTTCCTCAATGTGTATAAGCACCTTCATAAACTCCAGCCGTTTACTCTAAAACTACATAATACCAATGGCACTAAATGCAATTAATTTCTTGTCGGCGTATGCACATGACAGCCATTCATGTGGTTCAGGTTGAGAAACGGACAAAACTTTACGCAGTCATCTACTGCAATCCAACCCCATGTACTCGTTGATGTCAAAGGTTCCGACGTATGGCTGGTGTTGCGCGGTCAAGCAGTTCCTCGAAGCTACACTGAGTTTCTTCAGTTCTGCTACGCCCCTATAACGACACACAACTCAGCAGTGTACTCCACATACTTATATTGGTACCTGCTTAAGCAGCGAGTTAAATGAAGAAGTTGAGGTAACATTAGGTTTCAAAAACGGAATCCAACTTTTCCACGTATCAGGTACGTATGCGCTCCAGCAGAAAACTAAATTTAGGGGTCAGTATAAGTTGTCCTAGTTCAGCTTTTCTAGAGTAACTTTATTTAAAAATCACTGGTGGTAATCTATGCGCTTATAATCTACAAAATGGTCAATTTTGGTTGTTAAGGAATTTGTTTTCGCTACGTCAGTTACTAAAGTTGTGGTTGAAAAGAACCTTGATGCAATAAAACCACCTGCTCTACAGCCTGTCGATATCCCTCTTTCTTTATGATTTAATAGCCAGCAAAGCTATTTGTTTCAAATAGTTGCAGCATACATACCTGCAAAACTGTTGCTAATAACTGTGAATACGGCGCATGATTTATCAGGGCTCGAGTACTCCAGTATCTCTGTGCTTTGCACAAGTGCACCTGAAATATACGAGAATTAATGCAATACTCATATTGAGAGGGTTGTGTAAGGGAGCAAGAGAAGAAAGTGCTGTGCTTTTAACGTCATTAAACTGCAAAAGCATGGCATTAGCATCGTTGGCTCGCGGTTTCACTTTGCGTGGTTGTTGACACGTCTGGAATGTACAATTCGATAGTAGTGTTAGTTGAATAAGGCAACGATGTGCAATGCACAGCACGAGGCTTTGCTGCTGTTTACCGGGAGGCGGCTGCGGGGATAGCATAGTGCTCTCGTGCGTTGTCCAGCAAAGCTGATCTGGTTGCGTAGCCGCTGGTTGGAATGTTAGTCGCGGAAGTAATTATTTTTTTATTTATGGAAGCCTAGCCTCAAGGTCAAGCTTCACACAAACACGGTGAGTCGGTTGGACCTTGGGAAGCAGCGCTTTCGCACTTAAATATTTATTTCAGCGCACTCATGTTCCCATCGACTGAATTTGTCTTGCTTTTGCCTATAGATATTTACACCAATCTCCAAAAACCTCTGAAAACCGTAGACGCATAGCAGTTCGACAGCTTCAATGTTAAACCCTTCATTCTGGAACTGAATGCCGCTTGTTCTTCAGCTGTTCAGCATGCTGGCAGCATGCTGGCAGCACATTGGCAGTCGGATCGATTTCCTTATGCAGATGACTTTTAACGGAGACGGAATTAAACTAGATGGTATACTTAGTAGTGAATTTCTTGTCGCTTTGGGACGTTAAAACCTCATAAACTATCAACCATAAATCATGTTTTACCTCATACTGCGAGGGGTAAATTTTATTTTCGGTATTTAGTAAACACGCGTAGCTTCGCTTGATTCGCCCCAGGCATCATTTCTTGAATGAACCATGCAAGTCGTTGGCAACCTTTCTCCGCTTAAAAGTCATTTTTAATCCCAATCAATTTCAATAAATACGCGCCTAGCATTCGAAAAAAGCAGTTCACGAAGCTTTGAATTTGTCATATTCTGCTGTTATCCATCGTTTGATTTTACATCCGGCACAATCATTATCTGAGCATAACCAACGAATAAAAAGAGGCCAAAAGCCAAAGCCGTTTTGAGAATTTGCTGTAATTTCAGAGTCCCTAGGAAGACGCGTCCACCGTTATCGTTTTTTCCCGTCTCATCCAGCTGAACGTTAATATACACATGAAAGAGCGAACAATCATTCCAACCATGAAAAGCATCGAGAAATAATGTCGTGACGTCACTCGGTTTCGCGCATGCACAGCTGTGGCAAGTGTGGCTCACGCGAAGCGCGGTGTTGACGAGCCTAGTGAAGCTTTTCCCTTCAATATAACTTCTTGGGTTTATCTAACCGAACACTTGTGTGCGTTGTACGATCAAAAGATCACTCACAGCCATCATGCTGCGTCTGTTTGCAAGCATGGGTTTAATTTACTGGTCATGATTTCTTTCTTTGCGATGCAGCCTCAAACTCCTGTTTTAATTTTTTGGCTTTTTGTGCTTCGGGTAAGCTTCGACTAGAACTTGAATTCGAAGTGTGGAACCAGTTGCGGACTAGGACGACAAACTTTGCACTGAAATACTTCGGAGGGACAACATGTCAGCGGTACTATGCGCGTAACGCCAATTTCTTCGTTCAAGAACTATCTTTAGAACTCCTAGGTGCCCGTAGGCCCGGTCTTGAGTCTTTTTTTTTTTCGGGTAGTTTAGGTCACTGTGGAAGAACTTTGGCTGGTATAGTAACGATTTTCAACCTGCATTTCGCGAATATATCTAAACGTCATTGCGATGAATTTGTTCCACAGAACGCCTAAAACCCTTGCCAATACAGAGGATTTGAGTACTAGGTAATTCGCCCCCCCAAAAAAGGGAAGTTTGATTGTATCGCTCCCTCCATCCTTTGTCTTGCAGGCGTACCTAGAAGCTCTGCAAAGGAAGTTTTTCATATTTAGTATCATCTTGCATATCATCTTACTTCCAATCTCATTCTGCACTTTTGTTGTCAGCACGACATCATGAAGAAATGTAAAGCCTCCACATGTTTTCCCCATGAAATACATACTGAATAAATGAAAAAATGGAAACGTGCAGTTGCGACACTGCACAATATAATAAAAAAGGTTCTTTCTTCAATGTATTACTGTTATTAGCTAGGTTACAAGAATAAACAGCTCCCAAAAAAGTCGATTTTTTTTCTGAATTACAAGGAAAGATTTTAAAGCGGTAACCTACCCTGATATCTCCTGAAATTCGGTTTGACTGGTGTAATATCCATTTTGTCGTAACCGTCAGCGGGCTTCCTCTGTTCATCCCAAAATCCAAACTTTCCTTCTAGTGGGACTCCCTTCCATCTTCTGTCAAATATAAAGAACATCAGCCCTCAGAACACAAGCTGCCATAAAAGAAATTTCCAAAATAAATTACATACGTTTTTGTTTCCAGGTTAAATCTCGTAAAATGAATAGTATCCACCTTTGAATCATTCAAGATATCCACTTTGCAGCGCATGCCTGAGTTGGTCGGATCGAAAGTCTTGTTGGTTGTCCATATCATCTCTTTCCGGCTAAGAAACTGAAAAAAAAGAGCGTATTATTTTTACGCTAACGTCCACCGTAGCTATACACGTGCCGTGCGAGAATTGGTGTTTTGAAAAAGACAACAGCAAATATATTGGTGTGGGCTTAAGAATTAGGACTCCGAATAATAGTAATTGCTAAATTTTTTTCTATTTGTGCTTTCATTATGCCAGCGTTTTGCGATTTATTGCGCATTCTTTGCTTTTTGCATCAGTTCTGCACCTTTCCTAACAGGTTGGACTGAAAGCTTTGCTAATATTTTAAAACAGAAGTCCCCTAAACACACAACACCCGTCAAGAGGTCCACTCGGCACAAGCGCAGATGACTTACATCTGGCAGCACCAATCGCCCCGAACCCAAAGACGAGTTTTCCTGGTCGCCAGAAAACTAGCCACTAAACAAAGTAACTACCGATTCCACCTACACACTTACAAATCCTACTCGCAGCACAGGACAATACCCAAAGGACTTCGAGTTAATGTTAGGTGCTCCCTCGGTGCGCTCAGGCCTGAACTCCTCGCTCGATGGGAAAAGGTTTCAAATGACGCATCCCTTTCAGTCGTAGCTATTTTAAAAGAACATTGTCAAGAGCAGTTAAATTCCCTCGATGATGAAAGATAGAACTAAATTCGGACGAAAGCCAGGCACTAGGAACGCAAGCTGCACGATAAACAACAGCGTAAACAAATTAGAGATAAATATCCGCTAGATATACGAATACATCTGGACACTTTAACAACCGCCCGCCAATTTCGATACAGACAAAAGATACACCTTTTCCGCCGCAGGGCACTGACAGCAACATTGTCGATATTTCCAAATCCCTAAGTGATAGCGAAAAACGGATACTGAAGCATGGCCTTACATTTTGTCCAACTAACAATAATTTTAACGAGTATGAACTTCACAGAGATCTCACAGAATTTGCGCGAAGATTGCGAATTAAGGAATTCTTTACCGAAAAAACGAACACCCCGATTACTAACCTACCTCTTTCCTGTAACACGTGGTCAACACGTGCTCACCCTACTGAAGTAACCTGCCTTAATCCCACCCCTCTCAAAGCCGAAAGCACGTGGACGCCGGAAGCGCAGCAGAGTCCCGAATTAGACTTGTACATTAAATCTGTGTCGAAAGAAATTATAGACCAAACAAAGCAAGCTCGAAAACGCAGAAACGTTACCCCGACGGAACAGGCTACTCTTAACCACTCAGCTTCTAGAACCGACATAGTCATTAAGCCTGCAGACAAAGGAGGTAGCATAGTTATCCTGCCGGCCGAAAAATACAAAAAAGAAGCTTTTAGGCAACTCAACAACCCTTGTCATTATAGGAAATTAGATTCAGATCCCACTTCAGAGTTCTGCACATTGATTCTGAACAAACTGGCAAACTTATTATCAAGGGAACTAATCACGCAGTCCGACTACCACTTCGTAAATCCGCTAAACAAACAGGCAGGACGCTTTTACCTACTTCCCAAAATCCACAAGGTTTCCGCAGAAGACTTGTTTACCGCAGATATCCCCGGCAGACCTATCGTTTCAAACAATAACACGCCCACAGAGAACTTATCAATTTTCCTGAACAACTATCTTGCAGATATTCCCACCCACCTCCTTTCCTTTGTCGAGGATACGCCGCACTTTCTCCGCATATAGAGTCTCTGAATGACGCTTCCATTATCCCAGTAGATAGCATACTTGTCACACTTGACGTCGCCGCTTTGACACAAATATTCCCATAAATGAAGGTATCGACGCACTCTCCAAAATTTTAACTCAAATTTAACTCAATTTTTAATTTTTAACTCAAAGTCCTCACCCGCACGAAACTGAAGTGTACCTCACGCTCCTTGAATTGGTACTAACACTCAACTACTTTGAATTCGATTCTTCTTACTACCTTCAAGTATTTGGAACAAGCATGGGCACTCCCTTCGCGCCCACCTACGCGAACATTTTATGGGGCTACTAGAATCTAAACTTCTAAATTCATTTCTAAAAAAAACCACTTATATACCTGCGTTACATAGACGACATTTTCATGATATGGGAGCATGGGGCTGAGACCCTGCAGGCATTCGTCACACATTTCAATTCATGCCACTCCAGCATTAAATTCACCTTCAACTCCTCGGAAACGCAAGTCAATTTCCTTGACACCACGGTCCATTTAGAAAATAGCAAGCTCAAAACCACACTTTACAGGAAGCCTACTGACCGACAGCAATACTTAGATTTCACTAGCCATCATCCAAGACACTGCAAACAAGGTATATTCGAAGGACAGGCAACGAGAATAGGAATAATATGTAGCGACGACGACGACTACCTGAAACACCTCCACTCGCTAAAAAACACACTAATCACCAGAAAACATCCACAGACAACCCCTAATAATGCGTTCGAACGAGCAACCACTTTGAAACGAGATGTAGTTCTTAAAAAAGCTAACAGTCAACGACCTCGTGCACTTATAACGAAATACTCAAACGCGCTTCCAAGCATAAACAATATCCTGTGGAAATACCACCCCATTTTAACTGCTAACGACCGTCTCAAGAAAATATTTCCCGACGCACCAAGGGTAACATACAGACGCAACACAAACCTGAAGGACATTCTGGTGCATGCTAGGCTCGGTAAGAAACCGCCACCGACAGTAACTTCGTGCTCTCGACCTAGATGCAAGACATGCAAACATTTACAAAGGGACACCACGGTTAAAAGTACGGCAAGCGATTTCAGTTTCGATATAACGACCAGTTTTGACTGCACATCGTCCAATATTATCTACATGATCCAGTGCTCCTTCTGCCAGAAACAATATATCGGAGAAACCGGGCAAACAATGAGTGCCAGATTAAACGGGCACCGGGCTGACACAACACAGGTATCGACGCACTCCGGGCTGACACAACACAGAATGAACAGAAGGCAGTGTCGACTCATTTTAATCAACGCCATCACAAATTCGACGAACTCAAAGTGTTCATTCTGCAGTAAGGCTTCAAATCGACTAGGGACAGAAAATACAGAGAAGCATTCCTAATCCACAGATTTAAAGCACTGCAACCAAAAGGGATTAACATGTCCAGAGGAAACCTGGAATCTCTCAGGTACATTCCAGGGTTAACATAATTTTAAATTAATAAATGTCTTGCACGTGGTCAGACCATTTCCTAGAACCTCGCATAAGTATATTATCGCTCTTTGCACCCTTCCCACGTCATATCTCCCACCACATTTCCGGCCTTCTCACCCCCTCCCTTTGTTCACCTTTTTTTTCTCCTAATCCTCTACTATCAGTTCTCGGAAACAATAAAATTCCTGTTACCCCCTCCGCCCCCACCTTTTGGATTTCTCTGAACTAGAGCCCCCCCACGCCTTGTCCTTCCTTGGAAATGCCCCCCCCCCTTTCTTTCTCCTTCCAGTGCCAGCCTATTTTGTTTGCCTTGTTCTCATTTCCCTTTGCCACGCTGACTAATCCTCTTATTTGAGTTTTACAGGTCCACCAAGCGCCTCCCCCCCGTCGCAGCCTCTTCAAAGCCTTTGTTCATTACACACCCCCGGATAAAAGTTTTTCCACTATTGCACCTTAACGAATCAAGATTCACCTCCCTCCCCTTCCTGACACGCATCCCCCCTCACACCACTTTCCTTCCCCCACCCGGGGCCTTCCTCCTCGGAGCGAAGGCCCTATTTAATCCCTGCCAATGATGAACGCTTTGCCCAGACGAAGACAAGTCCCCTTGTCGAAACGTTGGCTCAAGCAACCTGAGGTTTTCCCCTCCCTTGTTCATTTTGTGATCGCCAAGGACCATCTACCACACCCTCTCTCTACCACATACCGATCAATCAGTAATACTTCTTTGTATAGCGATATTGCCGTGGCAGAAATGTTCATAATACTGACCTTTCTTTCATGTGGCTTGCTGTTATGAGGCAAAATATTAATACTTCATTTATTTACGTATAGCATGAAAAGAGAGTTGCTACGTTATATCAAAAAGGAAAAGTTGGATTTATCAATAATTTAGCGGCAAATGTATTTTACTCCTAAGGGCTACAAAAAAAGATAGATTTACTGAAGAAAGAAATTGGGGCTTTTTCGAAAGAGACTGAAACCAACACAGGAAAATCATGCCGTCAGTTGTGTAAACCAAATTTTGGCAGCTGACTGAGGAAGTCCATGCACTGCTCAAACTATTCTTGCCAGTATGAACTTATATGCAAGAAGTGTAGCTGTTCGTGAAGTGAAGCAAACCACAGTGGGTCTTCATCACACGCGCTTCGATGGCATCAGATAATATTGCGGCTTTCACATAGTGAACTTCAAATAATATAATCCGTTATCGTTATAATCCCACCGGGAAAATATGCCCGGCATCGACAGGCAGTTTATTCTAGTGTACACTTGCACCTGCCACCCTCCATGATTGGTACACGACAGAGCCACCTGCTGCCTGCCACTGTTGGCAGGTGGCAACGTGGAGAGTTAGAAATCACTCTTTCCATTTGGCATTGAGTGACCGTAAGGTGGCATCCACTTGATGAACATCCCAAAAAATGACTTGCGAAATTTACAATGGCTAGTAACGACTAGGAATGATTTTGCAAAAATGTAATTGGGAATGACTACGCGGTACACTAAAAGAACAGCTTTAAAGCTTTGGCATGCAATGTGTCGGAAGTTTTGAATGCAGAAAAATGATTTAGCTTGGCAAAAATTCTCCATCCGCGGCACAGGGAAGAAAACCAACACGCACGAAGGTTACCGCTTGAACAACACCGCCTTTCTATAGGTATACACTCAGATGTTCAGTTTTTTTGTGAGCCCCAATGGTCTCTACAAACCATCATCGTCTGTTAAGGCTTTCAACAATACTCGAATTCAGGGCCTTCTTTGTCAAAGTCTGTAATAAATTTTCACTAAGCTGTACAAATAAGCTGCTGAAATTAAACAGTCAAGGACGTTATTATCAAGAAAAAAACATTGATAGATGTAAGTTCAGTGAAAGGTTGTTAGACAACGTGCATAATGAAAGTCATATGCATTCCGACAAACATTAAGGCATAAAATTAGGATTACCTCTTTTAAGTCATGCTTTTCGTTTTCTGCAGCATACGACGGGGCAGCTGCGATAAATGCGAGAAGAAATCCTAGAAATAATGTACTTTTCTCCATTAGGCTGCGCGTACACGTTCCTTTCATCCACTTGTGATGTCTAATCCTCAATATATAGACGACTACGTATGTGAAAATACCAATGATAAACAAGTTACAAACAATAATTAACCTTTTTCCGGCAAAATAACAAAGTGCATTCGCACTTCTGCGGCCAAAGTATTTTCTCAGCAGCTGTGTAGCAGTGCACAAGTCTTTGCCCTTCTCGTGTGCTTTTCAGCCTCAATTTTGCTCTCAAGTGGTCATATGTCAGATCGCAGAATGAGGGAGGGAGGTGAACGCTTGTTGATGGCTACGGAGAGAGCAGCGGCCGAGTTAATCCTTTCTATGAAGCTGAATTTAACCTCACATCAAGATTTCTTATCGATCACTGCAAGATGGCTTTTTTTGTTTTCTCCCTTATTCAGTAATATAACCGCTTTCTTTTGCATGAATAGCGTCATCTGTTGACGTCGTCACATCTGCTGTTTTTTTCATCGATAGTTGGTCAATATTAAGGGATTCATCGGCGAGGTATAATATAGTAATTTATTAGCGTTTATAAAAAGTTACTGCTCATGGAAGAAAATCAAATGCTAAAGATTCAAAGCACCTCTCAAGCGAAATGTGTTCGAGACCGACAAACGCACATCATTTAAGCAAATGACACAGCTTGGTTTGAAAAACAAAACTGCGGGCTAATAAAGCATAGTAAAGCATAGTTTAGGACCGCATGCGCCGCTGTGGTTCAGTGGTCATGGCGCTCGGCTGCTGGCCCGAAAGACGCGGCTTCGATCCCGGCCGCGGCGGCTGAATTTCTATGAAGGAGAAATTCTAGAGGCCCGTGTACTGTGCGATGTCAGTGCATGTTAAAGAACCCCAGGTGGCCCGGAGCCCTCCACTACGTCGTCTCTCATAGCTTTAATCGCTTTGGGACGTTAAACCCCACAAAAACCAAACCAAGCAGATGATAAATTTCGGTTCTTATCTCATGGCACCATAGGTAGCGTCAATTTGAGGGCCGACAAATTAAAAATACTCTGAAAACATTTTTATGGCCATATTATAGTGCAGAAAAATCCCAACGGGTATGTTTGGGAATATTCGCGTTGAAATCGAAAGCTCTACGCAGAATCTATACGTTGCAATCAATTTTTAAAAATTACTGCTCCCAACCGATTAGGGCGGCAGCTCGCCGCGAGTTCTTAGTGTCTCCTATCCCGCTGACGTAGAGTGGGGAATCTGGGTGAGCCTCCTCGTTTACCCCCCAAATACGTGGCTAGGATGGTGATCAGCGGTGTGCAGTTCATACCGTTTTATTTTTTTTCTGGCAGGTCGGCCTTCACGATCTTAAGCGGGAGAGGCGGATGATCAGTTTTACTCGTCGATATTTTCGGTGTAACAAAGCTGGCATTAAAATTTTTCTGCATGGTCAGAAGGAATGCAGTAGCTATCATCAAAGCGATTTGCTGTATCTGAGTAATTAGCATTACGTAGTTCCATCAAAGAAGAGTGCTTTTGCTCGATGAACTAAGGACAGTGAAGCTGTGAAGTTCTTTGTACTGCACCGCTCACTAAAGCCAAGCGTGCTTAAAAATAAATGTATATGGTCTTGTTTTATTGGAAATCACTTAAATATTTCTTCACTTGCCATTTTTACGACAGATATATACAAGATTTACAGCACTTGCTCTAACTGAACATTTCTAAGAAATGAAAAGTTAATTTCAGCACGCCAATATAACTGGGTGCTGAATTGTTGCTTAGTGAACTTTAGCTATTATTCCCCCTTAAAAAAGGGGGTGAAAATGCTAAGCACAGATAGTTTTGTTAACAACCTGAAATTACTTGTCCTCATCATGCCAATTGAACCGAATAGTGTAAAACCACTAACTTTAATGTTTTTTTACTTATTCCTATTTATATTACATCTACGAGCGATGCAAAAATTGGACAGAACATAACGTCGTGATGTAACCCCGCTCACATAGAAATTTTCATATCAGTTTTATATTCGGAAGAAAATGTGACCGCACATTATATGCGCATAGGTTGAACTTTCCTCCACTTTAACTGCCGACAGTGGACACATGAGGCTCTGATAGAAGAGTTAAATTTAGTTTACTTTTTACCGAGACTGCAAAATTTTCTCTGATTCGATACAACTCGCGTAACCGCCTCATGTGCTGTTTGAAGTTATGATTACCCTGCCTTCATATACTAATCATCGTCATCATCAGCCTGACAAATTCCCTGCAGGACAAAGGACTCTCCCACTGAATATTAAAACAACACGGTTCCGCCCTAGCTGATTCCAAATCAATTTCCTAATCTCATCTGCTCACCTGAATCTCTGTCACTCCCTGCCTACATTCGCCTTCCCTTGCAGTCTCATCGCTACCGCTAGCCACAAATCGGAAAGATACTCTCCACATTAAATGCCGTTTCGCCCTTGAAGAAGGAAAAATGCCCTGTCCAGGCTCGTTTTTTTTCCTATTCTTTAACTCATCCAGCGTATAACAATCTCGTTTTTAGCCGCATTCATGGCGCTGCCCTCAGCTTGTTTAATTCTTTTCCGTTGTCCCCGAAGTTGTTGCCCCATAGGCTAGAGTTGGCAAGATACAACTGTTACATACTCTCTTATAGGCGCGTACAGATAAGCTGTTATACTCAAGCAGGCGAACCTAACAAACGGACTCCACATCATTATTACTCCCTTCAGCGGTTTCCTATTACTCATTTTTTTTGTTTATATCTTCAACTTCCAGCTTTCGCTTTTGGTTTCATTTCGATATTTATAATGCATAATTAGAATCCCTGACGCGTTCCACTATACGTTGGATGCGATGGATACGATGGAGGTGCACCAACTTGATTTGCACCGATAATAGTGGTTATCGGGGATCGTAGGTAAAGTGAAGAGAACTGAGAGAAAACGGTTTCAGAAGAGACAGTAGACAAATAATTCATGTCAGAAGAAAGGATACTGGAGGCCTTTCTTGCCCAGATGCTTTTTTTATGGTGAAATTTTTACTTGGAAAAGAGCAGTTGCAATAACCAGAGTAACAGTTCCATCTCCTCACTCCTCCCACCCGTAGCCAGTAGCGACGCTTCCGGATAGTACGTGAAAAAGCGCTGAAAGCACAAGTACACCTACAACAACGGCCGCTAGGTTAACAGCTCCAGCGGCGAAGTATGCCGGCGAACTCAGTTCCCATCCGCCCTAACAAACAATGTCAAGGCCAAGTCGAGAACAAGCGCCGCCAGCTGCCTCCCGCACTCGCACTGCATGAGCGGTAATGAAGGCCGAGAAAATTTCGACGACTGTAGGGCACCCGAAAACCGTCCGCTCTGCTTTCAGTGTGGTGAGGTCGGCCACGCACACTTCGTCACTGCCCATACAAGCACATCGGTCTTCGCGGTTTCTCCGACGAGGTGACGCAACTGCCACACGAACAGCGGCCAAGTGAAGTCGAAAGGCTACTTTTGCATCGTCCAGCACTCACCCAGGGTGTCAGCAAAGTCTCGTCGCCTTCACATTTTCGCTTCGAATTGCCAAGCCACAGCTATAAACCGGCTAACCGCGAATGTTTCCCAGCGCTTCTAAGGGAAATAGAAAAGAGCGGCCTTTGGAGGGGAGGTTGCTTCACGGCAAAACGACCAAGACTCTCTACTTCTGACGACGCAGGGCCACGTCGCTTCCATTTCGACAACACCATCGACAAAGAATAGCCCTTCAGCATCGCGACTCATCTTCATAGCTTCATGCAGACAACGCGGCTACAGCGGCTACATCAAACGACAAAGCCGCATCCCAGCCGCAGCAGCTCAGCCCTAAGAAGCAGAGACCTGACCCTGAGACTGACGACCAACTTGAGAGCTAAGACCTCCGACAAGACAGGGCCTGTCGGTGGCCTTAAAATCACTATGTCAGCTGGCACTTGTGCACACAATCCCTTGGCCGGGGACCTCAAGGACGTGGCAACCGCATGAGACGGCCAAGAAATCTACCCCGCTGGAGGCCACCTATTAAGCCATAGGTACAGTATCCAAGCATTCAACTGTTCCACTCGAGTACGCGCAACCAGTTCGCCAAGCAAATACGGAGGACTGTCACGAGAGCGCGAAGCCGTCAAAATATTGGCTTTAATCTTATTCAACATTCTTGCTGGCAGTGTCGCTTCCGTTCCTTCGCTGCCGAATTTGGCCTTTTGAATTTGGTTGCCTTTCTTAGGAGCTCATGAACGCTTCGCTTTCTTAGCAGTTTCACCACCCTCCCTCTATACTTCTCCCTCTAAAAGACCTCCCCGCCTCCGCCATAGCCTAAATTTGATCCAGGACCCGTTTCCTAAGCAGTGCACTCCAGAAAAGCCGAGCACAATGGCGAGGGAAATCTTGTACACATTAGGAAACCGGTGGATACTCAGTGCACTAGGGATCGAACGCAGCGCCTCCTGAAAGGAAGGTGGATGCTGTACCACAAGAACATCACATCTACCGCAAGAACATCCACCTTGTGCGGTAAAATCTCACTTGTGGCCCCTTTTTTTCACGAACCACCTTTGCAGGCTGAGTGTTCGAAACGGTTTGCCCCCACAAGGGCGCAGCGGGGTGCGCCGGGCGCTGGGGCGGCTTGTGCCCATTTTTACCGTTGGCGGTCCGGCGGTGTGTTTCGAATCAACCACCTCCCGCAGCCGAAGCGGACGCCCAGACCACTCGGCCACGACTGCGGCCTTTCACTCCTATCTGTTAACGGTACGAATAATATATACGCAACGCACGTCCAGAATAATGTTTAGAGGGTTGTATATATCTCAAGAATTTCAATACCAGGACTTTAGAGCGCAACTCTTAAGCGCCCGTTCGTAGATTGAGCCGCGTCGCCGTCGGCGTAACCGAGAGAACGATAGTACGACTGCTCGCCCACAGATGGCGAGATGGTGCTCACAGAGATGGAAGTTTAACTACATGTTAAACTGCTACTCTCCGCTCTGTATTGCACGTCGTGCTCTTCATCAACTAATGGATCTGTGCGAAAAAGTGATGAAAGGAAAGGAAACGCGCATAGCTGGCTCCCTTGGTCATTGGACACCTGAATCGCGCTTTCAGGTACGTGCCGGTGCTGCCGACCTGCAAAAACCTGCCTTAGCCCAATATTTCGTGCTTAGTAATGCTATACCGTCAGCAATTGTTCCTGTCTGTCTTTCTGTCTGCCCAGAGCGCTGGGACACGTTTGTCTTGTTACTTTTTAAAAAGTCCCAATATAATCTATGACTGTCTACTTAAACTCAGTTACACCCAAGAGCACGGGCTAGGACTATGTTTCTTAATTTTTTTGCTAGTTCAAAAATAATTATGTCTGTCTACCTAGTAGCACTGGCTGCAACTCTTTTTTCTTAAAAAAAATGTTAGCCCTAAATGACTGGCCTGTCGGCCCATTCTCGCGGGCTGGGCGCTTTAATGTTAATTTTTCTTGCCCATTCTAACGTATTACCGCACATTATAGCATATATTTGTATGTGCAGCATCCACCTTCCTGCCACCCATGGGAGGTGCACCCACTGGGAAAAACGAATCTACTCCATACGAGCGTTCATTCACCTCTTATCAACCTCCAGAAGACTTCTGATCCCATAAAAGCAATGGTGAAAGCCAATACAAGAACACAAAGTGGTCGTATGCCTGCTTATGCTGAGTAGTTGAGATGCAAACGCCAAGCGAACTGATGCATAAGCTGATGCATACACCCCCACATGAATCATATTCACCATCAATGACGTTTAATAGTACCATATTAGGAAGGCTATGAAACCGAAAACTGTCCGGTGGAGGCGTCCACCTTTGTGTCGTCTCCACTTGCCAGCCGTGGCAGCTGGAGCTTAAGGGGGCTTCCATCGATCCCCTATCCAATTATCTCTTAACCGTTTGAAGGGGACGGGAGGAAAAAGCATAACAAAGAATCATTCAGCAAAAATGAAAAGGAGTTTGAAGAAAATGACTCAGACAACAGCACGCCTACGTGCAATATATACAGCCACCTGAAGCTCTATCTGTGCGAAGATGAAGCTTGCTGGAGTCTATGCTTACCGCATTTCTCTTGATTAGCAACATGGGCCTCGCAACCTCACAGGTGGCTGTGTTTCAAGCAACCACCTACCTGTGCTACCATCGCCGGTAGCAGCATCAGGACTAGCCACGATCTGTCAATGTGATTTATTTTGTGTGAATGCGTTGTCGGACTTGGAATAGAAGCAGAATTCGAATAGATTTGTGAGTGAAAGAGAATGGACTGAGGATTGAAATGGAATCCAAATTGGAATACATTGGAAAGTGAATGACGAATGCTACCGCATTTCATTCACATGCAAAAAATTATTCGCCCTAAATTGTTTTTATTTATAGGTTTCAGGGCGGAAGTCTATGTGGCGAAATTCAAGGCCGTCAAGATCGAAGGCCAGCCCAGCTTTTAAAATTTTTGAGTCGGCAGCGGGGCATGAAGTGTTAAGCGTCAGAAACATGTCTTTGAAAACCCGTTAATTTCACTTTCCCAAGTTAAAATTTACAAAAGTAAGTCGTTGGGCGTGGTATCTTCACGGAAATAGCGTTAAGTTCTTAAGCATTACAAAATACGCGAACTGCGGCTATATCTGCGCCTTTGGGAATTTCAGCGACGCCACTTTATAATGAAGTAACGTGGGAAACTGAAATCAGCGAGCTCCCGGGAGCTTATTTGTGACAGTGCACATTTCTAATCACAATGCCGATAAGGATGCTTAAAAATAGTTCAACACCTTCAATGCTGACTGTGTTAAATCTCAACAAATACTTTCGAGCCCTAAAATCAACACTATAGTTTTAGTACGTTATTAGTTAAGTAATAATCATTTAATGAGCTCTAAGACAGAGATAACGTCGCCTTGCTGTATATCAAATATTTCCAGATCCCACCGACATATCCCTGACGAATTTTAAAATAAAAATTCCTTTAAATGAATAAAAAGCAACTTGATATCATGAACTTTCTTTCCCTTCTACCAGGCCACCTCAGGTGTGTTGCAATATGCCACAGTGGTTTTATGTTTTGTTATTAGTAGCAGTACTAGCGGCAGACGCGAGGAATGCTCTTATTTTTCTGCACACTACTGTAGCCCTATATAAAAGGCCAAATACTGCATGGAGAGCCGACAAACACGATCTTCGGAGGCTAAAAGGGTAGTGGAAAAGGGTAAACAGCTCATAGGCCGAAGATGAAAGTTCAGCATGTTGACTTTAGTTCGTCTGCCACAAATAAAGCTTCTTGTACAGCTCTAATGCTTTATTTGCTTTGAAATGCTCTTTAACACGAGATACAGCGCCAAACAACAATCGCGGTTGGTGTGTCGCTTTGCGCACCATATATTTTTTTCTCCTCCGCCAGTTCATGAAAATATACTGTCTTGGTTATTGTGAAGAGAACTTACAAGGCGTAATACGCAGCACCTGTGAAACATTCCACCAAAGAGGTGACGCTGACATCACTGAGTTTATATAGGAGCCTGGTTGTTATTCCCTCCAGACCTGGAGGTGCATTCATTAGCACGGCTGCAATTTGAGTTTTTAGTTCTTCTTTCATAACTGGAGCGTCTAGCTGCTTATTTAGAATCTCAGAGTAATGCTGCTGTCCCAAAGCTTGGTCCCTACACAGGTACCTGGGCTTGAGCTTCTCCATGGGATCCTCGCTTGCAACATCAGTGATGTGAATAATCTTGGTGAGTTTGTTTTGAGTGGCCGATCTGCTGCTGAGAGGGTAGGGATTAGCATTGCTACGCACGAAATATTGCGTGAAAGCAGGTATTGTCGGGTTGACACACCCGCCACGTGCCTGAAAGAGCGATGCAGGTGTTAATAACTCAGGAAGCCAGTTATCAGCCTTTTCTTTCGTCAATATCAAGAGTCTACAATGCTGTAAAAACCAACTTAAATAAGCCACATAAAGTCCGTGGCCTATTGAAGTAATTGAAAATTAGTTTTTCAGGAAAGGAAATGGAGCAGTATCTATCTCACATCAATGTGGACACCTCTACCACGCCGTAATGCAGGAAGGAGTGAGGAGGAAGTGAGAGTGAGTAGTGATGAAGGAGGGAGTAAGGTATGCAAGGAACAAAGAAGAATAGACGGATCCAGAACAATTTCGTCCCCCTGGGGATCTTTAAAATTCACTGAAATCGCACAGTACACGTGAACCGTTTTCGTTTCACCTCCATTGAATAAAAGGTCGCCACGACTCGGCTCGCACCCGGAAACTCCGGCTCAGTAGTCGGGCGCCCTGACCAGTGAACCACCGTGGCGTGTGGCTTAGTGCTTATTGCTGCTGTGCCGCCTTAATTTCTTCCCAATCCTTACCAATGCAAGCTCAAGCAGCCCACACCTCTGAACCCGTTGTGCCATCTGGTGGTTCGGGCAGGACACTTTTATTTTCCTTTCTTTTTATTAGTCCTTTGTATGAAATGCCGCTACCATCACCTAGCTCAAAGAGAAATTGAGTTGTCCAGCCAGTTATGCGTGTTTTCTTTCCTCTCATGAGTTTTGTGCAGAGATTGAAGTTTTTGAAGACGACAACGGGCAATGCACAGAGCGAGAGTGCAGCAGTTTAACACGAGACGTGATTGACTGCTGCGATAGCATTATTCTCTCAGGCAGTGGCCACCGAAGGTAATCTATTCGTGCCGGCCGGGGTTCGAAACCCAGTCGTGACAATATTTACTTACTTCCTGAGATATCTGAGAGGTTCCAGAAAAAGATCACCATTTTAACGAATGCTACTAATATTGCTTTAATGATTTATAACAGCAATATAACCGTGCTTTCGCGTTAAAAGAGCTGCCGAAAATTGATTTGAGACTCATATATTGCCAAGTGTTTCTTAGGCACGAAAGTTCGCCGAAGAATTTTCTGAGCCATCTGACAAGGTTTAGACAAACCTCTCATTTTTCTGGATTAGTAAGAAAATTGTGTTTTTGCACTAAAAGCGTTCTTGATTATCGATTTTGGACTCAGATATTGTTCACATTTTTTTTTCTTCTGGAGGTTCGCCGAAGAAAATGCACTGAATGAAGGAAGTAGCACCCATGACAGGAGACATCGCCTACCATTCACCAAAAAAGAGAATGCTTGATTTTTCATCTTTCAAAGAAGATATGATTCCTGCAGAAGATGTCCTCCTAGGCATGCTCGTATCAACATTGGCATCAGAAAAGGAGGCAATCACACGAATCAGGTATATATATTAGGCGTGGCTGGAGGCATATGCGTTTGTTTAGCTGCTTTCAAAACAATTTTCTTTGATAAAGCTGGAAAAAGAGTTTCTGGTTTTGAATCAGTTTCTTTCTCTAGGTCCAAGGCTTTTAGAGCAAACAGCTCGACTCCTTTCATGCTGAGCCTCAAGGTCATCTGGCTCTGATTTGACCTCTAACGGAAGGCGCACCACATGTGCGAAATAGCGCGTGGGGGGTGGTGGTAGTGAAAACATTTATTTAGAAGGCACAGGAGGTATGTTTGGATCAGCCCGTAAGAGACACATCCTTACGAACACTCGTATACCGCTCGTCCTGTCTTCTCGTTCTTGAGTCTCGTTCAAGTTCGCGGTTATTCCTCCTCATTTAAAAACACTATGAGGAGGTCAATAGTTTCGGACCCCAGTGGCGGTGGCCGCCGCCAGGGCGCGCCCGACTAAGGCTTGTTGGGCCTGCAAGTCGCGGAAACTGAGCAGGGTCGCCTTCCAGTCCTCCTGGGTGGGATTGCGGACGGCGGGAATGGCCGTGTTGGAGGGCCAGGCCCACACCATGTGATAGGCGTCCGAAGACACCGCACTACAATGCGGGCAGCTGCCGCTAAAGGAGGGGTCAAAATGTTTTAGTGCTGCCGGGCACAGCAATGTATTGGTGAGAAGGTGGAGAAGGAGCCACTCATCCGCCTTCCTTAGGCCTTTAAATAGGCTAGGGTAAAGGCGATGGCTATCTTGATAGTAGTTTCTAATAGCTTTGAACGTATAGATCGGATTAAAATCGGGTTACTGATCAGGTGGGGAGAAGAAAATAGCCCGGTGAGAGAGCGCGCGGGCGGTTCCGTCTGCTGCCTCGTTTCCTGCCAATCCCTAATGAGCAGGGGCACATATAAAGTAACGGTGCGCGGGGTCCGTATCCGTATCCCGTATGAAATTATGGTAGATTCAATAGGCTAGGAAAGGAGTGCAGCCTTGTTCGACGTACCGACAGGCCCCTCACGATCCGTTGAGTATGTATTTTGGATCGGAGTTTGAGGCCGCGAGAACAATTGCGACCTCTTCTGCTTGTGTTGCACTACGGGCTCCGAAGATGAGGCTGTTAACTGTGTTGCTGTTGTGAACTACCGCGGCCGTGTACCACCCCCGTGGTCAGGGCCGGAGGCGTGCACGTTGTATACACCTGTTTTGTTGCCATAATGTCGGGCTAGGGCTCGCGCTCGTACCAGGCACCGACCAATATGGTCTTCGTGTGACATGTTGGCTGGAAGAGGCCGCACGTGGAGGGCACGTCTCTCCACAGTTCTGGGATGTGAAACCTGTATTCCATGGGAGTGGTGTGTTGGATATGGAGTCGAGCAAGAAGACGGCGACGCGACTCCGTTAGCGACAAGCGCGTGTACTGGTTTGTAAGGTGCGCCTCCCGGAGCTCCCGGAAAGTATTCACCACCCCAAGGGCCATAAGCCGGCTCTTTGAAGTAGTGATGGGGAGGTCAAGGGCATGTTTAACAATTTTGCGAAGGATGATCTCAAGGTCATCCTCCTCTTGTTTCCGTAGGTGGAGATAAGGAGTCGAATAGAGAATTCGACTAGTCACGAAGGTGTTTGCAGCCGCAAGGCATCCTTACTTCGTAACCCCCCCCCCCCCCCGTTTGTTGGAAACCCGGCGGACCATGTGGCCCACCTGGTCCCCCATCTTACGAAGTTTGGCCAATGTAGCGTCTGGCCGTCTGTGTTTGTGGATGTATAGTCCGAGTACCCGTATATCATCACTTTCACGTAGGGCACCATTCTCAAAAGAAAGAGATATTTTAGTTGTGAACTTTTGTGAGGGGCGGAGGTACACAAACTCCGATTTTTGAGCGAAACATTGAAGACCGCAGCGGCGGGCGCAGCGGTCTATTATCGTCGCCACTGTTTGCAGGCTGGTTTCAGTGTCCCCTGTGCTGTCCTGTGTGTCCCACAGAGTGATGTCATCGGCGTACAGGGCGTGCTGCACGCCGGAGACACCACTCAGCTGGGCCGGCAGGTGCATCATGGCGACTTTGAAGAGCAGCGGGGAAAGCACCGCGCTTTGGGAGCTTCCCCGCGTACCGAGTAGGTAAGGACCATGCTCTCTATCTTGAATTTGGATGTAGGATTTACGATCGATTAAAAATTTGCTTATGTATCGGAATGTGTTGAGGCCACAGTCGGTCGGGCTTAGGGTAGTGAATATGATCTCGTGTGTTACATTGTCAAATGCCCCTTTAAGGTCCAAGGCGAGTACTACCCGGCCATTACGGGAGATTAGAGGGGGTTTAGGACTTCCCGATTAAGTTGCAGGAGGACATCCTGTGCGGATCTGTGTTGGTGGAATCCGATTATGGTGCTCACAAAGACACGTTTGTGTTCAAGATATGCAGATAAGCGATCCCGCAACATCATCTCCATTAGTTTTCCCACACAGGAGGTGAGAGAGATGGGGCAGAGGTTATCTTTGTCAATTGGTTTTCCTGCTTTACGAATAAAAGTGACCAGAGCCGTTTTCCAGTCGATTGGAAGGGGGGTGTCCCCGCGCCAAATTCCATTGATGTTGTTGAGGAGAGAATGGTATTCCAAGTCGGGCATGTTCGTCAAAAGCTTGACGGTGACCTTATCCCTTCCTGGCGCGGTGCCCCATTTCATTTTGGCGAGAGCCGCCAGCAGATCATGGAGCTGGAAATGTGTATCCAGCTGCGTGTTCTCTCTTCCTGAATAAGAGTACGCAGATTCACGGGGGTCTTGAGCTGTACACAGATACTGGCCCCGAAGTTTCTGTGCCAGTTGAGTCGTGTTGCCAGTGAAAGCGTGGATGGGTCGCTGCAAATGTTTTTGTGTTTCGGTTAGTGTTTGGGTTGGGTTCATTAGGGCTTGAAAGAGACGCCACATTATTCGGCTGGACATTTGTCGCGCGGCCGTGTTGCATCTATCCAGCCAGTTGAAGTCGGCGAGTTGGGCCTCGTACTCTGCCGCTTTCTGGGTAACCTCGACAATTTGAGCTTTAAGCTTTCTATTGTGTTTCTGGCGTCGCCGACAGCGGACGAGGCTGCGACGGGCTTCCCAGAGGTGTAAAAGGTAGTTATTCACGTCCGTGACCGCCTCTGGGAGCTGGTTTGTGTTTCATGCGAGTAAAGGTGTGTCAGCAGCTGCTGTAACCATGGTGGGTAGCCTTGCTTCGAAATGGGTGTATTGTATTATCAAGTGAGTCAAAATTGTGCCTGAATTTCGTCCAGTCTAGGATACGGGCTTGTGTTCTGGGACGCTTGAGCGGGCGTGTGCGTAGTGTAGTGTTAAGGATGCAGTGGTCGCTACCGAGGGTCTCCACGGTGTTGAGCTAGTCTGCGTGTCGTATGTTGCGAGTGAAGGTCAAGTCCGGATATGTATCCCGTGTCACGGAGTTTCCTAGCCGTGTTGGATGGACGGGGTCCATGTGGAGGATGAGGCTCAAAGTGGACCTAAGCTCCTCCAGCTTACATCCGCGCGACTCCTCCTTGCGATACCCCCACAGCTGACTGGGAGCATTAAAGTCGCCCACAATCAGCAGGGGATCGCGACCCGCTACTCTTAACGCGTGGCTAAAGAGGTCCGCAAAAGTCACTCGCTTGAGTTTGGGAGAGCAGTACACGTTGAGTACATGCAATGGCGGGTACCTGCGGCGGAGTGGTAGGATTGCCACCATTACATAGGAATACTCGAGCTGGAGGCCGAGGTCTACTATGTTGGCTGTGTAGGCTTTGTGAACGAGAAGACATGACGGGGGATCCTGTTGGAACATCGTCTAATTTGAAAGTGTGGCGCCCAGCCCAGGCTCCTGGAGGGCAACCACGGCTGGTAGGGACTCGAAGATTTCAAGATAGAGGCGGAAATTGGCCCACTTAGTGCGGTCTTTAAATTAAAGCCTCTACAGTTCCACTGTGTCATAGAAGTTGACATGGCCGAATTGGAGATGGCGGAACTCATTTGATTACGGTGTCTCACCATAATTTAAAATTTTTAGGGGGGAGGAGGAGAGATTGGATGCCCCACTAGCTTGTGGCACGTGCCTTGAAATTCATATTCACCTTCGTCCCCCGTTGCGTGTTTCGCAGTCATGTCCGTCGCTGCGCCGACTGCTGCTCGGCCGCTTCTCCTCTCCAGTTGTGGCATGTGATTCGCTTTTCCGCTTGGCAGTCACGTCCAACGCTACGCCGACTGCTCCTCTGGACGCTCGGTCTTGCATTTGTGGCACGTGATGCATCATGTGTTTTGCTCTCGGTAAAATAAGTTGCTCTCACTGAAGAGCTGGAACAATAAAGATTAACCAAATCTAAAGCTTGTCTAACCATCCTTAACCGAGCTTTCGCTCTGTATATCCTGGCTGAGGTGAGTTGAGGCACAGCCACTTTTGGCAGTGCTGGACCTCAATTAGTTGTTTTCACTTGTCCAGTAGTGCATATTCTGGATATTAAGAAATCTGGCAGATTTTTCTCCCTTCAAATTTCATTCCGAAGACACTCCGCCCCATCCGCGAAAGAAGCTCTGCTCTTGAAAAGCAAATATGTCATTCTTTACGTATTTTGTAATGTGAAGCATATTAACATAGAGAACAAAAAGAAATGGGAAATTTGAGAGGTCTGCTCATTGACATTAAAGTGCAGAGGACGGTTTATGGTTTATGGGGTTTAACGTCCCAAAGCGACTAAGGCTATGGGGACGCCGTAGTGAAGGGCTCCGGAAATTTAAACCACCTGGGGCTCTTTAACGTGCACTGACATCGCACAGCACACGGGCCTCTAGAATTTTGCCTCCGTCGAAATCCGGCTTCATAAAAAATTTAAGTGATGTGACACTGCAAAATAAGCAACAGGCACATTTTGGTAATGTGACTGCACTTCCCAATTTTAAAAGGCAGTTCATGAAAATGCAATTTGTGTGTATTGAAGGAACGTTTTAACCTGAACCAACTCGCTATTTTTCCTGATGCTTTGTCTGCTACGTTGGCAGCGGATGTAGTAAACTGAAACAACTGCATTTGAACGAGGCTTATTAATATTTGGGTATAATTGTTTTATCAGCTAGCGCAAAACGATAAGGTTAAATTTTCTTGAGGAAACAAAACGGCGCGGTGTTTGTCGCACATCTAGAAGGAGCTGACTATATTCAGAGACTGATACTGAAGTGGCGATAAAACCAGAAAAACCACAATTAATAAAAGAAAAACTTCATACCAGGAAAGAACTGAAAGAAGTTGCATTGCTCTAAAATAAGTACTTCCTTAAAAATGCTACTTTCATTAATTAGAAATCTACTCGGATTTCTTTCAATGCGTTCGGCATGGTTCGCAGTTTTTTGTCGAAGCGCAAGTCCCTAACAAGCTGCAAAACTTTGTAAGCGCCCGACAAGATTCGAGATCGTTTGTCTGAACGAACGCTGTAACAGTCGCAAAACTAATTCAGTCCTGTGTTTATCTTTCATCCCCTCTTACGCTGTGCTTGTTTCATTAAAGGGGCTCTACAACACCGACAAATTAGGTTACGGTATGCCCAGCATGATATTAGATGCCGCTTCAGTACTAACCTGCTGCAAAAATAAAAAAAAGGTTTTGCAGACTCTTAGTTACTTGCGGTAATATTGAAACTTCAGCGCCTTCGTGCCTTTCCCCGTCCGCTTACTTTTTGCATGCTCAAAGGTCAACGCTACTCATACCAGGGTTTGAACCCAACCGCGGTGGCAGCGCTTCGATGGAGGCGAAATGCAGAAGGCGCCCGGGTGCTCTGCGATGTCAGTGCACGTTAAAGATCTCTCGGTGGTCGAAATTTTAAGGCGAAAGGCTTTCTTGGCTCTGTCGCCGATTTCGTATCCGCAAAACGTGTCGGCAGCGATTTCTCCGTTCGTGTGAGAGCTAAGCGAAACAGAATGATTTAGTGCGATTGATGATGACGGAAGATAATGCACTTAAAAATTTCGTCGAATCCTTAATTAGAGCCATAATTGTCACTTAGCCGACAAAATAGTACCACACGTCGATATAGTACGAGTACGTGAAATGAGTAGTAGACGTCAAAATTGAGGGAACAAAACTCAATCACGTGCAGCCCCGTTAAGTGAAAAAAAAAAATAAAAAATGTATTGAAAAGAAAAAATGATGGAATACTTGCGAGTGGTGACATCGAGCCAACGTAGTTGCCATGGCGACTCATGACGTGGCTCTCACCGTAACGTCATATCCTGAGGTTGGGTAGGGCCACCGTGACGTCATAGGAGAGAGCGCGGTGGGTCGGTGGGTGCGCGCGGGCACGTGGTTGGCATCGTGAAGAGTAACGTCATGTCGCCTCGTTGAAATGGAGCCACTGACGTCTTGGAGGTGGTGGTGGTGGTGAAAACTTTTAATTTCTGAAATAGAGTTTGGGAGCCACAGAGTGGCCACGCTACATGGTCGGCGTCCCTAGTCCGGGACACCGCATGACAATGCCCCGTCTCTAGCCCGTTTCACCAGAGCCCTTTGGGACTCAAGCGAGGAGCAGTTGAGAAGGGCAGTCTCCCATGCCTCTCTGGAAGGGGTAGGGGAAGGGGGGAGGTGGGGATTTTGAGTACATGCCCACACCATGTGGAAGATATCACAGGTCTCCCCACAGTGTGGGCATCGCCCATCCGTGTTAGGATCGTAATGCTTTAAGATTGCAGGACAGAGTAGAGTACCTGTCTGCAGGCGCCTTAAAGTTCGCTCCTCCGTCTTACTCAGCCCCTTTGCAGGGGCCGGGAAAAGGCGGTGGATGTCGCTATAATGCGTTATAAATTCCTTGAATCGCAGCAGCGGCTGGTTAGTCTCCGAGCCAGAAGAGCTGGGATGAGGAGCCCGGTGAGTAAGCGCTCGGGCAGCCGCGTCAGCGGCCTCATTACCTCGTAAGCCCTGGTGGCCAGGAGCCCAAATGATTCTTTTGGGTGTTGGATCAGTGGCAGTCCGTCTTAGAATGCAAGCAGCTAAGGGGGAGATCTCCCCTGCCAAGTAATGATCACATGCTTTTCGGGAGTCCGTAATGATGATTCTCGAATTGGCGTGGGCGGCAGCAAGCGCTATCGCTACTTCCTCGGCTCGCATTGAATTCGGGGCTCGAAAAGAGAGTCCATCAACGTGCATTTCCTGGTGAACGACAGCGGCCGTGTAAAATCCCGTGGGCGATGGGCCTGCTACGTCTACATAATATACACCGGGTCGGGAGCCGTGTTGTCTCTCAAGAGCCCGAGCCCGCGCTTGTCGCCTGTTTACGTGCATGTCGGTGTCCATGTTACGGGGGAGCGGGGAGACCCAGAGCATATGGCGCCACAGTACTGGGATACGCTCCGCCTCCTCTGGAGTGCAGTCGTGTTGGATGTGTAAGCGGTTTAGCAGGCGGCGCCCAGGGGCCGTCTGCATGAGCCGCGTGTATTGGTTCACGAGGTGGGCCTCCCGCAGCTCCTGGTAGGAGTTTAGCACCCCCAATGCCTTGAGTTTGGCATTAGAGGTAGTCACCGGGAGATCCAGGGCTCGCTTAGTTGCCTTGCGGATGACAGCGTCTATTCGCGCCTCGTCTTGCTTAGTAGTGCGGAGATATGGCACGGCGTAGAGGATCCGGCTAGTCACGAAGGCATAGACGAGCCGAAGCGCGTCCCTGCCCCGCAGACCGCCCCGCTTGTTGGAAACGCGGCGGATCATGCGCCCTACCTGTTCGCCTACTCTCTTGAGTTTCAGAATGGTGGAGTCCGGTCTGAGTCTGTGGTGAATGAAAAGGCCCAGAATACGGAGCTCCTCCACCTCTCTAATAGGACCTCCTGACAGAGAGATGTGAATTGCTGTCCTATCCTTTGGGTTCGCTCTGACATGTAAAAGCTCTGATTTCGCTGGAGCACATTGGAGCCCACAGTCAATGGCATACGCATCGACTATGGAAGCGGCCTGCTGAAGGCGGGCCTCCATGTCCCCAAGGCTCCCCTCAGTGGTCCAAATTGTAATGTCATCTGCATACAACGCGTGTTGAATGCCTTCCACCCGGGCCAGTTGGCTTGGGAGGTGCATCATAGCTATGTTGAACAGGAGCGGTGATAACACCGCTCCCTGAGGTGTACCCCGTGTTCCCATCATGTAAGGGCCGTATTCCTCGCCCTCAATCCGAAGAAAGGCCTGGCGATTAGTCAAGAAATTTCTTACATACGCGTAGGCCCTAGCCCCACAATCGGTAGAACTCAAGTTGGCCAGGATGCTTCCGTGTTTAACATTGTCGAAAGCTCCTTTCAGATCAAGGGCGAGGATGGCTTTGTCATTGTGTTGCATAGTTGTGGGGCGTATTACATCCCTGTGCAGCTGGAGAAGGACATCCTGTGCAGACATGTGGGGGCGAAACCCGAACATGGTAACTGCAAAGAAGCCCTTACTCTCCAGGTATGGAGAGAGGCGATCCCGAACCATCGTCTCCATAAGCTTGCCCGCACATGAGGTCAGTGATATGGGCCTCAGGTTGTCCGTATTCACGGCCTTACCTGTTTTAGGGATAAACGTCACAAGTGACGTTTTCCACTCGGGAGGGAGTGGACGACCGTCCCAGATCTGGTTGATGTATTCTAATAAATGGAGGTAGGCTGAGTCCGGTAGGTTCGCCAACAGGTTCACTGTTATGTGATCCCGTCCCGGAGCCGTACCCCGGCGCATTTTTGCTAAGGCCGCCTTAAGGTCGTGCAACTCAAAAGGGGCATCAAGTGTTTCATTAGGCCTGCCAGAGTACATGTACTCAGGCCCAGGCGGGTCCTCCGTACGACAAAGATATCTGTCGCACAGAGTGTCCGCAAGTTGCGCCGTCGTACCTTGATACCCTTGCAGAGCCCGCCGGAGCTGCTTTTGCGTCTCCCCTCTCGTTTGAGAGGGGTCGATTAGACTGCGAAAGAGACGCCACGTCCCCTTCGAGCTCATCTGATTAGCTGCGGCGTCGCAGCGTGCTATCCAATTTGAATCTGAGAGTTCGGCAGCATACGCTGCAGCTTGCTCTGTGAGTTTGACTATGCGGTCGCGTAATTTGCGATTAGTTTTCTGCTTTTTCCACCGTTTAGTTAAGCTCCGGCGCGCCTCCCACAAATGCAGGAGGTGGGTATCCACTGCGGGGATCTCTTCGGTGGTTTGTAGTGTTGTGACGTGTTGTTTCTGAATGTTGTATATGTGGTTAGCCCACTCCGCGTAGCCGCCGGAAAATAGTACGGGAGGGATAGTGTGATTTCGGAATTTGTGCCAATCGGTCAGCTTGGCCTGACCCCATTTTTTGCGCGCTGCCTTCGCCATGAGTGTAATCCGGAGAAGGAGGTGATCGCTGCCTAGAGAATCTCCCAAGTTCTCCCAAGCAGCCGCTCTAGCATTTTTGACGAGAGAAAGGTCTGGACACGTGTCGCGGGTTACCGAATTCCCCACTCGGGTGGGATACGCCGGGTCCGTGAGCAACGTGAGGCTGAGTGTGGAGATGAGCTCCGCCAGCTTACGTCCTCTTGCCTGTTCGAAGTGGTAGCCCCAATGAAGGCTGGGAGCATTGAAGTCTCCAACGATCACTAGAGGCTCTTTGGCTGCCATTTTTATCGCGCGAAGGAAGATTTCATTAAAAGTTACGCGCGGCTTATGCGGAGGGCAGTATATGTTGAGGATATGTATTGACGGGTCGCGGCGTCTGAGAGGCAGTACCCGGACCATTGTATATTCTTGCTCGGTACTCAAGTCTAAGTCGACCTGAACCCCGGTGTAAGCCTTATTCACCAGGATGCACGTAGAGGGGCCCCCCTGAAAGGTGCTGTAGCCTGATAATTTAGCATCTATGCCGGGCTCCTGCAGGGCAACGAGTGCCGGCATGTCACCTAGGGACTGCAGGTAGAGCTGGAGGTGTGACCGTTTTTTCCAAGCCCTGAAACCCCTGCAGTTCCATTGAATGATTTGGAATTTTTCAAGGTTTTTATCATTCCTATTAGATGTGCTAGCCATGTTGTTCTATTTATTTACGGGGGAGCGGTCTAGCTCTGGCCGGGAGCCAGCGCAACCCCAGCGAGAGGCCGCACCGACCCAACAGCTGCCGAGCCTGAACCGTGTTCCTTCGCTGCCTGGCGGGAGGCTGTCTTACGTTTGAGGTGAAGGGAATCGGAGCTAGTGGCGTTCTGAATTTGGGTGCTGACCCAGGGCTGCACGGCTTTAAGGACCGAGTCAGTGACCTGGGCCATAAGGTCGGGAAGTGCTTGCGTTAAAGCTGCCTTGAACATGTCCTGGAAGGACTCGCGGACTGCTGACATGATTTGATTCGGGAGGGCCGCCACTTGCTCCTCCAGTTGCTCGGTTTGGCGCTGCAGTGCCTCTAGGCCGGCGACGCGACCAGCTGATCCAACTACCGTGTCCCCGCTCTGCCGCGAGACGCTAGTGAGGCAAGATGTTACGGATGATCCGTCATCCTCGTCATCTGGCTCAGCTTCTTGCATTGGTTCGGATGACCCGGCCTGTTTGGCCTCTAATTCCTGAATTTTGCGCGCTAGAATTTGGTTCTGGCGCCTGAGCTCCTCTACCTGCTGCTGTAGGGCGGTTTCGGTAGGGGAGGGACGGGTAGGGGAGGGACGGGTAGGGGGCCCAGAGACTGCCCTACTCCAACTGCTCACCTGTGATTGGACGGGTGCCAAGGGCGGGAAGTCCCTGGCGTTGAGGACCGGGGGCATCGCCTGGGTCGCGGACTTGACAGGTTTCGATGTGCCGGGTTTGGCCTTGATTTCCTGATCGGCTGGCGCTTTCTTGGCCTTGGGCGGAGGAGCCTGCTTGGGCCCCGTCTTTGTCTTCGGTTTCGATCCGGATGGGGAGCTCGGTTTGATGGCTTTCCGGAACCGCCCAGCACAGCCAGGAGCTCCGGTAGGGTGGCCACCTCCGCAGATGAGGCAGCTCGGAACACAGTCATGTTCCGCCAGGCCGTCAGGAGTGGCATCGGGAACCTGGACTCCACAGCGTTTGCAGCGTCCCGGCTGCGGTCGCGGGCACGCATCGGCCCGATGGCCCACTGTGCCACAGCGGTGGCATGCTGGCACTGTTTTCTTGTACAGGCGAACAGGGAGCCGTTCGTAGCTGTACAACACCGTCCGTGGCACCTTGGTCCCCGCGAAGGTGATCACCGCAACCGGGGTTCCCCCTAGCTTGCGCACAGACACCACATTTTGTTCCGCACTGAGTTTTCTTTTAATGCTTTGAGACGTTTCGTCTGGCGAAACAGTCACGACGCCTCGACAGAACGCACCGGAGAGTTTAGGGTGTCCCCGGAACGGTAGCTCGCGTTCCCCTACCGGCAGCACAATATCCCGGAGTAGCTTCTCCGCGGCGTCGACTGATTTCAGTGCACATACAAGGACGTTTTGGTCCCAAACGGGCCACACCGCAAGTCCAGCATTTGCGTCGTCCCCGAGGATGCTGCGGACTGCAGCGCCGGCTTGTCCAGGACCAAACGTTGCCTTGAGGTCGACCGTGATTCTTGGTTTCAGCACAACAACGATGTCATCTTTTTCAATGCGCGGCGTGTTCTGCGGCCGCCACCGGAGTTGCTTGGAGCTCTTCAAGGCTGCGTTCAGCGCACTCCCGCCCTGCGTATGCGCAGAGCTAGCCGGTGCCTGTTGCTGGGTGGCACCAGCACCAGCGTCCCTCGATGCCGCTGCCGCGTTCTTCTTTCCGCGCCAGACGCGGATCATATCTTGTAGGTAGTCGTCCTCCGTTGGTAGAGGATCTTCGCCTTCAGTCGTATCCTCGGATTGATGGGTATCCATTGTTACGATCTGCAAGGACTGCGGGTCGTATCCGGTGACTTGATTTTGAGCCGCCAGAGCCGAGGGATCCCCGACCGGGGCCATCGCAGGCCCCGGCGCCGTTAGGCTTAGCACCACCGCGGCGTGACGAAAGCTTCAAATGACCGAAAAGTGGTCGAAAATTGGCCCCACCTTAACAAACGTGGTGTAGACGGGTGCCGCTGAGGTTCCTGGAGACGATAATACCAGGCTTGCAGGGGAAAAAGTTGGTGTATCGCAATTGATTGCGATTTGTCACGGAGCCGACGCGGTATGTGACCGCTCCCGTCACCGACGCTAGCGCCCCCCGTCTTGGAGGAGCGGTGACCGGATAAAAAGGAACCTGTAGAACGCTCGCGCGCACGGTTTCCGCTTCGGCGCTTCCTCTTCCGTCCGTAGGTACGTGACGTCTGAATGAATTTAAACCAAAGTCATTTCATGACAGACATATGAAAGCGCGTGACACGAAGGAAGGCGCAAGTTCTGAAAAGTCGCCGGAAAAGGCTCGCCAACTTTCCAGCGCATCTTCATATATGGGACGAAGTGGTGGACTAGTTGGACTGCATGGCACGCTCATTTATGACGAGTTTCGTGACTGCTAGATTGTAAAGCTGTTTCCCCATCGTCACGTAGTAGCCAGAGAAAAAGCTCGTGAGAGGGATCAGTACCTATTTTTGGCGCAATGTCCCCAGTGTTTATAGACTCTCCCTGCCCCTTGCCGTCGCCGCCCTTGCTATGGAGACTGGCATCAATTGTACGTGCACACCCTAAGAGCTCAGCCCATGAGCGTTGAGAGAGAGAAAGGAATTTTAATGAGGGAAAGGTGGAGAGGTCGGCCAGTGGTAACATGGCCCTGGCCTGCTAGCACGTTGAGCTTGCGCGAACTATAAGCACACTAGCTGATTTCTTCTCTAGCAGCCTTCCCGCTCCCAATGAATGTGCGGTTTAGCGTTTCAGAGCGACAAAATGACTATAAGTCCTTAATGGAAGGGTGGAGATCCATTTCCGTCGCATCGGGTTCTTTAACGTGTACTGAAATTGCACAGCACACGTGCGTCTAACGTATTTCGCTTCCAACGAAACACCGATGCCTTGGACAGCATTCAATGGCGTGGCCATGCTGTAGCATCCGAACGTTATCACTGTTAAGCCAGCGCTGCTTTTAAAGGCGCTGAAATACCGGTAGGTCGGCTCTCACTCAATATTGTTACTCGATTTAAGTTCTTGTGCAGCCATCTGGTGTTGTTTAACTTGATGTTGCCAACCGACGAACTCGTTAAATACTGATCTCATGCACTGTATTCTCTGCCGTGTCTGCGTGCTACCAAAGTAAAAGACTGAAGCGAAAAGGACGTTGACATTGCTTTCTCCCTGGGCTGACGCTGCACAGCTACTGCACAAACAGGCAAAAAGACCCATAAAAGCAGAAACATTACAGAGTGTGTTGGAGAAGAAAGATGGCAGGGTACGTTTCAACGAAAAAAAAAAGGTGTATGGGCATCATGCTGTCATGACTGCTGACATGATTGCTCTCTATGTCCTAGCACTCTATAAACTTAACGAAAAAGTGAAGACTCTATGAGATTAATGTCGCACTATCCATATTTATTGTATCTCTTCGTGTGCAGCTCATAGCGAAAGCATCGTTGCTCACGTAGCTTCGAAAGTCTCTTCAAACGTTTCAGCGGACGGCAGTGAACAGTAAGAAGACGGGAGAACAACCCGTGATCTAAAACTGCTTGTAAATTTCAAAGATGAATGTTATGACGTCCACAGTGAACTTATGAACAGCGACGGGACAAGCCGCTGTCTGACATATACAAGAGCGATGACCGAAGGGAAGCCTTTGTGAATAGCGCTGAGAAAAAAGATGCCTCCACATTTCCATCTTAAACTATACGCCTGAGCGTCCATTTCTGAGATGTGTAGCACGTCATCAGTGCCAAATACTGAGACGTGTCACCTTTAGAACAAAAGCCTCGGCGAATGGCCTCCTATAATTTTTGCTGTCCGCCAGCTACCTGCGCTTCATATCAACTGATATAATAACCGCGCCAGTTGGCCCGACTCTGACTAGCCCCAGATAATATTTTCTGGTATTCAGTCATAAAGACCGTAGAAGACAGCCTGTTGCTAACCTTGCGCACAGAATATTAATCCCCCGTCGGTTTTTGTGTCTCAGCCAGATGTCTTCATTCGACGCTTGCTTTATAGGCGATGCCGTTGCGATTTCATTGACGACTGTTCCAAAACTTCAAAGGGCACTTAGAATACGTACGTGCTTTGAAAGCGTGTCATCGTGAGATTTCGACTCCGACGCGTCATCGTGAGATTGCGACTCCGACGCAGGCTGTGCACTGATAAATGAAGCTATAATGCGCCTCCGAACGCTGATTACAAAAACACTGAATCCACAAAGGTCTTAGTGAAGCGCTCGATTCGACTATCTTTCTAAAGCTAGCCTCAAATCAAAGAAACGTGTACTATATGCAGCGAGAAATCCTATGAAACAACCTGCAACGGTGTACGGCAAATGGTTGCATCACACTTTAACAAGAAAATTCGTTCCTGAGGGAAGGTAATGGCGGAATAATTGTTTAACAACTCGGTGGATGCCTCAAATGCACCTCAAGGAAAAAGGTTTAGCGGCTTAGCGTGTCAAAGCCTCTCGGGCTATTAGTTACGGCGTAGAGGAGGGTCTGGATAATTAAGACAGCTTGGGGTTCGTTAACGTGCACTCTTATCGCATAGTAGACGGGCCACTAACATTTCGCCTCCATCGATATGCGACCACAGCCGCTGAGATCAAACCCGTGTCTTTCGGGTCAGCTGTCGAGTCCTTTCCTGTTTATGATCACGATCATCCTCCTCTCCCGAAAATTGTCAACTATTCCCCACATGAAGCACACTATTTATGCCGGTGACATCACTCTGTGGACCACGAACGGCAATGACGGCGGCATAGAGAACACCTTACAGGAAGATTACGCCCAAAATTACGCCCGCACCATCGGACTGTCTTGCTCCCCAGAGGGGTCCAAACTCCTTCTTATCCGACCTAAGAACTGCCGCTCCCCCGCTCTCACATTGCCACTGAATTCAATGGGGACCCGGTACCGGAGCTTGACAGCCTTCGCTTATTGGGCCTGCGCAGCAAGAACGATGGCCAAAAAAAAAAAAATGGCAGTTGGTTAGCTCTGCTTAAGCCTGAATATACAAGCGAAAAGCTGCAGTTATGATTTGTTTGACGTCATGGCTGTCGCAGTTCGCGCACAATGCACTGGGAGCACCACAATAACTGTGTAGGCGAGCGCGTTATTAGCCCGCCTTCCGCATGCGTGGCAACTGTGGTAAACACGTGGCTGCAACGAAAGGGCCAACGGTGGCGAGGAGGCTAGCGTGCAGTAGCCAACTCCTTTGCTACCACTTCTTGGTGTTCTATTCATTCTTCAATGGCGAAAGTCTGCGCCTCTTCTACGGTCGCCGCCGCCGCTCACGTGTTCTCGCAACGCCTTGCGAAAGAACCTTCTCCTCTTGGGACGGCGGCGCCGAGGGTTGGCTCACGCGAAGCGTGGTGTTGACGAGCCTAGTGAAGCTTTTCGATATCGTACCTCACCCCAGTTTCGGGCCATCATAGAGGTATGAAGGAGCGTGACCTCTGTCACCTCATTCATGCCTTCATCCTTAGCCGTGTGGTGTGTACACTATCCCAAACCAACAACTATTCATACACGACGTATATTCTTTGGATGCTTTGATCCACAAGCAATTCAAAGTAGCACTTCATCTTCCTCTCAACGCACCCGCGGACCGATCACTAGGCCTGGGCTTCCACAACAGGCCCAATAAATTAGTCCACACAACCTTCACAGGCCGGTATACCTCGGACTCCCACGGAATCGGAATACCGCCAACGACCCAACCCTCAACCAATTGGCACCAATTTCGAATTCAGGACGTCCCTCCGGTACTATTCTCCGACGGCTATGCGAAGTGGGCAACACAGGTCACCAACATACAGAAACAACACACGCAAACACTTCACACCACCGACGAGATCCCCGCAGTGGACAATCACCTCCTGCATCTGTGGGAGGCGCGCCGGAGCTTAACAAAACGATGGAAGAAACACAAGACGAATCGCAAGCTTAGAGCTCGTATTGCACAACTTACGGAGCAGGCTGCGGCATATGCCACCCAGCTCACAGACACCAATTGGATAGAACGCTGCAACTCGGCAGCGCGTCAGATGAGCTCGAAGGGGACTTGGCGTCTCTTGCGCAGCCTCATCGACCCTTCTCAAACGAAAGGGGAGACGCAAAAACAGCTCCGGCGGGCTCTGCACGGGTACCAAGGTACGACGGCGCAACTTGCGGACACTTTGTGCGACAGGTATCTCTGCCGCACAAACCACCCCGTTGGGCCCGAGTACACGTACTCCACAAGCCAAATCAGGATTTAGACGCCCCTTTTGAGTTGCATGACCTTAAGGCGGCCCTGGCTAAAATGCGCCGAGGTGGGGCACCGGGTCGGAATCGCATAACAGTGAAACTGTTGGCGAACCTCTCCGACTGTGCATATCTCCATTTGCTACAATACATAAATCAGATCTGGGATGGGTGTCCGCTCCCACTCGAATGGAAAACATCCCTTGTAACGTTCATCCCCAAAGCAGGTAAAGCCGTGACTACGGACAACTTGAGACCCATCTCATTAACCTCGTGTGTGGGAAAGCTCATGGAGACGATGGTTCGGGATCGCCTCTCTCCATACATGGAGGTTGGTTGGTTGGTTGGTTTATGGGGTTTAACGTCCCAAAGCGACTGAGGCTATGAGAGACGCCGTAGTGGAGGGCTCCGGAAATTTGGACCACCTGGGGTTCTTTAACGTGCACTGACATCGCACAGTACACGGGCCTCGAATTTCTCCTCCAAAGAAATTCAGCCGCCGCGGCCGGGATCGAACCCGCGTCTTTCGGGCCAGCAGCCGAGCACCATAGCCACTGAGCCACCGCGGCGGCCAATACATGGAGGGTAAGGGCCTCTTTGCAGACACTATGTTCGGGTTCCGCCCGCACATGTCTGCACAGGATGTCCTACTCCAACTACACAGGGACATAATACGACCCACAGCCATGCAACAAAACGACAAGGCCATTCTCTCCCTCGATCTTAAGGGGGCGTTTGACAATGTTAAACATGCCACCATACTCTCTAACTTGAACACCACTAACTGCGGCTCGAAGGTCTTCGCCTATGTCAGAGACTTCCTCTCTGCGCGTCAGGCACTCCTCCGGATCGAGGACGAGGAGTACGGCCCGTACTCTATGGGTACACGAGGTACACCACACGGGGCGGTGTTATCACCGCTCCTTTTCAACATCGCCATGATGCACCTGCCCGGCCGACTGGCTCAGGTAGATGGCATAAAACACGCACTCTACGCAGACGACATTACAATCTGGACCACCGAGGGGAGCCTTGGGGAGATAGAGGACCGCCTTCAGCAGGCCGCCACCATAGTCGAAGCATATGCTGCCGACTGTGGTCTCCAATGTGCTCCCGCCAAATCAGAGCTTCTACACGTCAGGACAAACCACAAGGACAACACGTCTCTACACATATCTCTGTCAGGCGGTCCCATCAGAGAAGTGGCGGAGCTCCGGATCCTGGGTCTGTTCATCAATAACAAACTTAGGTCGGACTCTACTATAGCGAAACTAAAGAGCATAGGTGAACAGGTAGGGCGCATGATCCGCCGTGTTTCCAACAAGCGGGGTGGTCTGCGGGGCAGGGACGCGCTACGGCTCGCCTATGCCTTCGTGACCAGCCGGATCCTCTACGCCGTGCCGTACCTACGCACCACCAAACAACAAGACGAGCGCATTGACGCCATCATCAGGAAGGCAACAAAGCGAGCACTGGACCTTCCGGTGGCTACCTCCAACGCCAAACTGAAGGTGTTGGGAGTGGTAAACTCCTATCAGGAGTTGCGGGAGGCCCACCTCGTGAACCAATATACGCGGCTATCGCAGACGGTGCCTGGGCGCCGCCTGCTAAACCACTTACACATCCAACACACATGCATACCAGAGGGGACGGAGAACATCCCGGTGCTGTGGCGCCACATGCTCTTGGTCGCTCCGCTCCCGCGTAACATGGACATGGCTTCACATGAAGGCAGACGACAAGCGCGGGTTCGCACGCTTGAGAGGCAATATGGCTATAAAGAGGGCGTCTATTACGTGGACATCACAGGGCCGTCGCCCGCGAGATTCTTCACGGCTGCCGTAGTCCACCGGGGAATGAATGTCGATGGGCTATCTTTTCAGGCCCCAAATTCAACACGAGCGGAGGAAGTCGCAATAGCTCTCGCTGCCGCCGATCCAAAATCGAAAACGGTTATCACAGACTCTCGCCGGGCCTGTGAACATTATCTTGCAGGCGAAATATCACCTCTGGCCTCGCAAATTCTAAGACGCGCTCTCGCCGATCCAACTCGCACAAAAGTGATCTGGGCTCCTGGCCACCAGGGTCTACGAGGCAATGAGGCCGCTGATGCGGCCGCCCGAGCGCTCACACACCGGGCTCCTCATCCTAGCTCTCATGGCTCAGAAGCTCTTAAACCGCTTCTGCGGTTCCGCGAAATCCTAATTTATTATTGCGAAAGCCACCGTCTCTACCCGGCACCTGCCAAGGGGCTGAGTAAGGCGGAGGAGCGAACTCTGCGGCGCCTGCAGACAGGAACCCTTCTCTGTCCTGCAATAGCAAAACACTTCGATCCGAACACAGATGGGCGCTGCCCGCACTGTGGAGAGATCTGCGATATCTTTCACATGGTGTGGGCATGTACTCAGAATCCTCACCTTCCCCCCTCCCCCACCCCCACCCGAGAGGCATGGGAGACTGCCCTCCTCAACTGCTCCACACTGGAGTCCCAAAGGGCTCTGGTCAAGCGGGCGCGAGACGGGGCCTCGTATGCGGTGTCCCGGACTAAGGATACCGACCATGCAGCAGGGTTTTTTTTATTATTATTATTTTTTTAACCCTGAAGCTCTCTTTGATTAAAGTTTTCACCACCACCACCACCCTCGCCATCCCACGACCCCTTCACCAGGAGCTGCTTATCAAGCCGCTCCAGAGGAACATACATCCGTCCTAGCAGGAGCAACGCCGCAGAGCCCGTGTGTAGGCCCACCACCGAGCGTACAGCTCCCAGCCGGACGCCGTATGGAAGGACGCTGCCTGCACGGGTGATCAAGCGACAGCAGCTGTGGTGGACTCTTCATCCACCCTCCTCACACTACCGCTCTCCCCAGGCAGCTTCCAAGAGTCTGCAGAGGAAAACGCCATTGCAGTTGCCATCACCACCACGAAAGTCCGGTCCATTTAAATACTCCAGAATTGCGATTCTAAGTTCTGCTCGAGGCCGAGTCCATGGGCGCTATGCTGGAAGGCCCGAGTTTGCTGAAACTCGGAATCTTCCCGAGCTCTGGCGACGCCCTCAGACGAGTACACTAATGGTAGGAAGATGAAATCCCACCCTCGTCACGCCTCCAACATCATTGGGTTATCTGGATATATTCCGTGCTTTATCATCACATCGTCGCAACCTCTTGGGCTTCTTGGGCGGTCTACCAAGAACGGGTCACGTGAGCCAACCGCCGGTGCACTTTTCATTTGTGTGTCGCTCCACCAAGTGCATTGCGTGTGCAATTAGACAAACGAGGTTAGTTGAATTTTATAATGCACTTAGTACACTTTTATAAGCATTTTATAATGTTCAAGATTTGGATTTAAAGCGCTTTAGAGTGATTCATGCATTATTAATTTTTGCTTTGTACCGCGAGGGAACGCTACCAACGCTACGGTCCCGTCATCAGCTGACTGCCAACGGCGACGAGGTAGATAGCGTAAACGGCGCGGCGTAGGGCGTCAACAAACAGTCACTGCATTACTTAGACATGAAACCAAAGGTCGCCACTTTTCCTCGGGTTCTGAAGTTTTTAAGGTAAGATTCGTAATGACGGTCTTTGAGAAGGCGTTTATAGACACATGTCTCAAGTGAGCCCGCGAAAATTTGAAATAGACCGCGAAAATTTAAACGCGTTAGTTCGTGCTTAGAAGCAAAGCCACGCCTCCACCGTGGGAAATTTCTGTAGTAGTAGCACGGCAGGAAGCAGCTCCACACCACCTCCGGCGAAAAAGGCTAGGTCGGGACGGCATGCTTCCGTTCGCTAGAAATTACAGCTGCTTGACTTTCTTGAGCAGCATCCCCGTTTAGCAAGACCGAGCAGCGACTTATCGTCATCTTTTACGGGGTGCGAAAGAGAGCGGTTGTGGCGAGAAGTTGCAGAGCTCCTCAATGAATTGGAGCCCGCAGTAAAAGATGCAGCAGGTTGGCGACGATTTTGATCACAACTCGTCGCACAAACTAAGAAAGACGTGAGCGTCGTGTCGGCCGCTACTAGGTAAGTTAGACTGCTGTTGTTATTTGTAAACAAAAAACGACAGTTCCTTTGCCATTCTGCGTTATGTGCGCAATGAAATTCACTTCATTCGTAGTACTCCTTAACTGTGCCAGCATACAGTCGCGAGGCGGCGCTATCACTTTTATTTTTAGCAACTTTTGTTCACTTTAAACGCACTGGAGTAAACGGGTAGGTAGATAGGAAGGAATAGTAGCAGTGGTGGTCGTGTAGTAATTTTGCACGGGTAACTTTTCATCTGGGGATTGCTTTTGCATGACGTCCACTCATACGCGTTTTGTTCTCAATTTCAGTGAAACGGGTGGTGGAAAGCTGCCCAATATTGGGGGAAGGTTGCTTGCATTGGTTGACCTTGAATGTGTGGCGGGTTGCGGGCCTTCACTGCTCTTGAAGGACCCTACACTGGTGAGTGCAGAACAGTGTGTGCAGCAATTTTAATGTGAAGTGTTTTTGCCGAGTGCACAGTGGCTTTCTTTGCCAGGCATCTAGGCACTTTCATGAAGCAGCCAGTAACGAGAAATCCAACTTTTGAATATCAGCGTAGACCAGTTCTGCCCGAATGAAATTAAAAGGTAGTCAATATGCATCTTGAGAAGCTGCTTTGTATCAAAGGCTGGGAAACCTTGCTGCATATTCGAGGTTCTACTTGATGGCATTCAATAAGGCACCTTTAGCATGGTGTGTGTGCCCATCACGCACACGTGAGGTTTTCTGTATCTCCTCTTTGGGTTTGCCCACTTATTTGGCCTCTATCCTGTTCAACCGCATTATTTGGGCCAGGCATTGCACTAAATTCGATCAGTCTACAAGGATGAGACTGACGCTAAGTCGTGATTACAACGTAATGAAAATGGCTTGACGAGGACGACGGGATGGTTATGATGTGACAGCACCAGTGTAAGGGCAGCAGTGCAATGCTTGAAAGCATGGTGAGGACAGCATGCAAATTAATGATTGGCTGTTGCCACTTGTCCTATCCATTTCTGTCATTGTTGTCTTTCCTGAAACAAGAACGCTTTCCATCACGCAGGCTTCAGCTGAAGTAGTGTCGCCACCTAATGGTTACATATGTGTAAGTTCACCATGCAGGCACAGTGCATAGAGAGCATAAACTCTTCCATTTTCACTCACCTACAAAATGACATATATAGGGATGAGAAAGCAATTAACGCATCACTGCACAGCTTGTACTCAACAGAAAAGTATGATCAAATAAGCGCTTTAATACACTTTAAACAGATTGCTACATTTGCTTTTCTTTATGCATCTTACGCACTTCTTTTCACAATGTTTTGCAGGAGCCATAGCCCTCGACCAGCCAGTCGAACACCCAAGCAGTCTCATTTCAGCACTCAATATCAGGCATGTCATGGGAGTGTTGTATGAAACTTGTGCGCCAGATTTGAGAGTCGGTCAATCACAACTCACTGCTCTCTGTTAATTGCCAGCTAGTAGACGCATTCACCTTGTTCTCTGTGATGCCGCCGCGCAGAAGAAAACGCTCCTTAACAAAGGCACGCTCGGCCGCAGTCATGGGGAAAGCGAGCCACCACTTATGCCCAGCCGCGTCAATAAGTGCGTCGGAGACGTTTCCTAACACAGCCGCTCACAGTGGTTTGGTGGCGTCCAATAAAGCGGTCTGCGCCGACGCTCCCCTGGAAGCTCCCGGTCACGAAGAACCGGAGGGTGCAGAGGATTTGCTCTTGAGGCCCGGTACGCACTCTCCGGAGGCGTGGGTCGTCGCCTAACTCTTTACACAAGCATCGTACCGATGTTTTGGAAAGGCGAAAATATCGCTGGAATTCGTCGTCGGCCATGGCAGTAAACGGGTCCAGTCGGCCGTACTGACATTTGCCGTCAGAGGAAGCGATGACCCAGGCTGCTGCTGCTGCCGCCATGACAGTCCCGAGATGAATTCGGGGCACTTCACCGTTCACGAGTTTAGCTCCGAGTTCACCTGTCAATCAAAACCATTGGTCACGCCCCCGGCGTGCCGTACATAAATTATAGGCGTACGCGCTATGGGTGGGCCACTCCCAACATCCCTGCCGGCTACAGGTACGCTGCGCGGCTGTGCTGATTGCTGACAGACATCGACGATGTTGACCATCGAAATATAACCGGCAAAACGGACGTCATCGCTGATTAATCTAAGCACCTCTGCGAAGGATACGAAAAGTGGCGACAGCCGCCGATTTCTTCGCTCGCATAACAAGATTGCACGACACTACAGCCTGTTGCAACCACGTGAGACACAGCACAACGCTGACGGCGCGTCACACCTGCTTGCAAGTCGTCAAACACGGAGCACGATGACGAAACGGTGCTTGGCCGTCCTTTCATCGGTCATAAAGCTCAGCATCAATGTGTCAAACACATCCGGGATCGACAAACGGTCGCTGCTCTAGACCCAGTGCAATAAAGAGTGTAATTTCCAGCATGCAAGCACTGCGTACTTCACAACCGTAACACCTTTCTCTGTTATAAGTCCGATTCCATCATCGGACTTATCGGATTCCATCATCGGATTCCATCATCGGATTCCATCATCGGACTGCGATGTCACTGCGGTATACAACGGCGATCGACGTTAGTGACAAAACCAGTCCGCAAAACCTTGAAGTGCGCGACGTAAACAAATACTACGCAGATACGCGCGCCACCACCTTCACAACTTTTAGTCAGCGTCTGATGACATAGAATGAGTTGTGTCGCTGGGTAGCACGCTCTTCGCATGCGCAGTGCCCTAAAGAGGCGTCACACACAACAGGCATACGTAATGAATCATTGAATACAGCCAAACAGCAATTCTTTTCTCAAACCGCATTACATCCTCTCGCACGGCCAATTTCTACCGCTGAGACTCGCCAAGAGCGCACTAAAAGCTATGGTTGGCCATAGCAGGGTGCGGCAGCGGCCGTGGCAGCGGAGAACTCCACCTGAGGTCGATGCAGAGAGCAGCAGTGACGCGGGGGTGCAGTGCAGTTCAATTTTTTGCTTTTGTGTATTATGCAAGCCAAAAGATGCATGGCTGTTGTATTTTGATATACGACACAATAAAAAATATTATCACAATGGCCGAAAAATAAGACATATTCAGCGTGTAGTAGTTGCCTAGTCTTTCCAGTCGAAGGCAGCGCTACCGGCGGCGTGTCAGCGCAGGAGCTCTCTCTTTTTCGGCACGGTGGGCTGCCGCTCTAGTTCGTATGCAAGCCACGCTGCAAGCTATGGCCTCACTATCGCCACTAGCGGCAGAAAGTGTCAAATCTTTGTTAATTGCCTAAAGCTGTGCTTTTCAACCACGCTTTATTGGATTCAGATTTGAAAATGCATTTGGGAATTAATAAAACGTTCATAATATTATCTGTTGCTTTTTATCGTATTCGAGAGAAAAGAAAGGGTTGATACAAGAGTGCACCTAGTGCGCACTGTTCGTCTTCGAAAATGGAGAGACAGATAGAGCCTGAAAGAGAAGACACGCCTTCGACGCGCCCGAAAAGGCGTGTCAGACAGCTAGCGGCGAGTGTGCAGATAGATAGCAGAGAAGTCACGGTTTGACGATTGCTGATATGGCGCTGATAACTTCAGGTAGCGCTGCGGCCTGGTATTGCGCAGTGTATTGTGTTTGAATAGTGAAACAGGCGCGCAGGGTGCGCTTGTATCGCCTTTACGTGGCTTTATCTCTACATTTTATTGTCCGCTGCCTGCGCACGTTCCGCGCTATCTTCGTTCACTGACTGCCGTCATCGCAAAATCGGATGAAACTCGGGCGAGCGCCAAACTCGGGCCTTCCGGCATAGCGCCCCATGTCCCTGTTTTCGGCATACTCGGCTCGCCTGATGCACCCCCACCCCGCCATATGGAGCTGATATGGGTGCCTGCGCACTCCGGGAATTAAGGAAACCAGGCCGCCAACATTTTAGCCCAAGGTTCTTTAAACCGCGCTCAGATGGCGTGGGATCGGGGATTCACGATGGAGCGCATGCACTCATTCAGCGAGCTGACGCAGGCCTACTGTAGCTTGCACCAGCTCTACCCTTCGCCCCACCCCTCCCTAGATAACAAACACGCAACACTCTCGAGCAGACTACAAACACACTCTCTCCCCTCTCCCCTTACCCTACCCCACTATCATCCCTCCTTCCCACTCCTGCTTGCATCCTATGCCCAGAACCCTTCAGCTCTTCCCTCCACATCTTTTCCCTCTGGCCGGCGGACCCTCCTCCGCGGGACCTAGAGAACCTCAAGACCTGGGAGGACTGGGAGACCCTGCTGCGCTCGGAGGACCAGGCCCTGAAGACCATCGCCACCGGCCGGGCAGTCAGTGTTATGGATTTTAGGAACATAAACACTTGAGTGCAATGCCGTCGTGTGGGGAGCCAGAGCGTGCCCCGAATTTCTTTCAAGTAATAGTTTTTTTTTCTCTCTCTCTCTAGAACCCTTTAATCCCTGAGCCAGAGCGGCGGCTTAAGGGAAGAGCCAGAGTCTGGTTTGACATACAGTTAAAAGAGCATATGCCGATGGTTCGAATCTCTGTCGCAAAATAGCCTCCAACGTGTTTAGGACACGTTAGCTATACGGAACGAGGAAGCGTATGACACCAGCCAGAACACTACGACAGACGGTTACTGAGAGTTTTGGTAAGAATGTAGGCGGAAAAACTGGCACTACTTTGAGGTCAGGCAGCGAGCGTATAGACAGAAGAACGTCGTGTATATGATTGCATGAAATGGCGGTGCTTGGCTTGCTTTGCGCGTCGTATGGCCACTTGGTGACGTCCACCTATTTTTCTTGCCATCGCTGGGATTTTTTGTACCATCTATGAGTGCACGAACTAACACAGACCGGCAGTTTTTCTGGTAATGGGGCTAGTAAGACATTCGCCTTGAATTTATTTTTTCGTAAGCACGCTATATTAAACAACAAAGATACTGTGGTCTCGTTGAAACAAGCGGATTGAATTCTGAATTTGTTTTTTTAATAAACAACGGTGCTCATTCCGATGGCTTGAACCTACCAGGCTTCCTGACCTGACAGCTGACACACCAGGAACATTTTATTTTTGTTGGATAAAAAAAAAAGATGTACACCATAATTTAGGGTGGGCTCCCAGAAGCACTCCACCAGTTTTAAATCCACCTGCAAAATTGTCTTTCATTACCTGACATCTTCGTTTCTTAAAAAGTTGGACTTACTTTTGAGATATTTACAACGCTCAATCGTATATTATAATATCTGCTGGCAAAGCAACAGACCCGATCCATGGGCGGAAGCCGAGCGATTTACTCTACAACAAATAATTTAAGCGACCTGTCTGTTGACGTTTCGCAGAGAAGGAAGGACAGCATGTGTACATCCAATAAGATCACATATTCTTGTTCCTTTGAAAATCCATTCAACAGTTTTGTATTTGTTCAGAGCAATTGCTAATTTTAGGATTTTTGTTACCATGGAGATACCTTTAACTCCTTGTTGTGAGCTACACTGAAACTTTCTTTCCTGTGCAGTAGTAATAGCAGTAAAAACGTTAATTGACAAAGAGGAGCTTGGAGCACGCAGGCTCCAGCACGGCCTCACTAAATTCAAACGTTCATGTTCCTACGGTCCATTTTTCTGCGGAGCGGGTCCTAAGAGCGTAGCATGGTCAAACTCAAAGTCAAATTTTTCTCAGGCTGTGGCTAGAGTTCCGTCGAGACGGAACTACAATTTGCGCTAGAGTTCCGTCCGGACGGAACTACAATTTGCGCTAGAGTTCCGTCCAGACGGAACTGCATGTAGCGATGGGGTTCCGTCCAGACGGAACTGTATCTGACACCATACAGTTCTGTCCAGCATTATCTGCCACAACAGTTATGTCAAGACGGAATTAAAGCTGGCGTTAGGGATTTGGCAACCAGTTTGCTTGCAGATTTTTGCATGTTAATTTAAAAAAGTGGCAATCCTGTTGCGCCTAATGTGTGACAGGATATTTTGCTGCATGATTTTATTTTCCGAGCAGTCAGTGAGAAATGGCAATAGAACGAGTTTTGGCTTGGGTTTGTTGGTGCATTTGCATAATGCTTGTTGGCCGTTTGTGTACATCTTAGTCTTTTTCGCGCTACGTCATCTTGCAGCAAAAACAGCGACAGGGCTTCACATCACTTCGCGAAGAGTTTCTGCGCTCTGCTTTTAACAGTGTCATTTTACCGATCCTGCATGCGTGCACGGAAGTTAATTATACCTTCGAGGATGTAACTGCACGTAGTACGCGGACAGATATTTTGGTGTCGTATACATGCGTAGACAGAACACCTGGATACAACTTTGTCAAGTGGTTATTCCAGAGGCAAAGAAATGCTTTATGTGGGTAGAAATTACCCATTTTGTATAGTATGGATGGACAGAACTCTAGCTGCAGTAAATATTCCGTCTGGACGGAACTGCAGCTGCAGCAAATGTTCCGTCTGGACGGAACGCTAGACACTCCGTTTTCTCAGCGTCAACGTCCACTGGAGAGGTGAGATGTTTAGGGGGGGGGGGGGGGGGGGCAAACAAAAAGCTTAGAAGGCTCGACAAAGGCCTGCACCCTGTTTGCAGGTGGCAGAGTGATGCAGAGCCGACATTATATAAAGTCGATGCAAGCATAAAACAAGCAAATGATAAAAAAAAACACCCAGTCCTTCCAGCTGTTGAGGTGCTCCAGGCCCCGCGGGGTACGAACCGCCGGTCATTGGAATAGAATGTGGGCGAGGGTGGTTGTGTGGTGTTTGCAGAGGGTGTAAGAGGTTAGATGGTAACGAGTCCTAATATAAGTGGATCGGAGGGTTTGTATCTCGAGGAGCGCCATGAGATGTGGTGGTCTGTCATGGTTTGGGGGGGGGGGGGGGGGGGGGGTGTAAGGAGGCAGAGCTCTCTCTCGGCTCGGAAGGCCTCAGTAGGCTCACTGAAAGTGTGCATCCGATTCCGATTACGGGAGAGCTTCGAAGCGAGGACCACCTGTTCCCGGCGTATCAGACCTCAGGCTAAGCTTCATTTCACTTTATTAGATTAAAAAGGCCACTTTGGAGATATTACATAAGCATGTAGGCGACCTCGTTCCGGGTTCCCCGAGTACGCAGGAACTCAGAACAGCTGCACGGTGGTGGGCAGGGTTCACACCGGGCGAGGTAAGTATGCAAATAGCAGAGACATGAATTCACGCGTGTGAGAAACTTAGCAGTGTAGTTTTTCGATCTGTGGTAATATAACGGGCTTCTGTGTGAGAATTCGCAAGTGCGATGGCTGCCTCCTTAGCCACTTCTGAGGAGGTAACCGAGGGAAGGGTAAGAGCAGCAAGATACTGAAGGGTGTGGTCTACCACAGCTTCCGCTGCTTCCTCGTCCGATCATGATCGGGAACCCTTACGGCATAAGTCTCGGAGCCTTAATATTTATAAAGCGTCTTCGCCCTTGCTCGGCGGCGGGGCTCGTTGTGTTGCGGGTGGGTGTTTCTTGGAAAGGGCTCAACGAGAAGGTTAGAGTGGAGAGGGCATGATATGGAGAGGAGTGCGAGGATGTTTTGCCGGGACTTGAATGCCGAGAGCGCTGAGTGTATCGAATATAGTGGGTTCTGCCGTGTCATCAATCTTTCAAAGGAAACATTGTCACCTTAACGTATTATGCTATTGGTGTACAGTGAAAAAATGTAAATAATTCTAATTTCCGCTCGCAGAACAGCATTAAATGCTAACACCGAACGTGTGTTTTTTAACATATAAATCAAAGAAAGGTCACACACAAAGTTAAGTGAACAAGGGTCCGGGGGGAGCCCAAATGTGCTTAGCCTGTGCTGCGTGCTGATGTACCCCCCTCAAACGCTGAACACTTTATTTTTTGTCCTCAAGAATCCCAGTTTCCTTCGCCCTCTCTTCCAAAGAAAGCTCAAAATGTTGTTTGCCAGAGATGCAGCAAGGCTAATGACTAAAAACAATCTGCAGACATAAACAGAAGGACAAGGGCGAAATATCTGTAATATTATTAAACTGGCAGGAGAAGGATGAGCTTGAATTTTAAACTTCATTTACTATATCGCCTGCACATTTGCTCCCCGTTGTATTGCTTTAGGGAATCAGAAATCATAGAAACACTGTAAATCTATTCATGCTCTGTCTACCTATTTTTTGTGAAACTCTCCATTCATGTGAAGGTTTGAAAATAGGACTTGCAAATAATGATAAATTTTTACTTCATAACCTTTATCCAAGATTCTAAGTGTCTGGGATCACAAGGCTTGGTTTGGTTTTTTGGGGTTTAACGTCTCGAAGCGACTCAGGCTATGAGGGACGCCGTGGTGAAGGGCTCCGGAAATTTCGGCCACCAGGGGTTCTTTAACACGCACTGACATCGCACAGCACATGGGCCTCTAGAATTTCGCCTCCATCGAAATTCAGCTGTGGCGGCCGGGATCGTACCCGCGTCTTCGGGTCAGCAGCCGAGCGCCGTAACCACTGAGCCACCGCGGCGGGGCGGATCACGAGGCAATCGATCACAAGATGATACTATTGCTTCCTGCCTTCATGCCCAAATTCATAACAGCACATTTTCTGACAACTTTACTAGCATTTCTGATGTACGTACATATGACAGATACCCTTCGTTAGAAACATGTAACACAGCGCCCTTTAGTTGCTCGTGTATATGCTGGCACTCATGTTATCAAAGAACTCAAAGCCCAAGTAAAAAGTGGTTTTTTTTACTTTAACATGATGCTCTTATAGAATGCGTGACATCATGCAGGCGTAATTTTAACCAAATTGTTCTAGCAAACTCAATCCAAACAACTGAACGAGAGGACAATTGGCAAGGTAACTCCAGTTTCATGTCCTGCCGCGAAAAATCGATCTATAGTCCCTGTTCTGCTATTAGTGCTGCTAAATTGTTCCAATATAATTTTTGAAAATTTGTTAAATTCCTCCGAGAGAACTCACTTGTATTGTAGCATCAATACAAAACAGTTTTTAGAAATTGTAGTGTTGTGAAACTCAGTTAATACCCTGTACACACTCAGTGCTCCATATTTTAAAGCAAATACTACTGATACTGTTTTCAACACTAACTTCCAGGACTAAATAAAATATTTTCTTTAACGTATTGAAATCGATAGAGCTTTGTTTCATAAACCCTCAAGGTTCCTTTCTGGCAAAGTTTGTAAGTGACATTTTGCACAGACACCATCATTTGTTACAAAAGACTCAGTCCTCGGGCTTTTTCGCTTCCAGACGATATTAATAATATCCCCTGTCTCATAAGCCCCATATTGTAATTTTCACCCACAGCTGCGTAATTTTCAGGTAGATAATGAATGCTAATGACATTACTACGGTCAGATATAACCACCGTACATCTTATGTACACTGATGGCTGCGGCGCAAATCAAGATGTCCGTGAAGAGGCAGGCAACGTGCGCCACTTTCCCTGTCCTTTTCAGTGCGCTTGCCCCCGTGTTTGGGAGTTAGGCCTATTGCGCTTTACTTGTTCTGGGATGCACAGTCGTGTAAGCCTTCTGTGACATCAAGGAACAAGCTGATGGCCTGTTCGCTGATGAAAAATTTACAGCTACGCGGAAGGGCGCTTGTGTTGCTTCTCCGTCTTCACTCATAAGAGCGGCATCCATGGATTGTGGCTGTGTGATGGGAAAAGGAAAAATTCCCGTTCTGTACCGCTTTAACGCAGTGCTATAGAGCACGTAATCCTCATTTGGCCTAAATACGCAAATCGGCAGTCAATTTTTTTCAATTTCATTGTGTACAAGTACGCTGGTTACCACTTTTACAGCACTAAGTTTGTAACAAGGCATGATTGCCAGTCTCACAACTTCCCAGTTCAGACAGGCGCACTGTCGCACCGGTGCCTAGGATAAGCACAGCAGCAACGGGTGAATAGGCGAAGAGACACCTACGGGAACGAATATTAAGCAGTCCAAGATAAAACGCAGTGACTGACCTAGATTTATTGCACGCCGTAAGTAAGCAAACGAGGCAAATCTAAATGGCTTTCGTAGGTCGAAGAAGAATTAGGATTGAAATGCCCCAAACTTTTATGCTCACATCGGTAATAGTCCAAGAATCAATTCCACAAAATTTGGGGAAGGGAGGTGTCGGGCGAACATGTACCATGTTTAACTGCCGCACTGCGATGGCTATCATGGTGCTTTGATTTCTGGAGAATTTTTTAGCTTTCTTTTGGATGCCATGCACTGCGTGAAGAGGAGAAGCTTGTACGCGATAACAATAATATTACAAAGAAATCAGCGCAGTGGGTTATAAGAGTGTACGGCTCGACGATGCTGGAAGTTCGACTGCCGTGTGCCGCCACGGTGTACAATTTTCTTTCTCTGAGACTTGGTGGCTGCTCATATATTATGCTCTCTTGGACTCTGTGTGGCTACGTGATTCAGTTCTTAGTTTTCGGTATTCAGGTAGCTTTCAGAAAGTCCGGCTCTTAGAAGCCACCATTGCCTGGATGAATTGAGCACTTAATGTCTATTCGTACTGCGGCGTGACAAAGAAATGAAATTCTAATAACAACGACCTCCTCATGGTCACGTCTGACATTTTGCTTCATGACAATGTGGCTCAGCGTGGGGTCTGTAAGTTGACTAAAGCGGTAGAATATAAATTTCAAGGGAAAACGAAGCCTTTAGTATGTGATAGCAACAAACATCTACTATGCAAGATTTCAAGAACCACGCGTGAAGACCACTAAAAAGGCAGATAATCTTGGCGACCTTTAAACGGCTCGTATTGGGTACACTGAAGCCAGCGCAGCAGTTGCCTCAGGGAACAATGTGCAGGCATTTGTTAGATGTTATAAAACGTACTAAGCTATAATAAATTTTTGAGCAGGCCTTCGCTCTGCTGGTGCCCACTGTGAAAATGGAGGGAGAAAGAGAGGACAGCGAAGTGCTTTTGCATTTCCGCTCTTAAGCTTACTTGAGTGAAATCTTGTAATCTTTTTTCTTTATTCCGTGGAGAATTCCACGGCACCGGGATTCGAACAACGGCTCCCAAACCAGGCCCAACAGATATATCCCGAAGGATACCTTGGCTGCTTCATCCTGTGCTTAATCCCTTCCTCACAGGTATAGTTCAGGTAACAAACTCTGACTCATTACTAAGACATACTTTTATTACACTGTTTCTACCCACTTATCACCTTACACCTCCACTCGCAGAGCGTCAATAGGACTTAAGAGCATTTGATGGCAACTCACGCCCTATAGTTCCACCAGATACTGGTTTATAACCATCCAGAAGACGTGCAAAGACAGGTAAAAGCTGTTTAAGCCATTAGCGGCGTCTTACAGCCGTCCTATCTAAGCGTTTACAATTGCAGAAAAGTGCCCAAAAACAAAGGCAGCTTTTCGCAAGCTCAGAGATTTTGATGTTGAGGCTAAGAATACATTTCCACAATATTAATTTAACGATCCTGAAGAATGAGAGTATTGACATAACTTCCGCGTTCAAAAATTTATCTGGCAATTGTTAAAACTCATGGTTTAACAATTGCAAATTGCCAGAACCAGTGAAGGTGCACACAGAACAGGGTTGTCCCTTTACCGTATTATGGGAGACATGCTGAATTAAGGAGATGCAGTATATTTTCACAGAAAGCATCACTTCCTCATGTTTGACAAATGAAAGTGCCCAATACACTTGTCTGGCACCAAAGTCTAATTCCGGATGAAAATTCTGAAGCGGCACGTGTGTCCAGAATACCTGGCAGCCATTAACTTCCGGCAGGACTCATATCCTAGACGCGAACGCGAAAAGTGCGAGGCACTGCCTAAGGATGTTCTATTTTAAAACTAAGTTATAAGCCGCACATAATAAAATGTGTAGTGCTTGATATCATAATAGCGAAACTGTGTGGCAGGAGAGACATAGAACACAATGAAAAAAGACGTGTCCATATGCAGCTGCTACAAAGCAAGTGAACAAAAGTTAGGATGTAAAAACTCTGGCGTCAACCATACCGCTCACTGTTTTTCTAGCCTACAAAGGTTGCTACAAAGGTTATGTTCTATGCATACGTATGTGTGTACATATTGTGACACCACGAATATGACCCCCAGAAAAGCGATTCCTCTGCCACAAATGATTTCTTGTTCTGACAACATTCAGAGGCGTGACATTGTCTTGATATGAAACTCTAAGCAAGTGTTTTTCAGCTGGTTGATATTAGCTTCGAAACCGCAGAGCACATTTAAAAATTAGGGGAGCACTTTGTTGACCTAAAGTGCGGTGAGGCGGAAGCCTTAGGCGCGCGGTTGCTGCTTGTGTCACTGATGTGTGGTTAAGATTTTGAGCTTCGCCTCTGAGTGGAACGCGACAGCGTCTTGCAACGCTGCCAGGGAGCCCTCCAACCCTGCTATCCCCCCTCACCCCAACCCAACCCGGGAGGACTGGGAGGCGACCCTGCTCGGCTGCTCTGACCTGCAGGCCCAACGGGCCTTGGTCGCGCGAGCCTGGGCGGCGGCCGATGCCACTGGGGTCCCGAACTAGGGACCTCCACCTAGTATTTGTAAGGGCTGGCCCCCTCTGGGTCAGCTCATGCATAACCTCCTGTATTATAGCTGTACATAAATGTTTTCCACCACCACCACCAGGGAGCCCACAGAACGCCATCGCCCGTTCGGCTGTACACCGTGTTCGTCGGTAAATTGGTTTTTGGGGAAAGGAAATGCATCTGTATCGCGTATATCGGTGGACACCTGAACCTACCCGTAAGGGAAGGGAGGAAGATGGGAGTTAACGAAGACACCGTATTCACTAGACGCGCCTTTGTTCATTCCAAACCATCGGGCTGGCATGGCGGAGGGGTAGCGTGCTCATCTCGCACTCTGGAGACCCAGGTTCGATTTCCCACCTCGACCAATTTCCTACTCGATTTTATTTATTTATCTGGTCTGACTAGAAAGGTTAATTAGGGCAATTGGTTAATTAATTATTTAACTAAACTCAGACGCTCCAAGTAAATTGGTTGCATGGTTACTAGGAGGAGGAGGAGGTAAAATTTATTAGAGAAGAGGTCTTAGGCGCGGATTGGGGTCATGTTCCCCTCCCCGCGGTGGGCTCCTCTTCTAGGCCGGACGCCAGGTGGCCGACCGACGATGTCGTTCGGCGACCTCTTCGGCTCGCTCTGTGGCTCGGAGTTGAACCTCCTCGTCCGAGCTGAGCAGCGCGGCCTCCCACTGAGATTGGGTAGATAGCTGCAGACTGTGCGATGGCTTGTCTTGAGTACATGAGTATAGGATGTGCGGTGTGTCTGCCTTTTGGTGCCCACAGAGAGAACAGACGGGGCTGTACTGCTCCGGGAAACATATGGAGTACATGTATGGATTAAAGAAAGTGTCTGTTTGGAGCTGCCACCAACTGACTTGTGTTTTACTGAGGGATTTATGTGGTTCTGGGAAGATCTGTCTTTCTTTCTTGAAGTGGGTAGTAATTTCTTTGTAGGTTGTCATTCGCTCCTTGGCCGACCTGAGCTCGGGGTAGCGCACCTCCCGGTTAACCACGAATCCTCGGGCAAATTGGTGCGCCGCCTCGTTTCCAGGATTGTCCGAATGGGCGGGGACCCAGATCAATGTTATCTGGCGGGTATTGGAGATTTTTCGTAAGATTTTGATGGCTGCTGAGTGGGCCTTTCCTTTTGCAAAATTTCGAATTGCTGTTTTCGAGTCACTTATGATGTATTTGGCAGTGGTGGAGGTAATGGCTAAAGCTATGGCAGCTTCTTCGGCCTCCTCCGGAAATTTTGTTTTATCTATTGTCGCCGATGCAAGGGGAGAACCTCGATGATCGACAACTGCCAGAGAAAAGGCGTCTCTGTCCGCATGTTCTGCCACGTCCACGTGCGCCGTGTCTTTCTGAACTGAAAATCTTTCGTGAAGTTTTTGTGCCCTAGCCTTTCTTCTGTCCGTATCGTAGTGTGGATGCATGTTTTTGGGCAGAAGAGGGACTGTTAAGTGTTCGTGCACGTGTCTTGGAATTGGCAAGGTGTGTGTACGGATTCCTTCATATTGTATTCCTGCTTTCTTTAGGATGAAACGTCCCGTTTCAGTGCCTAATAGTTTGGTTTGGTTTGGTTTATGGGGTTTAACGTCCCAAAGCGACTGAGGCTATGAGAGACGCCGTAGTGAAGGGCTTCGGAAATTTCGACCACCTGGGGTTCTTTAACGTGCACTGACATCGCACAGTACACGGGCCTCTAGAATTTCTCCTCCAAAGAAATTCCAGCCGCCGCGGCCGGGATCGAACCCGCGTCTTTCGGGTCAGCAGCCGAGCACCATAACCGCTGAGCCACCGCGGCGGCCGGTGCCTAATAGTCTTTCATATTGTGCGGTGAGGTGTGCTTCTATCATTTCCGCTAAGGTGTTGTGAATTCCTAACTGTAATAGTTTTTCATTTCGAGTATGACGTGGGAGGTTGAGCGCAATTTTGTAGGACTGTCTAATTAGAGAATCCAGGTCGTCTCTTTCTCTTACTGTGAGGGTGACGTATGGTGTAGTGTAGTTGACTCTGCTAAGAACGAAGGCTTGTATTAGTCTCCTGGTCTCGGCTTCTTTAACTCCTCCTCGCCTATTCGCGATGCGTCTGATGAGGCAGGAGATTTGGTTGACAGTGTTTCTCAGTTTCTTAATTAACGTGTCGTTTTTTTGATTTGACTGTATCAGCATTCCTAAGATTCTTAGTATACAAGATACGCTACAACAAGCGGCAGATGTAGTAGTAGAGGAGGCACAAGCCGCGGGACTCGCGTGCTCCTCCCAAAAATCTGAAGTCCTCATCCTACACCCAAAGCGTCAAAGGAAAAATAAAGCGCCTGAGATCAAAATCTACGCGGAAGGGGCAGCCATGGTTACTAGCCAAAGTACGATTAACCCCGTTTGAAAATCGCGCACTGTGACGTCACGACCATTTCGACCAATTGAAAAGCGTGACATTTCTGTCGACAACTTCTGCTTACAACGATGAGGCATTAAAGGCTTCCGCCTTAAAACATTCACAGGAACTACGCGGCTGCACAGCAGATGTGTTTCATAAGTCCAGAAGCAGCTGCAGAAGGATTAAAGTTCAAAGGAAGCAACAAACCCGAGTATTTTTATATATTTCCTTTTCTTTTCCACTGAGGAGACAGAAAAGGTGATCATGCGCGGAATATTCCATAGGCTTTCAGTTCCTTCAGACGTCACCAAAAACTGCAACGCATCTGTTTCGTCACTCTTAGTGAAGTTCCGCATGCAGCGCGCGCGCTGTCGACGAGGGATTCGCGGTCCAATATACGACACCTCTAAGCAGTCCGTGTGGGCGGCGCTCAACGGAAGCGGCCTTTTTTAAGTGGCGCAGTTGTAAAAAAGGTCGAGAATGTAAGCGGCCGGCAGAAAACGATTAATTTCTCCTGCTTACTAAGACGTGCGCTGGCTCATGGGCACCTTATTTATGCCGCCTGCCAGCGAATTTTCTCAAGAAAGAAAGAACAATTTTCTTGCATTTCCGGGACCTCTCGCCATCATGTACCGCTGCTTAGAGACACAATACAGACATACACTTAAATATACACAATAGCAACGACACAGAACAAAAGTCACATTCGAACCCTGGACCATACGGTGCAAAGCGACCATACTTACCACTATATTAAAAACTGACACGCTGAAGGAGGACGTTATTCGCGTTAACTATGGACTCTGGGGACGAGCAATGACACGAATGTGCGGCATGGAAAATTATGAGCACCTATTATGCGCTACCATGCGTCTGATCCTATGACGCCAATGGCGTTATACATACCGTTCGTCAGGCTCCATTAATTCCAATATTTGTTTCTATAAAAGCGGTAGTTGACAGGGATTGCTTGGTTTTTCACAGGCTCGTGTGCAGTATAGCGGTCACCTATATTCCGCTACTTATTTAGGCGGTGCAATAGAAGCATAAATAAATTGAAAACTCGAGTCAAGCCGAATGCATATTTATAACGCAAGTTGTAAAAATGCTAATCACAACTTCTTAGCGTAACGGCGGCTTCCACTTCATTAGTGCGTGACACTGCGCACATATTTTATTTATAAATGAAGTCGATGCGTCAGTGAATAGAACTATAGCATGCTTACCCTCGTAAAACTGCTGATTAAAATAATATAGAGATGAAAAAAAATTGCTGAGGCTCAGCTTGGCTAAGCCTGGGGAATGCGAAGCATATTAGTGGCTAGGCTTGGTAATACATGGCTTTCCTTGGTTGAATACTTGGTCATTTTAATACAACCCCTAGAAGCCTTCGTCGTGGGGGAAGACAACGGCATGGCTACAGCGGAACGCCGACTAACCCCGAGACGCGCGTTGGGTGAGCGCCTCTGCCTGCCCGGTGGAGCGAGCGTTTCACCTGATTGATTGTACAACATTTTATTCGCCGGGAAGAGCTTGGCAAGAGGTCGCGTTAAGTGGTCGAGAGTACATAGCCCTCGACGACTTTGTCAGCCCACTCCACCGCCAAAACTTGCGTTCTGGGGTCAGAGCTAGCCAGCACGGTCTCCCACCGCTCGAGAGAAGGAGCTGTAACTAGATCACCCGGAGGTGGCTCTATTTTGCAGTCCCACAGGATGTGATCGTAGGTAGCACGTTGGCCACAGTGTTTGCAGTTTGGGTTGTAAAGATCTGGATAAATGTGCGCGAGGAGTGATGGGGTGCGTATCGATCTCGTCTGTAGACGACGCCACGTAACCTCTTGTTCTTTAGTAAGTCTTTTGTCTGGAGGGGGGAAAATTCTCCTCTCTAACTTAAAATGATTGGTGAGATCATGATATGTGATCATTGAGTCCTTCGTGAAATTCAGGGAGCCAGACTCATCCACTGCCCGGTCGACGAAACCTCGGGCTTTATTGTGGGCTGCCTCGTTCCCCGGATTCCCCGAATGGGCTGGGACCCATATCAATTCGGAATAATTTGGTGAGAATTTGGTTGCGTTAAGGATTCTAAGGGAGGTGTTTGTAATTCGCCCTTTAGCGAAATTATTGATACCCATTTTGGAATCGCTGAGGATGATGCTCCCTTGGGTATGTGCTAGGGCGAGGGCTATAGCCGCCTCTTCTGCCGTTTCAGAGGATTTCGTTTTTATTGTCGCCGAGACGATGTGGTCACCATTCTCGTTCACAACCACAATTGCAAAGGCATTGGTATTTTTGTATTCTGCCGCATCTACATAAAGTGTTGCAGCGCGCTGTCTGTATTTCTTATGTAAGGCTTTGGCTCGTGCTTGTCTTCTACCCTCATGGTGTAAGGGGTGCATGTTTTTGGGGAGTGGTTTGATTAGTAGGGCCGTCCTATAGTCGCGGGGTCAGTCTACTTTAGCATCGTTATTCGTAGGTTGAAAGTTAATTCCGAGCCTGGTAAGAATACTCCTGCCAGTTCTGGAATTGGCTAATCGCGCTGTTTGAGGCATTAAATGGGCTTCTTTCAGTTCATTGTAGGTGTTATGTATTCCTAACCTCATAAGCCTTTCGGTTGAGGCATTTAGTGGGAGTCCTAACGCAGCCTTATAGGCCTGCCGTATCATGCTATCCAATTTGTCCTTTTCTGCTTTCGAAAATTTGAGATAAGGGGTGGCATAGAGTATCCTGCTTAGCGCAAAGGCCTGCACTAGGCGGCATAAATCTCTTTCCCTCACCCCTTGTCTGCGGTTAGCTATGCGGCGGATTAATCGCGTCGTCGCCGTCGCCGTTTCACCTACACCGAGTGTGAACGCGCGTTCGAAATGCGCGGGAATGCACGGGTGTGACGGCTAGGGGTCCCACGGCGATGGCGCGAGGTGGAGGCCGGCTCTCTCATCCGATGTCACGTGGTGTGACGTCACGGTGTCGCGTGGCGTGACGGCTAGGGGTCCCACGGCGACGGCGCGAGGTCGAGGCCGGCTCTCTCATCCGATGTCACGTGGTGTGACGTCACGGTGTCACGGGGTGTCACGGCTAGGGGTCCCACGGCGACGGCGTGAGTGGTAGCTCTAGCAATATGCTTCGCATAAAAAACTGCAATATCAGTAGTACATGTTTCGAGTCATCGTGTCATGTTATCGTTTCGAGTTTCGTTTTGTCATCGGCGACGAGACGACAGCGCGCGCTACTTTTCTCTACGCTTCAAGCTGCCGCCCTGCCTTCCTTGCCCTGTTTCCTCCTCGCACTCTTTTCGTTGTCACCTTATCAGGCTAAAACAGCGCACCAGCACAAAGACGAAGGAAGATGAGGCAAGAAAGAGTGCTGTGTCTCCTTTCATCTTCCCTCCTTCATGTGCAGGAGCGCTCTTGTAGCCTTATTATGTGATACCAGGTTGTTCATTAGTCTGCCTTGTTTCGTTGTCGCCGTCTTTCCTCCTCTGATGCCTTGTGCGCTCGTTCGCTCGGTTACGCCGATGCCGGCGCCGACGCTCAACGCACGAACGGGCGCCTGAGATCTGGGCGCAGAATTTATATTCTGCATTCACAACTACCAGTCTGTTTGTGGTTGAATGGTCAATGGCATTTTAGGTTAGATTTTGGCTACCGTCCGGAGCACGCACAGTTGAAATGGTTCTTTAGTGGGGACTCACGCAGTCCTCGCCTGCTTGTTCCGCCCTGCCTACTGCCAGTTAGGGCTCTGTTATACCCCGACGTAACGCGCGCACGCGGCACTGCCACGTCACGTTCACCAAAGCGAGACCCTCTATACTCCGAGGCAGCTTGACTACCGGCATGGAGGAAAAAAAAAAACTAGGAGGTTGCGTGATGTAATAATCTTGAAGCCTAACCATAAAACTATAATAGAAAGCATCATGGGAAATAGGCCCTCACGTGACAAGGCCGCGGTAGCTTTTAGCCCGATTTCGGTTTCAGTATCGCTCTTTCGCTGTGTGGCGCTGCGCTTCTGCGCTGCATCGGAGCACCAACGTTCACTTAAAAACACCGCGATCCAAGCTGGTTGACAGTCTGGTAACTGTTCAGGGCCTATTTCCCAAAAGTCAGTGCGCAAAAGGACCCTCGGCAGCGGCGTCAGAGGAGGATGGCTTGCAGAGGCTGAGCGCGTGACGTCACGCTCCCTCCTAGTTTTTTTTTTTCCTCCATCACCACCGGAGTGTTCGACGGCTTCGGCACGCTCTGACGGTGCTGGCTTCGAAATGGAACATGTGCCTATTCTGCGCCAGGCGCTTCGAAGCCGCGAACCCAGAATACACCGCGCGCGTCGGCTGCGGAGCGGGCAGACCATGGAGGAAAGAAAGAACTTCTAAAGCAGGTGGTATAGTAGTCATGGATAGTGAAACATACATTGAGGAAGGCATGAGACAACTCTCTAACAGTCGTTTCTATAAACGTCTTGAAGGAGACCGAACTGCACAATACCAACAGTAATAGCAGAGACTCTGGATCAGCTTGCGAAAAATGGGGACATAACCCTACGGTTATCTAAAGCCCACACCGCACCACACTCGTCGCCTGGTCGATTTTACTTGCTACCGAAAATTCACAAAAAGGATAATCCTGGCCACCATATTGCCACACTGCTGGCACTCTGCCGGCGCCACCTGGTGGCCGAACCTTGGCTCCAGGCGCGTGGCCGCGCGTCGTCTTCGTTCTGCATGAGCTCGGCGGTTCGGCGGGCTTCGTCCTAGGAAACGCTGTGCTTCCCGCTTTTCTGCTGCGTTTGTCGGTGACATTTGGTGGAGGTGCTGGGTAACATCCCATGTACGCTGAGCCCGACGACAGCCTTGACGCTTCTCCCCGACCCGCGGACGCCACACCCGTCCACAAAACGAGCCGTCGCCTGCGAGGCCTGCAACCCGAGTTCGAGCCACTAACAAGACCTGTGAGAGCGATGACGTCCACCACTGGCAGCCGGACAGGTCAGTCCTCCGGCAGTGCCCCACCGTGCGTCCTTCTCGCACCTCGTTCGCCACCATCCTTCCACGGCGACCGGTTTGAGGATGTAGAAGACTGGTTGGCCAATTTTGACCGCGTGGCCGCATTTAACCAGTGGGACGAGGAGCGGAAGCTGCTGAATGTATATTTCGCACTGGTCGACTCGGCGAAAACGTGGTTTGAGAACCACGAGGCGTCCTTTTCCAACTGGGCAGCTTTTCGCCGTGAGTTGCTCGCCACATTCAGCTCGAGCCAACGGAAGGAGAACGCTGAAATTGCCCTTCGCTCCAGGTCACAGCAGTCCAACGAGAGCGTGGCCATGTTTATAGAGGACATGACACGCCTCTTCAATCGGGCCGACCCTACCATGCCAGAAGCTACAAAGGTGCGGCACCTTATGCGTGGGGTGGAGGAGCAGCTGTTTGCTGGCCTCATGCGCGACCCTCCGCTAACCGTCGCCGCCTTCTCCAAGGAAGCTACCTCCATGGAGCGTTCGCTGCTGGAACGGAGCACCCAATACGGCCGTCAGGCAAATGTAGCGGCCACTCAGTACTTCGCGCCCTTGCCAGGCCCCGGGGATGAGGCGCTGCGAGAGATTGTACGGAGCATTGTCCGCGAAGAGCTGCGACACTTCCGCGTGGATGCTCCGTCGGCAAGCATACCTTCTACAGGGGACGTCATCCGTGACGAAATCCAGCGCGTGGTACAGCCACCACCAGCACCACTACCGGAGCCACACGTCATGTCCTACAGCGATGCCCTGCGCCGACCTGCTCCCATGCCGCAAGAGTTTTGCCCAGTTGCCGGACCTCGAACATCCCACCGTTACGTGCGCCCCGTCGAGCAGCAGCAGAACCTGCGCCCTCCTATCAGCAAAGCGCACGTGTGGCGCACGCCCAACGACCGCCCGCTCTACTATCACTGCGGGGGGCCTGGCCATATTCTGCGGCATTGCCCGTACCGGCGTATGGGTTTGAGAGGATTCCCGCCCGACGCGCCTCGACCTTGCTATGGCGAAAGACCGCAGGACATCGACGAGTACCTCGCCGCTCACGTGCTGCCCCCGGCCTCGCAGCAGAGCCAATCGCGATCGCCATTCCCGAGGCGCTTTGCTTCGCCCAGTCGGCCCTCAACATCTGGTAAGTTCAGACGCACGACTCCTCGCCGGGAAAACTGAAGACGGCGTCCTCCGGGGGTAGGGCCGTCGCCACTGTACAGAGTCAACAGCCACCACCCGACGATTCGACGCCCCTGCCCGGGGGATGGCGACCCGATCCGACGACCTCTCCGACGACCTCACCGACGTGCTGCGAACGATTAGTTTCATCTGAAATTTTTGTAACCGCCGACAGTTATCAAGTGACCGCACTCGTCGATACCGGCGCTAATTTTTCTGTGATGAGCAGTCAACTCGCCACGACTCTCCGTAAGGTTCTGACGCCTTGGTGTGGACCCGTGATTTGCACCGCCAGTGGCCACGTAGTGACGCCGATCGGCGCCTGCACCTGCCGCATCCAGATCCGGGGTCTTACTTTCACTGGCTCCTTTGCCGTCTTACGTGACTGTTCTGAAGACCTCATTCTGGGCATGGATTTTCTTCAAGAGTATGGTGCGGTCATCGACCTTCGGGAACTCATGGTATCTTTTTCCGCCCAGCGAGCCGTTGACACCCACACCAAGCCATGCAGAGTAATGTTGCGCCTATGTGACGACTATGTAACGATCTCTCCGCGAGCCAGCAAGTTCGTCACAGTCGAGTGTAATGGCAGCACCGGCACCCTTGGCATCGCTGAAGCGAACATGTCGCTGCTACTCGCTCGAAAAGTTTGTGTAGCTCGAGGCCTAGTAGATCTTACCAACGGTCGCACCGACATTAGTTACGAACTTTACCCGTGAACCGCAACATCTCAGGAAAACAGAGGTCGTCGCTTATTTTGACGAGCTCGGAGAGTGTACCAGGCAGTGCTCTTTGTCCACGACGTCAGATCACGACGAAGCGACAGCTACAGCCATCCCGACCGACGTCAACCCGCACCTCTTGGCCAGTCAGAAACGCTGCGTAAAAAACTTCATCTATTCCTTCCGCGATTGTTTTGCATCAACTTCCAAGGTGCGACAGACGCCGCTTACAAAGCACCGAATTGTCATTGCTGACGACCAAAGACCAATATGTCAGCGCCCTTATCGGGTATCTTCAAAAGAACGTGACGCCATCCGCCGCCAAGTTACACAAATGCTCCAGGACGACGTCATACAACCGTCCACGAGCCCCTGGGCATCACCTGTTGTCCTCGTCACGAAGAAAGATGGCACCCTCAGGTTCTGCGTGGATTACAGGCGCCTCAATAACGTCACGAAAAAGGATGTGTACCCTCTGGCACGCATTGATGACTCTCTAGACCCCCTGCGCCATGCCACCTATTTTTCGTCTCTTGACCTCCGCAGTGGGTATTGGCAAATAGAGGTCGACGAACGCGACCGAGAGAAGACCCCCTTTATTACCCCTGACGGTTTATACGAGTTTAAGGTGCTCCCTTTTGGCTTGTGCTCGGCCCCTGCCACATTCCAACGAATGATGGACACCGTGCGATCTGGACTGAAGTGGCAGTCGTGCCTCCTATATCTCGACGATGTCGTGATCTTCTCCGACACGTTCGATGAGCACCTGAAACGTTTGCGTGCTGTTTTCGAGGCCATACGTTCCGCTGGTCTCTCTCTCAAGCCAGAGAAATGTCACTTCGTGTTTCATCAGCTGAAGTTTCTTGGTCACATTGTCAGCGCTCGAGGCGTTAGTCCAGACCCCGAAAAGACGGCCGCCGTAGCCGCCTTCCCCAAGCCCACAGACCAACGGAGCCTGCGTCGTTTCTTGGGCCTCTGCGCGTACTATCGCCGGTTCGTTCATAATTTCTCCAAGCTAGCTGAGCCTCTGACCAGCCTGACGAAAGACGCTGAACCCTTCTTGTGGGGGCAGGACCAGGAAAGAGCCTTCACGGAACTCAAGTCCCGTCTCCAATGTACGCATGTGCTTGGCCACTTCGACGAGGACGCCGACACAGAACTACATACTGATGCCAGTAACGTTGGCCTCGGTGCGATCCTTGTTCAGTGGCAGGATGGTCTAGAACGCGTGATTGCTTACGCCAGTCGACTTCGTCTCGTTCCCATGTCATCTATTCCACCACGGAGAAGGAATGTCTGTCTGTGCTGTGGGCCGTTACGAAATTTCGTCCGTACCTGTATGGCCGCCCATTTCGGGTTGTGAGCGATCATCATTCCCTGTGTTGGCTGGCGAATCTGAAAGATCCCTCGGGGCGGCTTGCTCGTTGGAGCCTTCGGCTCCAAGAATTTGATGTCACCATCGTGTACAAGTCCGGCCAGAAACACAGCGATGCTGACTGTCTATCCCGCGCTCCTATTCCCTGCCCCATGGGCGAGTCCGACGACGATTCCGCTTTTCTCGGTGCTGTCACCGCGTCCACCCTTGCCCGCCAACAGAAGGCCGACGCCGAACTGCTTCCTCTCATCGAGTATCTCGAAGGAACCGCTCCATCTCCTCCTCGAATCTTCAAGCGCGGGCTGTCATCGTTTTGTTTGCGCGATGGTGTCCTCTATAAAAAGAATTACGGCCCAACGGACACTGCCTATCTGCTTGCCGTACCTACAGCGCTTCGTGACGAAGTTCTGCGTGCGTGCCACGACGACCTTCCTTCGGGCCACCTCGGGTTTTCCCGCACGTTGGCGCGCATACGTCACAAGTACTACTGGCCCAGGCTTGCTGCGGTTGTCCACCGCTACGTCCGAACCTGCCGTGAGTGCCAGCGCCGGCAGACGCCGCCGACTAAACTAGCCGGGCTCCTGCAGCCGATCGATCCCTCACGCCTCCCATTTCAACAGGTCGGCATGGACTTACTCGGCCCATTTCCGGCGTCTTCCATGGGTAACCGGTATATTGCTGTTGCCACTGACTATCTTAGCCGCTACTGTGAGACCAAGGCCCTTCCCCGTGGTACCGCAGCCGAAGTTGCACATTTCTTCATTCACAACATTGTACTTCGTCACGGAGCCCCTACAGTCGTATTAACTGACAGGGGCACCGCCTTCACGTCGGCACTTACGAGCGAGGTACTTCGACTCAGTGGCACCAGCCATCGAAGGACTACAGCTTACCATCCGCAAACGAACGGACTGACTGAGCGGCTTAACAAGACAATTGCCGACATGATTTCGAAGTATGTAGACGATGACCATGGGAACTGGGACCGGATACTGCCTTACATCACGTTCGCTTACAACACTGCTCTACACGAAACGACACGCTTCACTCCGTTCCATTTGGTGCACGGTCGCGAAGCCTTGACCATGCTGGACGCCATGCTTCTTCCAGATCCTGCTCCCTCTTCTTTCGTAGCGAACCAATTTGCTCGTGACGCCGAAGCCGCTCGCCATGTTGCTCGACAGCGAATCCGGCACCAACAACAACGTGACGCCGAGCGTTACAACCTACGCCGCAGGGAAGTGATTTACACACCCGGTGATCAAGTCTGGGTGTGGAGCCCGATCAGCTTGCGGGGGCGCTCTGAGAAGATTCTTCGCCGTTACTTCGGTCCCTACCAGGTGTTACGCCGCCTCAGCGCGGTGACCTACGAGGTGCTCCCTCAAGGAACTGTCCGGTCCTCACGACAACCGACGCCCGAAGTAGTCCACGTGACGCGACTGAAGCCGTATTACTCCCGTTAGCCCCTTTTCACGCAGACACTCGCGCCGTTCACTTTCCGCCTTCCCTTCATTATTTTTTTTTCCGCCCGTGCGGCATCGGATCGATGCCTCTTGGAAGAGGGGGGGCAATGCCACACTGCTGGCACTCTGCCGGCGCCACCTGGTGGCCGAACCTTGCCTCCAGGCGCGTGGCCGCGCGTCGTCTTCGTTCTGCATGAGCTCGGCGGTTCGGCGGGCTTCGTCCTAGGAAAGGCTGTGCTTCCCGCTTTTCTGCTGCGTTTGTCGGTGACAATATAGTATCTGGCATTGGCACGATCACGCAACCAATTTCCAGTTACACTGGCACATTAATCAGAAATATTCCAAAAAAACACCTATCCTACATGGACACAAACCATTCCCTTCGCGAAATAGCAGGTCTTAAACTTCCGGAAGGAGCCTTTCAGGTAACATTACATGTATACTCTCTCTACGCTAACATTCCTCATTCCGATGGCATCACATCTCTCACCGAAGCGTACAAACAAAATAGAAAGAAGGAGGCCCCTGCTCCACGTGTTCTAGAAATACTTGAAAAAATCGTACTCAACTACAACAACTTTGAATTCAACAATCAACACTATTTACAAATTAATGGCACAGCCATGGGTACAAGGATAGCCCCCACCAACGCCAACATATTCATGCATAATATTGAATCTAAATTTTTTTATAGACTCTCTCATTAAGCCCATCCTATACAAACGCTATTTGGATGACATTTTTTTACTTTGGACTGACACAGAGCAAGAAAACTTACATTTTATTGAACAATTCAAGCTTGTCCACCCCATCATATCGTTCACTAACGCGTACTTCCACAGCACAATTACTTCCTAGATGTTGAGATTTCGGTAAAGGAAGGCTCACTTACCACTACCGTATATAGAAAAGCGACGGACCGTCAGCAATACCTACGCTTTCAAAATTGTCATACTCGTCACTGAAAAACAAGTATTCCATACTCTCAGACACATCGATTTAAAAGAATCTGCTCCGAAGATCAAGACTTGATAAGGAATTCTAACCGCATGCGAGAAGTCCTCACCGAGCAACGATATCCCCCTGCCATTGTCGGCGATGGAATTCAAAAGGCATCTAAACTCAACGGAGAGAAAATACTAGAGGGACGTCGACGCAGCGAAGAAACAGCTCGCCGAGCATACTTGGTATTGACCTTCACGAGTAACCCCCCCCCCCCCCCAACGTAAACAAAATCCTTAAAAAAACATTTCAACATTCTCGAACAAAGCGAGCGCCTGGCCAAAATTTTCGCTACTCCCCCTCAAGTAGTCTACAAACGACCGAAAAACACTCGAAACATTCTAGTACACTAAAAAACACATAACCACCTGGGTTTAGGGTGCCGACCCTGCGGAAAAAGTACATGTCAGGTCTGCAAACATGTGAACAACCACCTGTGCAATAAGCACAGCCTCAGACTTTAAATGGAAAATCAATGGCAGCTTTAATTGTGATTCCTCGAAGGTTATCTCTCCTAGAATGGAGTGTGCGCAGTATGCGGTACATTGGGCAGACGGTTAACCCTCTACGAATTCGCTTTAATAACCATCGCGCTCATGCCCTATCTCTACCCAACCTCCCCTTGTCAAAACACATTAGAAAAAAACACCCATTTAACGCATTTAAATTAACAGACTTAAAGGGTGGGTTCCACAACAACCGGGAACGGGAGCGACACGAGTTATACTTTATAAGTTTGGAACAATTGCCCACGGCATTTACGAATGCCTGGGTGTTTTGTCTTACATCCGCCCCTTGCAAAGCCAGCGCTGATCACCTGAGTCGCGGCTTGACATGCCTCGGCCGTTCCTTCCCTTTCGAATGCTTTCAAGATCCCCCCCTCCCTCTACAATTACACAGATGTCTTCATCCCCACCCCACTCCTCCCTTCTCCAGTTTGGCCATCTTGACGAGCGCGGCGCAATCAAAGAACCCTCGCTTGAGCTCCCGCCACCCATACTGGCTCCACGCCACTGTTCTTCCCCAAATCGCATACATTCCTTTTCATTGGTTGCATGCATATGTGCGCATCTACTGCCCACGTGTGTCTAGTTACATTCTACTGTGCCCGCCTTGACTTGTCGCGCCGGAGTTCCACATGGCGGATAGGATAGGATAGGATAGGATAAACTTTATCGCTGTAATTGGCAGATATTACGGTCTACAGAATTCTTCCATCTTCTTGTTTATGGCTTGGTTCTGTATCACAGGGTCGACGCCCCTATTCCAGGGCACCGCTTAGTTTGGCTGCTCGCTGGGCATGGATGACCAACCCTCGTTGGAGGGCCGGGTTGCCGCTAGAGAGCAAACTCTCCCACTGCTCCGCACTCGCATTTTCGATCCCGTGGAATGCTTTGTTCCTGTCGCACTCCCAAGTGATATGATACAGGGTGGGTGTTTCACCGCACCATGGGCAGATGTCCCTATATTGATCGGGAACATTTTGCCTATGATGTGTAAATTGGGAAAGGTTCCGCGGTTTGCATTTTCCGCGAGTACACTGCTTCTTGTTGATTAAATATATTGTGACGCCCATGAAAAGGCGATACCTATTCTGTATGGTCGGCGCTGTTGACTAAGTCGAAGTTGAGGAGAACGAGGTTCTTGGCGTCTCGTGCTCGGCAAGCGGACCCAGCTGTTTTGAATCCTCCGTCCCGGTCTTAATAAACCCCTGGACGTAATATCTTGGTGGAAGGTGCCGGGTATACTGGTTTCCCGAAGACAGATCCTCTGCTTCAACCTCGCCGGAGTCGTCGCATTGTTGGTCTGCCGCCTTCTGTGCTTATGATGTCCCTGGACGGCGACGCTCCCAGGTCTGTGCCCAGCAGTTCGTGGCAGCATTTCCGGAAGCCACGACCGTTCGCAGGCTCAACCAGCGAGGACGTGGATTAATGGCTTACCCACTACGAACGGGTGAGCCGCTACAATAAGTAGAACTCTTCCTCTCGACTTGCCAACGTCGTCTTTTCCCTAACCGACACGGCCCTAACGTGGTACGACAACCACGAGGATTCATTTACGACATGGGACCGCTTTGTAGAGGAGCTAAAGAAGTGTTTCGGCGACTCTGTCACAAAGAAGAAGCGGGCTAAACAAGCGCTTCCGCAAAGGGCTCAGCTTCCAGGAGAGACCTGTACAAAGTACATTGAAGAAATCATTAAATTATGCAAGGTCGTCTCTCCTGGCATGAATGAAGAGGATAAAGTGGGCCACCTGCTTAAAGGATTTCAAGAAGACATTTATAATTTTCTCATTGGCAAAGCAAGTCTCGAGTCCGTGTCTGACGCCATCCAGCACTGCCGCACATTTGAGACATTGAAGATGCGTCGCATCACGCCGAAATTCGGACGTTTGGCCGGAGTGACAACGGTGGAAGCCGTAGACACAACATCGTCGTGTGATCTGGCTTCCACGATCCGCCAGATCGTGCGCGAAGAGTTGACCAGGTCGCTGGAACTCACTCGAAATTCTTCAGTGCTCCCCCCTGAGTGTCCCACGCGCCCTCCTCCGCCAGCTGCAGTTAACGCAGCGGACTTTGAGGACCACCGGGTGCCCCGACGGCTGCGGCCGAGCAAAATACCGCGATCGCCTCCAGGGCACCGGCCCCGCTTTTACCAACATCCGCCGGCCACATACGACGATAACATTTGGCCCAATACTAGGCACGAACACTACTTGCCGGCTCAACGTGCTCCTGGTCCCTCTCTTGTATGTTACCGCTGCGGTCAGCCCGGTCACATTTCACGATTTTGTCCCCACCGCCAACCATCGCGTTACGGCTCCTCAGGCTATCCTCCGCGGCAAGATTACCAACCTGTACCTTCGCGGCGCCCATCCTACCCGCCTGATGTCGACAACCGATGGCCTGCACAAATGCGGAATAGTTCACCGGCATCCGATAGAAGCGTGACTCCACCTCCAGCTTCCCGCACTCGTTGATCTCCATCACCCCGATGCCGCTCCACCTCGCCTCCGCCGGAAAACTAGTCGGCGCGACCAGTGGGGGTGAGGTCGCTGGAAGTCTGCCGCCGGAAGAGATAGATACCCCTGCCTGTAGTTATGTTGCGGAACAAAGTGAATGTCCTAGTGGATGGCGTACCTGTTATGGCTTTAGTGGATACCGGTGCTACTGTTTCCGTTATGAGCGCTGCATTTAAGTGTCTCCTTGGACGCAAAGTTTTGTTTCGGTGGGACAAAAATATCCAGTTTTGTGGTGTGAGTAGCGAACCGTTGCCTGCAATCGGAGTGTGTACTGTTAAGGTTTCTTATAGTGGTGAAGTGTTCAGCACGGAAATGGCGGTGCTCGCCCGATCGACGCATGACGTCATTCTTGGGCTCGACTTTTTGCAAATGTGTGGCGCCAACGTCGATTGTCGCACCGGTGAGCTCAGCGTCGGCAAATGTTTTACCACTGGCCTTGCGGAAGGCTCTCACCCTGGAGAGAGTGTGCTCGTTGTTACCCGAGATACTGTCGTCCCTCCTTCTTCGGCCGTGTGCGTACCGGTTTCCTGTCCCGATACCACTGTCGACGTGTTTGATGCGACTGTGAAACCGAACCATCTCACCTGCATGAAGAAGAATATTTTGGTTCCGCATGCCATGGTTTCCGTCACTAACGGTCGCACTGGACTGTGGGCAGTGAATTGTTCTACAGAATCCGTAGTTCTCCCTGAAGGCCAGAAGCTTGCGTCGTGCAGCCACGCCTCACAGGTGTCCGTTGCTTTGGTTACCGACGCCTTGTACACGGAAGCGCCAGAGTTTTGTGACGAGCCCAAGCTACTTAGCATGATTGACAACTCGCTCTCGACGCATGAGCGCCGTGCTCTCTTGGCCATTCTTCTGCGACATGCCACCATGTTTGACTTTTCACAGCCCGGTGGCCCACCTTCCATCCCCTCGTCACGGACCCTTCACAGGATTGACACTGGCGCCTCACATCCGATCCGGCAAAAGCCCTACCGAGTGTCCCCGTCTGAACGTAAGCTGATCAATGAGCAAGTGAAGGAGATGTTAACTAAGGATGTTATACAAGAGTCGTCGAGTCCCTGGACTGCTCCAGTAATTCTTGTTCGGAAGAAGGATGGGTCATGGCGTTTTTGCGTGGATTACCGTCGCCTGAATGCCGTCACGAGAAAAGACGTATACCCCCTACCTCGAATGAACGATGCCATCGACTTCCTTTTTTCAGCCTCCTACTTCTCTTCTATTGATCTTCGGTCGGGATATTGGCAAATCCCAATGCATCCCGAGGACAAAGAAAAAACGGCGTTTATTACACCTGATGGCCTTTATGAATTTAATGTGATGCCATTCGGCCTTTGCAATGCGCCCGCCACTTTCGAGAGATTTATGGACACTATACTCCGCGGTTTAAAATGGGAAATATGCATGTGCTACCTCGACGACGTTGTAATTTTCGGAAAGACGTTCAGTGAGCACAACGAACGTCTAGCTCTCGTCCTGGACTGTTTGCGCCAAACTGGCCTTGTGCTTAACTCTAAATGTGCCACTTTGGTGCGCGTCAAGCGTTAGTGCTTGGACACCTCGTTGATAAAGACGGTGTCAGACCTGATCCAGCCAAGACTGCAGCTGTCGAGTCGTTCAAGCCACCACAAGCTGTCAAAGAGCTGCGGAGCTTCTTGGGCTTATGCTCTTACTTTCGCCGCTTTATCCATCGCTTTGCGGACGTCGCTTACCCCCTGACAGGTCTACTTCAGAAAGATGTGGCCTTCGAGTGGACACCTCAGTGCGACTCCGCCTTCCGCCAACTAAAATTGCTTCTGACATCCCACTCTGTACTTCGCCATTTCGATCGCTCCGCTCCCACAGAGATTCATACTGACGCCAGCGGTGTTGGCCTCGGCGCTGTTCTCGTCCAGCGATGCGACAACAAAGAGCACGTTGTTGCGTATGCGAGTCGCTCGCTCAGCAAGCGGGAGCGCAATTATACAGTCCCCGAGCAAGAATGCTTGGCCGTCGTCTTCGTCACGCAGCGTTTCCGTTCCTATCTGTAGGGACGACCCTTCACCATCGTCACCGACCATCATGCCCTCTGCTGGCTCGTTAACCTTCATGACCCGTGCGGGCGCCTTGCACGGTTGGCTCTCCGGCTACAAGAGTTCGATTACACAGTCCTCTACAAGAGTGGTCGCCGTCACGCTGACGCGGACTGTCTTTCGAGGCTGCCCCTTCCTGAGTCGGAGTCTACCATCGCTACTTTGGACCACTGCGTCGCGTCAGTGTCACCTGCTTTTCCTGATGTCGCAACGTGCAAAGCGGAACAGCGGAAAGATTTAACCGTAAGGTCTCTCCTTGCGGAGGCTGACGATCCTTCCAATGTCAGCCACTTTTGTGTGCGCGATGGTCTTCTGTGGAAGAAAAACTATTCTTCTACGGGCCACCGCTTCCTGCTGGTAGTCCCGAAGAGCCTGTACAACTCTGTCTTGCAGGCGATGCACGATGACCCTACATCTGGACATCTTGGTTCAGCACGGACGCTCCACCGTACCCAGGCACGCTTCTATTGGCCGAAAATGCTGGCCACGACTGAGCGGTACGTCGCCAGCTGCACCCAGTGTCAACGATACAAGCGACCTAGTAGCCTTGCATTTGGTCAGCTTCACCCTGTGACATCGTCTGCAGCACCGTTTGAGCAAGTGGGCATAGATCTCCTTGGCCCGTTTCCGAAATCCTATCGTGGAAACCGCTGGATAGTGGTTTGTGTCGATTACCTTACTCGTTATTGTGAAACGGCAGCCCTACCCGCGGCTACAGCGTATCATGTGTCCTCTTTTCTGCTACGATTCATAGTTCTGCGTCATGGACCTCCAAAAGTTATCATCAGTGACCGTGGTCGGCAGTTCACCGCTGATGTCGTGGAGCAGCTTCTCCGTTCCTGCGCATCGCATTTTCGCCATTCCTCGCCTTACCATCCCCAGACAAATGGGCTCACTGAGCGCACGAACCGCACGATCACTAACATGCTGTCAATGTATGTTGATTCAAGGCACAAGAACTGGGACAGCGTCCTGCTGTTCATTACGTACGCGCTCAATACCGCGCGCCATGAGACTACTGGCTACAGCCCCTTCGTTTTGCTCTATGCTCGCCCCCCACGCTAGACTCTCGACACCATACTACCCTTTTCTGACGCGCTTCCTGAAGATCCCTCCATCGCTGAGACAATCAGTCTCGCCGAAGAAGCCCGGCGCCTTGCTCGCCTTGGTGTTCTCGCCTCCCAAGATCGGTCCAAAGCGCGCTACGATGCCCGCCGCCGTCACGTCACTTACAGGCCTGGTGATTTGGTTTTGTTGTGGCGGCCTATCAGAAAGCGAGGATTGTCTCAGAAGCTGCTGTGCCACTACGATGGACCGTATGTCATTGTTGAGCAATTTAGCGAGCTCGATTACCGCATAGCTCGTCTCACGGCAAGCGGCCGTCGTTCACCGCGAACTGAAGTCACTCACGTTGCCCGGCTGAAGCCCTACCATTCGCGCGGCGCTACCTAACTCGCCCAGCGGGTTTCGGCTGCGTAGGGGGAAGTGTGACGCCCATGAAAAGGCGATACATATTCTTCATGGTCGGCGCTGTTGACTAAGTCGAAGTTGAGGAGAACGAGGTTCTTGGCGTCTCGTGCTCGGCAAGCGGACCCAGCTGTTTTCAATCCTCCGTCCCGGTCTTAATAAACCCTTGGACGTAACAATATTATGGGGAGGAAGATATTTTAGTCTCGTCCCTTTTTAGTAATTTAGAATGCCGGAGTACGTCGGAATTACCCTCAAGAAGTCCTCCGGGTCTTCGTCTGAGAGTGCTCGGTTAGTGTGCTCGCGAGCGACTCCGTCGACACTTTGGGTGCCTTCTATCTCGGTGTGTTCCGGCATCCAGAATATAATGTGTGTAATTGATTCTTTACGTAAGCCTGCGCGAAGGAGAATTTGGAGCGCTTTATTGCTTATGCTGCCGTTGTTTTAATTGCGACATGCTTCTTTTGAGTCTCTGAGAATTGTTAGGGATTTGTTTGTTCGATAACACTCCGCGGCCGCTAGAGCAACAGCCATTTCCTCTCCTTCTGTTGCCGCGCAATCTCGCGCCGTCGCGCAAGTGATTTCCTTAAATTCTGAGCCAGTCACTATCGCCACGGCTTTGTGTTCTGCTTTCCCTACTTTGAAGGGGTACGATACGGCGTCCGTGCATACCGTGTTCGCCTTTGTTGCTAGATAGTTTTCTACATATTTCGCTTGGGCGTTTCGCCTGGCTGCGTGTAGGTTTGGGTCTATATTTTTGGGTAGCGAGCTTACTTTTATGGTGCTGCGGAGTTTATTGGCTATGCTCGCTGTTATCTGTTCCAATGTTTTTACTTCCCGGTACCTAAGTCGTTTGAGGAGCTATCTGCTGGTGGTTGTCTGCTGGAGCCTTTCTCGTTGCGTCTCCAATTGTGCTTCTTTGAGTTCCTCGACCGAGTTGTGTATACGGAGCGCCAGCAGCTTCTCTGTTGATGTGTTGGCTGGGATATGGAGAGCTTTCTTGTATGCTTTTTTTATGATGGTGTCAGCTTGATCTTTCTCACCCGTGTTGATGCTGTAGTAGGGGAGGGAGTAAGTGACCCGGCTGATCACGAGGCTCTTGACCTGTTTGATCGTGTCTGCCTCTCTCATGCTGCTTTTTTCTTTGCGAAACTCGGGTGAACATTCTGGCGACATGGGTTGTTGCTTGTTTAAGGGGGTGCATCTCTGGTTGGTTTGCACCCACATTCCCAGTATTCTGATCTGTTCACTCTCCGGTATTTTTAGCCCTTTGAGGATGACGTTGAGGCTCTCTTCTGTCCGCCTTCCTCGCCTGACTCTCAGGAGCTCAGACTTTTCCGTCGAACAGGCGAGGTCTTTTTCCCTGACGTACTCTTTAACGCATGTCGCTTTCTGCCTGTAGACGCTCTTCATTTTGGCTGAGCGAGCCTTGGTTAGTCTAGATCGTAATATCGTCGGCATATATGGCGTGTTGTATGCATTCGATTTCCTACAGTTTTTTTGCCAGCCGTATTATTGTGACGTTGAACAGTATCGGTGAGATAACTGATCCCTGCGGGGTTCCTGTGTTTGGGGTTGTCGTACGTTGGAGAGGAAGGCTTTCACATAACTGTGTATCTTCTTGCCGCTGTCAAGACCGTCGAACCCTTCCGGAATGGCTGCGTGGCTAACGTTGTCAAAGGCTCCTTTGACATCCAGGGCCATTATCACATTTTCCCTGTTTTATAGAATGTTGTTGAAGACCACCTCCTTTATCTGTAGGAGGACGTCTTGCGTGGATAATTTGATGCGGAAACCGAACATGCTGGGGGGGGGGGGGGGGGTATAGATCATCGTCTTCCACGTACTGTTGGGGTCTTCTTGTTACAACTCGTTCATAAAGTTTACCAAAGCAGGATGTGAGCGATACTGGTCGGAGATTTTCCACCTGTACTTCTTCCCGGACTTGGGTATCATTAATACTTCCGCGTGCTTCCACTCTTCCAGCACTGTTCCTGCAGCCCAGTGCTCATCGAGGAAGTCCGTCAGCTGTGTGACAGCCTCATCGCTAAGGTTGCGAATTAGTGCGTTTCTGATTTTGCCTGCGCCCGCTACCGTGTTCCGGATGGATGCCTTGATTGCAGCAATGGCGGAAGTCCTCGCCCTTTTCACATTTGTTTCGTTGTACTTTTTTACTCGTTTACGTCGGCAACACGTGAGTGAATCTCAAATCTCTCCTGT